>NC_079189.1:483947412-484254335 GCF_029499605.1 Hyla sarda
CCATGCATGTTTTAACATGTCTAATCCTTTGTTCATATGAAAAGTTGACCACTTCCAGAGCTTTCTAATACAAGCTGTGTTCATGATAAAGGTGGAGTGGCGAGGAAATTACTGTCAGCCAACAGCCACTCTGTCTATCTTGAGTGTATGGCCATCTTTAGACTATGGTCACATGTTAATGGATTTAAGAATCAATAGCATACCCTAACAAGTTTAGGACAAGGCAGTAACAGACTATAAAGGGAACTTCCTTAGAGGTATATGGTAGAGAATGGGTAATGTTCTGTTTACACTTGTATATGATTTCTGTATATAAGAGTCTTATTTCATTGTATTTACAACAGTAAACAAAATACTCCTCTGTTCCATAGAAACTTTAGCCTTGTTAAGTAGTACACTATTATGTGTGTTGTATTGTCTGAAATATTAAAGAATGTATTTTCAATTTGTTACTAAAAATGTAAGAAAAAATGCTTTAAATGTTATTGTATCATTGTCAGGCAAGACACATTCGCCGTGATGTCCACACGGGTAAGGGTGCATTCACACCACATTTTGGCTATACGGCAGCCGGATCCAGATGTAAGGAAATTATACAGTTTATAAAAATAAAAAACACACACACATTTATTTACTTATTTATTTATATTTAATCTTTTTTTAATTCTTTTTAGCAACAATCATAGTAGTATTGCAGTAATGCCTCTTTCTATCTTTTTACACATTAACGTCACTGTAACAACAAAGTCCATAATTTTATTTTATTTTTTTTTGCATATCACTTTAAAAAACATTGCCTAACTCGTCTATATTATTAACTTCTTTTCTAGGTTGTGATCATAATTTGTATTTTTCTCCTCATTTACTGGGACTAACAGTCATGCACTGCTCAAAAAGATAAAGAAAACACAATGTAACTCCAAGTCAATCACACTTCTGTGAAATCACACTGTCCACTCAAGAAGCAACACTGATTGACAATCAAATTCACATGCTGTTGTGCAAATGGAACAGACAACAGGTGGAAATTTTAGGCAATTAGCAATAAAGGAGTGGTCCTTCAGGAGGTGACCACATACCACTTCTCAGTTCCTATGCTTCCTGGCTGATGTTTTGGTCACTTTTGAATGATGGCGGTGCTTTCACTCTAGTGGTAGCATGAGACGGTGTCTACAACCCTCACAAATGGCTCAGTTAGTGCAGCTCATCCAGGATGGCACATCAATGCCAGCTATGGCAAGAAGGTTTGCTGTGTCTGTCAGCGTAGTGTCTAGAGCATGGAGACGCAACCAGAAGACAGGCCAGTACATCAGGGGATGTGGAGGAGGCCATAGGAGGGCAACAACCCAGCAGCAGGACTGCTACCTCCACCTTTGTGCAAGGAAGAGCAGGAGGAGCACTGCCAGAGCCCTGCAAAATGACCTCCAGAAGGCCACAAATGTGCATGTGTCCAGTCATACATTATATGAGGGCCGACATCCACAGGTGGGGGTTGTGCTTACAGCCCAACACCGTACAGGATGTTTGGCATTTGCCAGAGAACACCAAGAATGGCAAATTCGCCACTGGCACCCTGTGCTCTTTACAGATGAAAGCAGATTCACACTGAGCACATATGACAGACGTGGCACAGTCTGGAGATGCCGTGGAGAACGTTCTGCTGCCTACAACATACTCCAGCATGACCGGTTTGGCGGTGGGTCAGTAATGGTGTGGGGTGGCATTTTTTTGAGGGGCCACACAGCCCTCCATGTGCTTGCCAGAGGTAGCCTGACTGCCATTAGGTACCGAGATGAGATCCTCAGACCCCTTGTGAGACCATATGCAGGTGCTGTTGGCCCTGGGTTCCTCCTAATGCAAGACAATGCTAGACATCATGTGGCTGGTGTGTGTCAGCAGTTCCTGCAAAAGGAAGGCTTTGATGCTATGGACTGGCCCGCCCGTTTCCCAGACCTTAATCCGATTGCGAACATCTGGGACATCATGTCTCGCTCCATCCACCAACACCACATTGCACCACAGACTGCTTATCAGGAGCATGCCCAGGCGTTGTAGGGAGGTCATATGGGCACTTGGAGGCCACACACACTAGTGAGCCTCATTTTTATCTGGACATTACATCAAAGTTGGATCAGCCTGCAGTGTGATTTTCAATTTAGATTTTGAGTGATAATTTTTGTGTGATTTTGTTGTCAACACATTCAACTATTTAAAGAAAAAAGTTTTTTATACGATTAGTTCATTCATTCATTCAGATCTAGGATGTGTTATCTTAGTGTTCCCTTTATTTTTTTGAGCAGTGTATTAATAGATCTGAGAGGTAGATATAGCTAGCTTTCAAGAATTCATCATTGAATATTTGTTAATCTTGTTCTCTGTGATCACAATAGAACAAAGATATTTTTGTTCTAATGGAGATAAATTACAATCTTTGAAAACATTATCACTAGTCTTAATCGAGTTTGTTCCTGCAGCTGAACAGCCTTTGACCTGGTTACATGCACAACAAACACATCTGTCACCTTTGTAGCAAATGGATGTAGAACAGTTTATGTGTTGTTTGACTAGATGGAAACATGCTTCCATGGATTTGTTCCAGCTGGTATTTTTATTACAGGGTTAACATATTTCTACTGGAGAATCAGAACTAACTAGAATTGCATGTTTGCATTTTGTTTCTCATCCTTTTTGGAAAGGATCAGCAATTTTTCATGTATAGCTAAGAGCTGTCACGTCTACAGTTAAAATTGAAGTATGACATTTTGATAAACAGCCTTTCTACATTGTAATACTTTTTCCAAAGTAAAAGGCAGAGCTTTTCTGCAGGATGACATGAAATGTGCAAATGACTAGACATTCATTTAGGTAAACATTTAGTTTATGTCCAATTACAGGTTAATCTCTGTATGGGGTTGTACAGAGATATAGCTGTTCACTGAACAAAATCTATCTAAAATTTATGGTCAGCTTTCCTAAAATAGCTTTTTTGAGAAATGTTATACTTGTTGAGAAGGTATCTCTTTAAAGGATATGTCTGGACAAAAGTGGTAAAAATAGAAACTTAAATAAGTTTTATATCTATCTATCTATCTATCTATGCTTACCATGACTCCAAAAGGCATCCCAGCTGATTTATTTCATAATTGAACCCCCATATCCCTCATAAACAGCCTCTAAAAATCCAGATGAGTGAGGCAAAATACTACACAGACCATCAGCCCCTGCCTGGTTTCCTGTGTGAGCTGTAGGGAGGGGCTGCCTTCACATAGTGAGCAGGTAACATGGTTAAAGATGTAGTGCACAAAAAGGAGATAGATGTATGTGCCTCAGCCAATCAGGGACAATCACATGGCACACTGAAGCCCATCTCTCTGAGCTGGGAAGAAGGGAGTGTTATGTGTTGTCTACTGTAGATGCTATTCATCATGTGCGATAAGATCTGCCTGGAGGAAAATCTGAGAGAAACAAAACATGTTCTCATCAAAGATTAGACTTTACATTGCAAGATTAGGGAGATAAACAAGTGGCTCAGAAGCTGGTGTAGGAAGGAGCAGTTTGGGTTCATGGAGAACTGGGCCGACTTCGCTGTCGGATACCGGCTCTACCGGCTCTACTGTAGGAATGGGCTGCACCTCAATGGTGAGGGTGCAGCTGTGCTTGGGGAGAAGATAGCTAGAAGGGTGGAGGAGTGTTTAAACTAGGCACTGGGGGGCGAGGGAACCTACAACATAGAGGGGGAAGATTGTGTAGATAGAGAGGGGGGACTTATTAATGTACCTGGGGGTGGAGGTTAGAATAGTTAATAGGGATAGGCTTCATAGAAAAAAAAAACATATACCATTATATTGCATGCTGACTAATGCCAGAAGTCTTTCCAATAAAACTGACAAACTGGAGTTGATAATGTCGGAGGAGAATTATGACATAGTGGATAAAACAGAGACTTGGTTGGACGATAGCTGTGACTGGGTGTTCAACATACAGGGTTATAGGCTATTCAGGAAGGGACGGACAAAACAGAAAGGGGGAGGATTTTGTCTTTATGTAAAGTCCAGTCTGAAGGCTGCACTGCGTGCGGATATATGGGAGGGAAATGATGTGGAGACACTATGAGTAGAAATATATGGAGATAAAAATAAAAAATTCTGATAGGGGTTTGCTATAAGCCACCAAACATAATGGAAGAGACAGAAGATCAATTACTGAGGCAAATAAACAAGACAGCAAATCAGAATGATGAGATAATAATGGGGGACTTAACTATCCTGATATAAACTGGGAGACTGAGACCTGTGAATCTCATAAAGGAAACAGGTTTCTGACTATAACTAAAGACAATTATCTGTCCCAAATGGTGCAGAGCCTGACCAGAGGGGGCATCCTACTAGACTTAATATTAATCAACAGACCTGACAGAGTAACTAATATGCAAGTAGAAGAACACCTAGGAAATAGTGATCAGAATATAATACATTATAACTTGTTCTTCAATAAGGGAATCTTGCGAGGGGCCATAAAAACAATGAACTTTAGGAAGGCAAAGTTTAATTAACTCAGAGAAGCCCTTAACAATATAATATGGTATATTGTCCTCAAAAACAGGAATACTGACACTAAATGGGAGACTTTTAAGAATATTTTAACCTGTTAAGGACCCAGGGCGTACCTGTACGCCCTGAGTCCGCTCCCGATCTATAACATGGGGCCACGGCGCATCATAGCGGGTCGGACCCGGCCTCTAACAATGTCCGGGACCCGTGGCTAATAGCGTGCGGCATTGATCACGCTGCTGCGCGCTACTAACCCTTTAGACGCAGCGTTCAAAGTTGAACGTCACATCTAAGATGAACGTGAAACCATGCCGGCTAGCTCAGGGAGCTGTTCGGGATAGCCGCGGTGAAATCGCGGCATCCCGAACAGCTAACAGGACAGCTGGAGGGTCCCTACCTGCCTCCTCGCTGTCCGATCGCCGAATGACTGCTCAGTGCCTGAGATCCAGCCATGAGCAGTCAAACGGCAGAATCATCGATCACTGGTTTCTTATGAGAAACCAGTGATCAATGTGAAAGATCAGTGTGTACAGTTTTATAGGTTCCTATGGGACCTATAACACTGCAAAAAAAAAGTTTAAAAAAAAGTGAATAAAGATAATTTAATCCCTCCCCTATTAAAAGTTTGAATCACCCCCCTTTTCCCATAAAAAAAAAACAGTGTAAATAAAAAATAAAATAAAAATATGTGGTATCGCCGTGTGCGGAAATGTCCGAATTCTAAAAATATATCATTAATTAAACTGCACGGTCAATGGCGTGCGCGCAAAAAAATTCTAAAGTCCAAAATATTGCATTTTTGGTCACTTTTTATATCATGCAAAAATGAATAAAAAGCGATCAATAAGTCCTATCAATGCAAAAATGGTACCGCTAAAAACTTCAGATCACGGAGCAAAAAATGAGCGCTCATACTGCCCCATACGCGGAAAAATAAAAAGTTATAGGGTCAGAAGATGACAATTTTAAACGTATAAATTTTCCTGCATGTAGTTTTGATTTTTCTTCCAGAAGTACGACAAAATCAAACCTACATAAGTAGGGTATCATTTTAACCATATGGACCTACAGAATAAAAAGAAGGTGCCATTTTTACTGAAAAATGTACTGTGCAGAAACGGAAGCCCCCAAAAGTTACAAGATGGCGGGGTTTTTTTTATCAATTTTGTCTCACATTGATTTTTTTTCTGTTTCGCCGTAGATTTTTGGGTAAAATGGCTGACATCATTACAAAGTAGAATTGGTGGCGCAAAAAATAAGCCATCATATGGATTTTTAGGTGAAAGATTGAAAGAGTTATGATTTTTTAAAGGTAAGGAGGAAAAAACGAAAATGCAAAAACGGAAAAACCCCGGGTCCTTAAGGGGTTAAATTCTCACTGTAAGAGATATATACCTTATAGAAATAAAAGGGCCAGGAATAAAATAAAACCAATATGGATGAATAAAAATGTTAAGGGGGCAATAAATGACAAAAATAAAGCATTTAAACTACTAAAACAGCATGGCAGGGAAAAAGCATTAAAAAGCTATAGAGAAAAATTTAAAATATGTTAAAAATTTATAAATGCCACAAAAATAAGGACAGAAAGACTAATTGCCAAATAGACTAAAACTAACCCCAAAATGTTATTTAACTATATAAATAGCAAAAAGGTCAAAAATGAAAGTGTAGGCCCTTTAAACAATGATGAGGAAGAAGTTATAGACAGGGGTCAGGAAAAAGCAAATATATTAAACGAATTCTTCTCCACTGTATTCACCGAGGAAAATGAAATGCCAGGTGAAATACAGCGAAATAAGGTAAACTCCCCAGTACAGGTCACCTGTCTAAACCAGGAAGAAGTACAGTGCTGCCTACAAAAAATCAAAATACACAAATCACCAGGTCCAGATGGCATTCATCCCCGTGTTTTAAAGCATTAAAGTAATGTAATAGACAGACCCCTATTTTTAATATTCAGGGACTCTATAGTAACAGGGAAAGTTCCCCAGGACTGGCGCATGGCAAATGTGGTGCCATTATTTAAAAAGGGGTCAAAAGGTGACCCCAGGAATTATAGACCTGTTATGCTATTTTGGAGTATCTTGATAAAAATAAATGTATGACTCCATATCCGCAGGGCTTTATGAGGGATTGGTCCTGTCAAACTAACCTGATCAGCTTTTCTGAGGAGGTGAGCTCCATACTGGACCAGGGGGGATTGCTGGATGTCGTATATCTGGATTTTTCCAAAGCATTTGATACCGCGCCACATAAAAGGTTGGTGCAAAAATGAGAAGGATTGGGCTGGGGGTAAATGTGTGCAAGTTGGTAAGTAACTGGTTCAGTGATAGGAAACAGGGGGTGGTTATTAATGGTGCTTATTCTGATTAGGAGACTAGATTGTTACTAGTGGGATACCACAGGGGTCAGTCTTGTCCTGGTCCTGTTCTATTTAATATATTCATTAATGACCTTGTAGAGGGGCTGAATAGTAAAGTAGCAATCTTTGCAAATGATACTAAACTCTATAAAGTGGTAAACACTATAGAGGACAGTGCACTGTTACAAATGGTTCTGGATAGGTTGGAGGTTTGAGCTGGGGAGTGGCAGATGAGGTTCAACACTGATAAATGTAAGGTTATGCACATGGGGAGGAAAAGTCTGGGCTGGGATTGTATATTAAATGGAAGAACACTTGGGAGAACTGACGTGGAAAAGGACTTGAGAGTCTTAGTTAATAGTAAATTTAGCTGTAGTGACCAGTGTCGGGCAGCTGCTGCCAAGGCGAATAAAATCATGGGGTGCATCAATATTGGCATAGATGCCCACGACAAGGAAATAATTCTACCACTGTAGAAATCACTAGTCAGACCACACATAGAATACTGTATACAGTACTGGGCACCAGTGTGCAAGAAAGATGTAGTGGAGCTGGAGAGGGTTCAAAGACGGACAACCAGGGTAATACGGGGAATGAGAGGACTACAGTACCCAGAAAGATTATCAGAATTAGGGTTATTTAGCTTAGAAAAAAGAAGGCTTAGGGGAGACCTAATAACTATGTATAAATATATCAGGGGGAAGTACAGAGATCTCTCCCATGATCTATTTATACCCAGGACTGTATCTATAACAAGGGGGCATCCTCTACATCTTGAGGAAAGAAGGTTTCTACACCAGCACAGATGGGGGTTCTTTACTGTAAGAGCAGTGAGACTGTGGAATTTTCTCTCGGAGGAGGTGGTCATGGGTAACTCTGTAAAAGAGTTCAAAAGGGGTCTGGATGCATTATTCGAGAGTAATAATATTGCTGGTTATGTATACTAGATTTATAGGGACAGAATGTTGAACCAGGGATTTATTCTGATTGACATATTTGGAGTCGGGACATAATTTTTACCTCTTGTATGAGGGTTTTTTGCCTTCCTCTGGATCAACTCAGTAGGGACTCATTAAGGATATAGGTTGAACTTGATGGACTCTGGTCTTTTTTCAACCCTATGAACTATGTAACTATGTAACTATGAGATAAGCCATTGGTAGAGTTGTCTGGCCTACCTCCCCCTCCCCATTCAGAACACATAAATGATCAGCCAAGCTGAATGTGCATGTATATGGAGAAATACAGACAAATAGCGGTTAGCTTAATGGGCATGAAAAGTTTATGGGTACCTTTAGTAACTATGCAGAATATTTTATAAGGATAGTGGGTAAACCTTTAGAATCATTATTGCTGGTGGACAAAAGCTACCCTATTTTGTTCTGCTGAGATATAATACAGAGTACAGTCATGCTACAGTCAAGGCCAAAATTTTTGACTGGTTTTGCCCATAACAACCAATAAAAGTGTTGTTATGGGCAAACCAGACAGTCTTTTTGTCTGGCCCATAGAATGTTCTTTCATAAGTCCACTTTACACATTTAAGATGATTAGACTCACTGGTGCAGATACATTATGACCCCAGTGCAACAAATAGTGCAATAGTGCTGTTAGCATTGTCTTGTGTCACATTGTATTTGTCAGTAGCAGAAAACATAGCTAGTGGGAGAGGGCTCTAATAGACAGGAAGTCTTTTCATATTTGTAAACATGTATAGCAGCTAAACATAAGTGTGCACCAAGTTTGCAAATATTTATGATAACCTTTGCTATATAAGGTGTTTTCTAGTTACAATGAGAAATTAAATACACTAAGAAAGCAACATGACATTTATTACTATCATCAATATACCAATTTCTAAGCACTTCTTTCAGTCAAGTAAACTAAATTACTAGGAGAGTGAATCTCACAGAGCTGATCTCTTGGCAAATGCTCCATCATCCCTGTTTAATCCCTATTTTCAGCAATTTGCTATTACTTTTACTATGTCCAAGAAGCGAAACAAATAAAAATGTACTCTTTTTGATGTTGCTAGTGGTGTGTATCAGTAAGCTGTGACCCATTTATGAACATATAACAACCACATATTAGAATTCAAGTATAAGTGGCAAAAAAAAGTATTAGTGTATAGGTGTCATTCAATATTGGAGCTAAGTGAGTAGATTAAGCATAACTTGATTTAAATGAGATCATCAAAATTTTATGCTGTCTGTTAATGATTTTCTTTTGCGAGGTATGATCTAGATATCTAAAAAAACAAACGTGATACTATCCTTTTTTATAAACTTGACATTTCATCCTGACATGTCAAAAGTTTAGATTGCAGAGGGTCTCAGTCCTGATACCTGTTAAAAAAGGAAGCCCTGGAAGGGATAGCATAGGACTGGAGGGGCACATGACTGGGGGATTATACAGTGTGGCAGGGGTTAAAGTGTAGGGAGGAAGAAGATAGAGAGGAAGGGGAGAAGTTAAGAAAGGGTGAATAGGACAGGAAGAGGAGGTTAGGTCAGTCGGGAAGAAGAAGTGGACACGTGCCCTCCCGCCCTTGAATTTGTCACGACAGCGGGGGCAGGAATGGGACCTGGAGGCACCTGTGTATGGCATGATGGAGATGGGAGAGAGTGTAGAGGTGGGCTGGGAGCGGTTCCAAGCCCGATGGAGAAGTCATCAGGGGGACATGGGTCCCAGGACGGTTTGGGGGGCCTCACAAACGGTGACCCTGTGCAGGCGACTTGCGGCTAGGGGCAAGTGAGGCCCCAGAAGAAGTTGGGTAAAAGTGCCTTCAGGTTCTCCTCCTGTGATAGGGACATTTATATGGTTACATGTTTTATTGTTTATGTATGACGTTCATACAATTGTTGTTCACAATGTTATAATTGGTTGATATTTATTAAAGGGGCTGCTGTGGCCTGTTTACACCAACACCTGGTCTTGTCATGTTTTAAGGTAAGGGGTCATGGAGGGAAGTGGTTGGTGGTGGTATGGGAAAAGGTAGGCCTTAGCAGTTATAATATCCCCTAGTCATGTGAGGTAAAGCATGTGGTAGTGCACTTTACTTTCCAGCCAGCCACCAGATCCAACTGATGTCCTCCTTCAAATAACTTATGATTGCAGTGGGTCTTTGGACTGTCTAAATTTTTGACAGAAATTAATTAGGCTGATCTAAATATATCCATGGAAATTAGATATTTTCAATTTGGAATTTTTTTTATTGATATTGTTCAAAAGAATAGTCAATTTGTCATCTGTCTGTAAATTATTTAAAAAGTTCCCAAAAATTATGATAGCTAGGATTTTTAAACACATGCTGATCTAAAGGTAGGTGCCCAAACACTTACAATAATTGTTATCCAAATGTTCATTCAGACCTAGTTATTTCTCCTGCCCTCCCCATACACATGAATGTTCAGCACTGTCAAATATTCATGTATCCTCTATGGGGAGGGGTTAGCCACAGCTAGGCAGCTCTGGCACCATCTTATCCCTCCAAGAACAAAACAATCCTCAACAAAAATCCAACACACCCAACCGCAGACAGAAGGTATGGCCGACTTAAGTATAAGATGTTTTGGCACCTTAAAAGTTTGGTGCTTGTATTGTGCAGAGATTACGATGTGTACTGCAGCCCTTATGTCCATGTTAAACTATAGATAGGATAGCTACTGGACAATCAACACTTATCAGTACTGGTTCCCTTATGAGTACACACCTTTATAAAATGTATGTTATTTCAATAGAGGGGGGGTAGGAGACTGCAATCCGTTTATAATAATGTGGAGCCATGTGGTGGACATTGTTGCTGTAGCACTGTGTCTGTGGGGTGGCATCGCCCAGAGCCAGGGGCTAGGTAGTTGAACTGCCAGACCACTGGTTCATTCCTCTTATGAGCACTTTTGCTGCTACAGTGGTGATTGTCCCCCAATACTATGACATTTTAAGTAAGAGACACATTTAAATCAGGTGACCGTGAAGTGCAAATTACAATTAGAAATTTTTGAAATTGTGCCGAGAAGCAACAGATCAATGTACAACATGTGCATGCACGGCCAATGTCTTTTTCTAGATTTATGTTGCAGGAGACTGTAAAGTTACTCCATAAAAATTAAGTTAATTAAGCATTAAAAAGTAAGTTAAATTATTCACATAACAAAAGCCCAAAACATCAAGGTAATATATAACAATTCTTAAATGTATTAGATTTTTAGCAGATCCCATAAAAATTAGTAGGGTCAATGGCATTAATAATGATCCAACATCTATGATAGGGCACTAATACAGTGTAAACCTAGGCTAAGATGTATGACCGCATATAGTTAAATGGGGGGAGATTTATCAAAGCCTGTGCAGAGGTAAAGTTGCTGAGTTGCCCATAGCAACCAATCAGATTCCTTCTTTCATTTTCACAGGTCTCTTTAAAAATGAAAGAAGCAATCTGATTGGTTTTTTATGGTCAACTCAGCAACTTTTCCTCTGGACAGGCTTTGATATATCTCCCCCATAGTGTTTATATTAGACCTTTATGTTATTTTTAAATGTTTTCTGAGACATTCATCATATGTTTTGTCCTATTTGACATGGAACTTCATAATATTACTCCAAGTTGTTTGTAATAGGAGTATTTTTCACATTGTTTTAGTTATATGATATTGTCCTAAAATACTATAACAACACTGATTTCTGACGTAAGCCACTATTACTCTTATGTTTTGAAAAAAGTAGATAAAAACATTTACGAAGGGATTAATATGATACAATGTTAATATTGATGTTATTACCTTTATTATTAACACAATTTTCTTCTAAGGCAGTAATGAAATACATGGTGATATAGTGTGAGTTTCTACATTGCTTTAAATTTTAGTTTTAATACATTTTCTGGCATGTTATAAAATTATTTTTGTTAAGATCTGCAGTTTCACATTAAGTCTTTTTAGCAAAGAACAACTAAGCTCTTATTATATTGAAGAATATATTGAAGAACTATTAAGTAAGAAAGGATAACTTTAATCTCCTCACTACTAAAATGCCTTGCTGGATATAAAAGATTCAGGAGCTTATAATAACACTATACATACTAGTCATATTCCTTGAACATTCTCTAACAAATAAAAGAAAAACATAATATATATATATATATAGATATTTTTTTCCCAAATTAATGTCTGTTAGGCATATCTAATTCAATTCAAGCTTTTAAGGATTGTATTGTATTTATTTAACCCTTTAAGGACCACAGGTTTTTCCGTTTTTGCACTTTCGTTTTTTCCTCCTCATCTTTTAAAAATCATAACCCTTTCAATTTTGCACCTAAAAATCTATTTGATGGCTTATTTTTTGCACCACCAATTCTACTTTGCAGTGACATTAGTCATTTTACCCAAAAATTTACAGCAAAACGGAAAAAAAATTATTGTGCAACGAAATTGAAGAAAAAACACAATTTTTTACATTTTACATTTTGGGGGCTTCCGTTTCTACGCAGTAAATTTTTCGGTAAAAATGACAGCTTATCTTTATTCTGTAGGTCCATACGATTAAAATGTTACCCTACTCACTAGGTATGATTTTGTCGTACTTCTGTAAAAAATCATAACCGTGTATGGGGTGGTATGAGGGCTCATTTTTTGTGCCGTGATCTGAAGTTTTAAAGGTACCATTTTTTTATTGATCGGATGTTTTGATCGCTTTTTATTCATTTTTTTCATGATATAAAAAGTGACCAAAAATGCATTATTTTTTTGCGCATACGCCATTGACCATGCGGTTTATTTAATGATATATTTTTATAGTTAGGACATTTACGCATGCGGCAATACCACATACCGTATTTATCGGAGTATACCACGCACCGGCCTATAACACGCACCCTCATTTTACCAAGGATATTTGGGTAAAAAAAGTTTTTTACCCAAATATCCATGGTAAATTGAGGGTGCGTGTATACCCCGATACACCCCCAGGATAGGCAGAGGGAGAGAGGCCGTCGCTGCCCGCTTCTCTCCCCCTGCCTTTCCTGGGGTCTAGAGCCGTGCTGCCGGCCCTTCTCTCCCCCTGGCTATCGGCGCGTGCAGCGCATAGCAACAACGCCGGGGACGCACGCCGGAGGCCTGCAGCAGCGCGGACCCGACCCAGGTAATTATGCCACCGGGGATGGGGGGAGGCAACGGGGCAGCGGCGCCGGCAATGGGTGCCGCTGCCCTTTCTCTCCCCCTGGCTGTCGGCGCCGCTTCTCTCCCCCTGGCTATCATAGTCAGGGGGACAGAACGGGCAGTGGCACCAATAGCCTTTCCTGGGGGTGTATCAGGGTATAACACGCACATAGACTTTAGGCTAAAAAATTTTGCCTAAAAAGTGCGTGTTATACGCCGATAAATATGGTATGTTTATTTTTATTTACACTGTTTTTTTTTTTATGGGAAAAGGGGGGGGGGTGATTTGGACTTATATTAGGGAAAGGGTTAAATTACATTTATCTACTTTTTTTACACTTTTTTTTTTTGTGTTATAGCTCCCATAGGGGGGTATAACACTGTACATACTGATCTTATACACTGTTCACTGCAAAGCTATAGCTTTGCATTGATCAGTGTTATCGGCGGTCGATTGCTCAAGCCTGCATCTCAGGAGCAATCAATCGCCGAAGGGACACGCCGGAGGAAGGTAAGAGGACCTCCGCTCATGTCCCAGCTGATCGGGACACTGCATTTTCACTGCAGTGGTCCTGATCAGCCCCACTGATCAGCCGATAAGCTTTCCCTTTCGTTTTAGACATGGTGTTCAACTATTAACCTTAAAGGGTTAATAGCACGTGGCACCGCGATCGCTGCCGCGCTCTATTAGTCCCGAGTCCCAGCTTCAGTTACATGCCGGGACCGACCCGATATGACAGGGGGTCACCGCGTGACCCTGCGTTCTATCGCGGTAGCCGGCCAAGGACAAAAATATACATCATTGGTTGTTAAGGGGTTAACTTACAGTATGGACTACTTGGCCATAAGACTATTTTTCACACCTTGTAAGCCAATTTTATTCAGCATATATTTTGTGTAAATATAAAGCTTACAAATATCTAGCCTATAGTATATGAAATATATTAAACTAATATCCAGACATTACTTTAACATCTCTATAGGCTTCTATAGGCTTAAAATGTGCCAAACAGTGTCCTTTCTGACTTACATGATACCAATAGAATAAGAGAAGGCCTTATTACATTGGGCAGTTACTAGCAGGCAGATCAGATCAGCTCACCTCATCTTCTAAGCAAGTCTAAAAAAAAGCATCATTTATTTATTACACAGCTCCCAATGTAATAGGTGATTTACAGCCAATAACAATCTACTGTTAGTAGAGGGCCACATAAATGATCGCCCAATTGGTTGTCATATAACAGGCTCCTTAAATAGGCCATTAAAACAAGCAACATTTTACTTGACCGCACTCGTATCAGGCGCGGGTCTCCTTATGTAATACGCGGGTCTCCTTATGTAATACTAAGTTGACCTACTTCTCAAGACTGGGCATTAAAGGGGTTGTCCACTAAAATGTATTATTGTCCTACTGTCCTCAGGTTGCCTAACAAAATAACAAACACTTTGATTCATCTTCCTCCGCTCCTTGTAGCTGAAGAGTGAGAGCGCCTCATCTCCAGCCAATCTCCGCTGACAGTCTGCCTCACTGGAGACAGTCGGATGTGTAGATGTGAAGCCAGAGAAACGCTCAGTCAATCAATGACCGCAGTGGTGTCCCGCATCGGCAAGCGATTGGGAAACGGAACTGTCAATTCCCCCAGCTGTAGACTCTGCAGTTTGAGGGAAAGCAGCGTCACCAGTTGCAGACGAGGTGCCCCGATACTAGAGCTATGAAGTAGCGGAGAAAAGTGTTTGTGTTTTTATTTGACAGCCTTGACACCATGGGACAATATACATTTTACCGAACAACCCCTTTAAGATGATAACCTGTATTGTTCCTAGCTTTTATATATAGTCAAAGGGAGGTTTGATTTAGTAGTTAAAGGGAAGATCAATTTTAATTTGTATGAATTTATACATGGCATATCATCTATCGATTGAAGAAATGTACTAACTATAAGATAATGGAATCATTCACACTCACACTTATAGGTTACTTAGAAATACAATACTTGCTTATATATCACCTTTTGCCCTACATTCCACACTTCACAATTCACTGGGCATAAGCCAACAAGAATATGTGCATGGTAATGAATTAATGAGGTTGACTTCAATAATATCTGACTTTGATGAATCACATGGAGTCCTGAATGTGAATGCACAAATGCCTTATGGCCCATGAATAAAAAAGTTCAATGCACTAAAATATGATGCAAGCGGTGCATAAAAGCAAGGTCTTAACAAGAAAGCATGCTCATGAACTTTACTGGAAATAAACATTATTCTCATTTATGGCTACTTTACCGCCAGTAACCTTACCCTTGTACCCCTGTTCTCGTCTGGGTAGGTAAGCATTTTTAAGTAAAATTATTTAATCATGTAAAATGATGATTTGATCTTTAAATTAACAGTATCGTTTTTAAGTGGTTAAAGACATTCTTACACATACATGTAAGGCTCCATGCAAATTAGCATGTTCAGTTAATCTATACCTTTAGAAGCAATGCTTTGGGTTATTAGGTGTGCTCTGTTGTGTAAAACTATGCAACTACTATATATACTCTACTACTATGCACTTTACTCTACTACTATGCACTTTACTACTATACTGCTTATACATTACATATCATAACATAGCAGAAAATGATAAATCTAACATTCATGAAATTAGAGCATCTGGTTGACTTTAATGGAAGCTGCACTTTACATGGAAGATAACTACACTGGCCGATTATCAAGCAATTGAGCATATATAAAAAAAAAAAAAAAAATACTTGTTCCTCGCCTGTATAAAGGGGCCAGCAATCAGCCAACAAACTAACAATCACATCTTTTACATTGCCCTCTGAGTAATAATAGTATTTGTGGCCGAAAGCAATGCTTTTTGTAGACCCGCAAGACCCTTCTGAAGGCTCAGCAAATGAGTGCAGATCAGCAAGATTGGAGTTCCTGGCCTGCCTCCCTTTGGTCTTTCTAAAAGGACCCTAAATCACGTTACAGCGCCACTCTCAATCCATTATCCAGATGCTCCAGGAATCTTAATATAAACTCTTTGGTATAAAAATATTATATATTGCTCTGGTAGGAGGAAGGGTAAGCTGTTGCCAGACAGCATTGGTGGCATTGTATCTCTCTGAGAAAAATAAGATTGGGCAGATTCAATCCAACATGTATTTTCTTTCCTAAAATCATCTGTAGGGGTGAGGAGGACTCCCCCCCCCCCCCCCCCCCCCCCATACAATTTAGACTGCTAATCAAGCTGAAATTGGCAGGTCCATCCACATTTTAAGTAAAGTTTATGGGAACCTTGAGCTTGGCTATACATTGCTGCCAATCTGTTGAGGTTTTCTTCTG
Source organism: Hyla sarda (assembly GCF_029499605.1). Taxonomy (NCBI): domain Eukaryota; kingdom Metazoa; phylum Chordata; class Amphibia; order Anura; family Hylidae; genus Hyla; species Hyla sarda. The sequence goes on from NC_079189.1 coordinate 483,963,816, forward strand.
ATGCTTCTTTCTGATGTAGGTATACAAATAACTCATCCAGATCTACATGCACCTCATTCTGCTGACATGTGCTGTTCGTCTCCACATACCTCTGCATATAAACTAATGAACCCATGTGAAACCAGTCAGGCCTGTATGAATTAAACTTAAGTTATTGTGATATATTGCTATTTGTATTGTGGTTAGAGACTCCGGAGGTTTAATATTATTTGGCCATGAACCTTCTTTTTTAAGTGGCTATATTTAAAGGGGTACTCCCCTTTAAATATAGATGAAGCACGCTTGACGTGTGAAACCGACTCTGTAGCCGGATTTGTGTACCCCCCGTCGCTTCCCTCCCCACGTTCTACCATGTGATTGTGAGTATTTCAATAAAGAAGAAAGTCCTGAAGAGTACCTGTTGGTGAGTCAGCCGTTTTTTTCCTCTGATCTTCATTCTTGTATAATTTACAAATCTGTTTAACTTTCTGGCACCAGTTGATAAAAAAAAAAAAAAAAAAAAAACGTTTTCCACGGGATTACCCCTTTAAGACTGCAGTTTAAATAGCATAGCATGGGTGTACTTTGTACATTTAAAAGGAAACATGTTCTGCAATAGATTGCATTTTTATTTATTTATTTTTATTAAATTGTGAGTGGCACTCACAAATGCTCTTCTGAAATTATCTGGTTTTCTTCTGTGTGTAGAGTGGCCAACACTGAAGTAGATTAGTGGCTCTTTTATTTTATCTATATTTATATTTTACTCCTCTGGGATATCTAATGAGTAAGCAATAACAATGCTCTAGAATATCTTTGTAATAGGTTGAGTCTCATACACCAAGTAACTACAGCACCATAGAATAGAGCCAACAGGACTTTTTCTGCATCTGTATAGTACATGACATGATTTGTACAATAAAGGTTTTCAGTACAAAAAAATTAAAGAAACTTTGACCAGTTAAGTCTAAGGATCAGTAAAATTAGCTATTAAATGTGTCGTTAAGGAACACAGAACCCTTTATGTTTTACCTTCTACAGGAAAGAAGATCCATATCTCCTGATCTCTAAATAATTACCGTGATATGTATGCTTACTAAGAAGAGAAAAGCAGAAGAAGGTTGATGTTCCATGACATTGTAAAGAACATGACTGACTGTAAATAATCATGTGGACACACTGTCATACGTGTTTCATTTCATACCCAGGGCTGAGTTTTAAAACGCATAAAACAGTCAGGACAAAGAGGTGAAAGGTTAAAGCTTTAAAGTCAATGATGGCATCTGACAAAAATGTAGTGAGGCCCTCACATAATAAAGCATAGCTACCTTTGGTATTTTCCATAATATATGTAAAAGTCATTGTTAACTAAGAATTTGATCTTGTGAAACAAATCTCTGGATAAATTATGATAAAGTCCTGTTGAGACTATTTTTTTTCCATTTTTTTTGTGCTAATAGACATTAGGTCAAAAAGGAATAAGAACAAAATTTTCCTTTATACTGTCATACTTAAAACAACTTCCTTTTATTTCCCCTATTAGAGCATATAGACATGACTCCAATCTGTCACACTAGCAAACAAAGGTGCTCTCTCTGACAGAATCAGTCCAGTCATATATTACATGATAAGCCCTTTATTTGGGTGGTTAATGTGTAACACAACATTTCCCTTTAAACTGTTGCTTTAGAGGAAATGTGGAGTCATCTGCAAGTTCCCCAATGTCTTCTACTCTATTAGCAAGCATGGAAAGCTACTCTTGCACTGATGGACCTAGACTTCCCAATTCATCTGTAAATGTATAGCCAGACAGGTTCAGAAACCATGACCAGCTTTAAATTAATAAACCCTTTAAGGATTCATTACTTCATAAACCCTTTACGGATTCATTACTTCATAAACCCTTTAAGGATTCATTTACATTCACAATGATGTATTCTATAGCTTAAAGACAATTGCCCAATTTTGTAACACAAATTTGGAAAGACAAAAAGATAAGATATGTGGCAAATTATATTCCTTTCTACTAAAGAGTATAAATAATTGAACAATTGATTCAAGTTTAAAAATTTTTATTAAAATTAATTGTGATTTTTTTTTATTTTTCAAACAAAATGACATGTCCATGATCAGTGTAAACTAAAGTCATTAACCAATTGTAGGCTAGATTCCAAATCACACCAAAGTTTTTGAGTAAAGAGCTGTTGTCACAGGCGGATCTATAAATCTCATCATGGAAACTCTTATGGTGACTCAGTAGTGTGTTTGGCTCCCACGTGTCTGTATGCCCTGACAACTGTGTCTGGGCATGTTCCTAATGAGAGGGCAGATGTGCCCTGGGGGATTCTCCTGTCAAACCTTGATCAGGGCGTCAATGAGCTCCCGAACATTTAGTAACCCTACTTGGGAGCATTGGATGCACAGAGAGACATAACATGCCACAGGTTCTCATTTGGATTAAGTTCTGGGGTACATGAGAGGCAATCAATAGAGTCAATGTCTTTGTCTAAACACTTAGGCCACATGAGGCCAAGCATTGTCCTGCAACATTAAGTATTTAGGAATCACTTTACAAGTGTAAGGCTGAAAATGATTCTGAGGTATTCATCCTGGTACCTAATAGCAGTCAGGGTAAAATTATTTATCCCATGGAAGTTCGTACAACATTCCAAGGATGTGTCTACCTAACCCACTGTAAAACAGGCAACATATAATTCACCATAGCATCTGCAGACTTTTTCAGACTTTTTCTTGTGTCACTCGTGCTCAGTGTGAACCTACTCTCTTTTTTAAAGTATATGAAGGAAGAAAGGAGACAAGAAAAAACCACAATGGGCACCCAAAACACAGATGGCTAGGTGTCACCTTGAGTGTATGGTTAATATTCTTAAAATCCTATTCAGGGTTGTAAGTCGAAGTGTCACTAGAAATCTGCTGAGCCTTAGTGTAACAGACACATGAGGATCACTATCTGTAGGACAACAGAAGAATTAAAAGAAAAATACCCTCTTTTAGGCAAAACAAACCAGAAAAGCACTCAGATTGAGTGGCTTAGATGGCTATAACCTCTGGAATATCTTTTTAAGTGTTCCCTTTAATCTTTTGGGCAGCGTTGTAATCAAGGCCCTTTGAATTGCTTACCTCATGTACACATTAACAGATTTTTAGGGTAGGTTCACACGTACGCAGATTTGATGCTCAGGATTTGATGCACAGGACTTTCTGCTGTAGATTTCAATGTAAACTAAATGACTGAGCACAGATTCTAATCTGCAGTTACAAATCCTGTGCATCAAATCTGTATGTGTAAAAGTACACTTAGAGGTCCTCTTAGGCTGGGTTCATGTATTTTCGGAATCTGGCTTAGGTAAACTCAGCCTAGATCTCGACACAACTGATGCCACAACTGATGCATCAGTTATCATCAGTTGTATGGCATCTGGCATCTATTGTTACTGTACGTTGAACATGCTGTCCCTGTCTGGAGCTGTCCAGAGTGTCCAATCATCCGGCATCAAGATTGAGATGCTGGATGACTGTGAACTGTCCAATTCAAATGGCTGGGATCAGTTCTAGCATCAGTTTTCCTCCGTTGCATACCGGAGGGAAACTATGTCGGACGCCTGATATATGTGAACCCAGCCTTACAAAGCTTCTTGTCATAAGTGTTTGCAATGAGAAACATATAAACACATATATATGTATATATATATATATATATATATATATATATATATATATATGTATTTTCAGCCAATTGTAAAGTAGTTTATTAGTGCGGCTTAATTTAAGAATTATTGTACTAGTGTGTTGATAATTAACTAAACAAAACACTTCATGAAATGGATCAGTAACCATGTTTTCTATTTTACCAATTAATTGTTCCTTATTATTAAATGATTGTTTAAACAGTATTGTGGTGCTGACATTGCAGGTTAACAAGAGTACATTCTTCCACTCTTCTTTGTGTCTTATAATGTTTAGCATAGTTAAAGTGGGTAAAGATTAATGAGTTAGAAAATCATCTATTCTCAATTGTTTTTCTACTGCCGTTGGCACTGAATTTGTTAATAATTTATTGATGTGAAAATATACTACATAGCACCATCCAGCCTGAAACGTCTTACTTGTAATTACATTAGCATATCTTTTACAATTATTGTGGCTTGTCTTAGGAAATAATTTTAAACATAAACGTAAAATGATTTGATAATTATTTTAAATCACGTAAACAATTTTTTAAAAGAAAAATCATAGGCTCATATGGGGAAAAAGCTTTGTGAAAATTTGTCAAATAATGGACACAGTTTACTCATTCCACCAAACTCAACCCAAAACCCTTTCCATGCAAACATCATAAAAGTGAGTCCCTCTCCCAGTCAGTATGGTCAGGTTCAACTGTTTGCTTATATTTTCACAATCCCTACCAATCCCAATACCAATGGGGTGACATCTGCTAAAAAGTTAACAGTTTAAAGCGCAACTACAGTGATGGAGGCAAAATATATGTTTTAATTGTTGTGCTGCTACTCGAGCCGCCCGAGCCCAAGAATTGCGTAAGACTACAACATTCAATCTATAGATTTGTCGAAAGTCTCATAGATTTGCATGGTACTTACGGAAGATTTGTAGATTCAATAGCCCAATGATTCAAGTCCAAGAGTACCATTTTAACCCCTTCCAGACCCATGAGGTACATGTACGTCATGGGTCGGGTGTCTTTTTTTTTACTTGTTATTTATTTATATATTTCCTATTAAAGAAAACTGTATTTGATTACTAGAATGTTTAAAAAAACACAAAGCAAACAACAGTTTTTTTTGTTGCCAATGTAAATATTTTGAAAAATGTAAATAATAAGTCACAGCCATAATTCAGATATCACTATATAACTATTATTTTACATATGTAGTTCTGAAAATTGCAAAAAATTGTATTGTAACAATGAAAAGAAAAACAATGTCACTGTTGTAAAGAAAAGCTGCGTAGTATCAAGTAACTGTCATATGGTTATTCATGCAGAAAAGGAACAAAACCTTTCTGAAAAGTAAATGGTTTGTTTTTCTGAAGATATTTCACCAAAGTTGTTCCAGCATTGACTTGGCAATGTAATTGAGAAAAGATTGATTTTGTTGGTGCACAATTATGTTTACATGATGTTTCACATTAAATAAATAGATATGGAGATTGCTTGAAAATGTTATTTTCTTCTATGCTTGTCAGCATATACGCTTAACAGCAACACTCAAAATCACAAACCTGAGCTGAGAGAACAACCATGTACCGTATTTTCTGCCGTATAAGATGCACTTTTTCTTTTTCTTTCTTTTCTGTTTGGGGGGGGGGAGGTTGGTGCGTTTTATACGGCAAATACATATTAAAACATGTCCTATGGCTGCGGTCCCTGCGGCCATCAATGGCCGGGACCCGCGGCTAATACAGGACATCTCCGATCGCAGTGATGCCCTGTATTAACCCTTCAGACGCGGTGATCAAAGTTGACCGCCGCGTCTGAAGCGAAAGTGACACTAACCTGGCAGCTCAGTCGGGCTGTTCGGGACCGCTGCGGTGAAATCGCGGCGTCCCGAACAGCTTACAGGACTCTGGGAGGGACCTTACCTGCCTCCTCGGTGTCTGCTCAGTGTCGGGATCCCCTGCATGGCTGGTGCTCTCCGTCGTCATCACGTCGTCGCGCACGCCGTCCCATCATCCAATAGGAGCGGCATATGTAGCGACGTGATGGCGGCGACGGAGAGCGAGGATACCCGGCAGCACAGACGTCCCGGAGCGACGGGGACACCCCAGGGACGCGGCGACAGTGATGGAGGGCGACATACAGGGCAGCGGTGACTGGTCCGGAGTGGCGGGGATACGTGAGTATTACCTCCTATACCAGTGGTCTTCAACTTGCGGACCTTCAGATGTTGCAAAACTACAACTCCTGGCATGCCCAAACAGCCAACGGCTGGACCAACCCTTATTTTTCTTACTTTCAAATTGTACCTTGAGGACTGGTTTTATATAAATTATATTTAAATACCTGTTTATATTTTAATTATAGGCCTTTCTTGGGTAAAGGTAACACCTTTAACTTCAGGTACAATCTACCACTAAGTGAGCCACACAACTCTATACATTTCCTTCCCATGCATGTATTTCAATGGAGGATATTTTATGTCTAATAAAAGCATAAATACAGACTATTTAAGTAATGAGAAATTATACACTCCACCAAATGCAGGCATTATATTTACTTTTAACATACTGCAAGTTCAAATTAAACCTGTTTCCGACAACAAATTTTTTATCCTTTCACTAGAAAGAGTTTTAAACATTTTACACCTATGGTAACCAGGACAATTTTCACACATTTGACAAGAATTAAAAAAAAACTAAATCAGAAAATAAAAAACCCATAAAATGGACTACTAAAGTCTCTGAAAGCAGACACCTGGCTATTTCTCACAATGCCACTCAGCACTTCATTCACCAGACACCATCATTTTGTAATGATTTTTTTTTTTTTATTAGAAAATGTTCTTATTATTTTTTTTATATACCAAATGCATACAAATAAAAATGTGGTGAGCTTGGGGGATGTAGGGTGAACAGGGGTGTTGCAGAGTAGTGTTGCAGGGTGTAGTATTAACCCTTGATTGTCATGAAGCCAGAGCTTCCTCTAGATATATAAATGTCCTACCACCACCCGTCCCAAGAACGATAGGGAGGAATAAAGGATTGTTCACAGTAGTAATAAACTGGAAATAACTTTATTGCAGATTTTATGCAGATGATGATAACACACAGTCTTTTGCGGGAGGACCGGGACTTAGGCTCCTCCCAGGTTGGCTGGGACTTTGAGGTAAAATAAGCTTTGATTTTTGCTGTACACTGTTCCACTGAATTTAAGGGTGTGTTTAGGTTCAGTAGTCACATAGGGTTGGTGAGATTTGAGTCAGATTAACTCACGGTTTAGAATGCGGTTGAAGTGGAAGGCTTCAGGCCTAACTTGTCTTGTAGCTGTGATAACAGATCTGCTTTCTTTCATATCTAGGATACAAGATATGGCCGCCAAATTGTGAGCTAGGTACCTCGCTTTTTCATTTTTCGCACTATAGCTGTATAGCATTTCATGTTTTATCTGTATCTTTGTGCTAGCAGTGTGCTGCTGTATTCTCCTGTTTATATGTATATTCAGCCTAGCAACGTGCACCTGTATGCCAGGTCCATGCAGAAGTTTTGGTATCAGTAGTGCTGGCCAACTTATCATTGTTTGTGTTATACATATGGGGGAGTGGCTGCCTCCATGTTGGCTCCTGCCCCCCACACACCTCTATTAGGTGTGTATAAGGTGCTGGATGTCTCAAACCTTGCAATGCCTGTTAAACTGATTACACAGAGGCATATTCACAGTGTAGGGTCCGTCCCAATGAGGTCACCTTACCGTGGTGGGATGGTCCAAACTATTTGGCAGCCAAATTTTGAGCTAAGTACCTGACTTTTTAATTTTTCATTTTTTGCACTATAGCTGCATAGCATTTCATGTTTTATCTGTATCTTTGTGCTAGCAGTGTGCTGCTGTATTCTCCTGTTCAGGACACAAGAGAGTTTGAGATTATTGGATGCAGCGCCCTTATATACTGAAGGGGCAGGATCAAAGCTTATTGGTCCCCAAACCTGTCAGTCCTAAACCAAGGCATTATGGTTACATCACATGACCTATCACATGACCTAAAGGTCCTTAAACCTTAGCATAACACAATTATTAACGATCACATGACCTAAGGTCCTGTACATGTATTTACACTAGAGCAAATATATACATTTCTTAATAGAACTATGAGGCGACTAGGGGTTAACCCACCAGGAAAGCCCTACCAGCATGGAGGAACTCTGACTGTGGGGACTTAGACAAAGGTAAGGGACCAAGTCCAGTACCGGGACACCACAAAAATTTGCAGCTAAATGTCTAAACCTGGCTGAAAATTACATGAACAACACCCCCAATGCAGAGTTCCTTCATACTGTTTACCTATATCTAGGTTTGTATCGGTCATTCGGTCATTCATCTTCTCATAACCAGAAAACACCAGAACTGAATAGACCAAGAACTTAATCTGAAACAAACACCTTACCTTAAAAAAGCTTAATCTAAAATCTATGTAGTTTCAGAAAGCAGACAACCTGCAAACACAATTATCTTTCTTGATCTATTGTTTATAGTGATGTTCACTTCCTTCTTCATGATTAACCACCCCCGCCACGTATGGACAGGTAGTAGTGAGGCCCTAATATCACCCCCAGCCCCTGTCCCTTTCTATTGTATATTCACCCTATGCAAAGGATCCACAACCACGTAGACGGTCCCTGCCTGACTGAGTACTGGAAGCGTCCTGTAAAAATTACAAATTACAGAAAACTCAGTCACAGGTCAGGTAATTGTCAGGAATATGGGGATCTCACGTTATGTAAAACTGTAAGATAAGCAGGAGGGTCTTGGCAGTACAGTGGATGGGAGACTGTGCGGTGGTTCGAGTCCCGGGGTGGGACGGAGTGTTACAGTGTTGTGGTTTAACTTTTTTACTCGTGATTGACAAATGTAGGTCAATTGGTAATTAAGAAAGTCTTTGAACCGTGGGAACTAGGTCATTTGGCAATTAACTAAGTGTTTGAACCATGGGAACTAGGTTAATGGGGTACCAAACATGGGTATTGGGGTTAATTGAAACTGGATGTAATGTGTAAGGCTGGGTATGAATGAATGAATGAATGGGAGGTTAAGAAACATAATGGGATATTTATCAATACCTGTGCAGACTAAAGTTTGCCCAGTTGCCCATAGCAACCAATCAGATTGCTTCTTTAATTTTTCAAAGTTTTGTTAAAAATGAAAGAAGCAATCTGATTGGTTGCTATGGCCAACTCAGAAACTTTTCCTCTGGACAGGTTTTGATAAAGTTGTCCAGTTGATAAAGTTGTCAGATCGCTTCTTTCATTTTGAAGAGGCCTTGTGAAAAATGAAAGAAGCAATCTGATTGGTTGCTATAGGCAACTCAGAAACTTTTCCTCTGGACAGGTTTTGATAAATCTCCCGCATAGGGGGAGATTTATCAAAACCTGTGCAAAGGAAAAGTGCTCCAGTTGCCCATAGCAACCAATCAGATCGCTTCTTTCATTTTTCACAAGGCCTCTGCAAAATGAAAGAAGCGATCTGATTGTTGCTATGGACAACTCAGCAACTTTTCCAGGAAAAGCTGCTGAGTTGCCAATAGCAACCAATCAGATCGCTTCTTTCATTTTTCACAAGGCCTCTGCTAAATGAAAGATCTGATTGGTTGCTATGGGCAACTCAGCAGCTTTTCCAGGAAAGTAAAGTGTAACCACAACTCTGTAACACTCCATCCCACCGCGGGACTTAAACCTCCACACGGTCTCCCATCCACTGCACTGCCAAGACCCTCCTGCTTATCTTACAGTTTTATATACTGTGAGATCCCCATAGACCACAACTGGCCTATTGGTTTCAATGGGCAAAAAATTACAGAGTTAATGCACCAGCCCATTAGTTCCCTATACCATAAAAGAAGGGAGGGCTCAATACTCGTGAAAATTTGCATATGCGCATCGATTTCCGCATATGCGCATACATTTTCGAATATGCGCATAGAAAAAACCCTCAATATAACGAATATGCGAATTTCGCGAGTATATGACGAATATTTGCCCATATATTTGCAAAATATCACGAATTCGAATATGGCCTATGCCGTTCATCACTATTCAGCAACTCTGTGCAGTGTATAGGAGCAGAAACTCTTGCCTTTGACAGAAATCCTCCCTTCTGTACATACTTTGCCTGGGCAAAGGGTAGTTAGGGCATTTCAAAATCAGGATCGTAATCCCAAAAAAAATTCTACAGATCTGATTTGCTCATCTCTAATATTTTTGTTAGTTTTTTTGAGGATGATGAGTTACTCCTAGTAGAAGCTTTGCAATAAGTCTTCATTCAGTGTGAGGCCACAAAGAATTTATGTTTACAATTAAGAAAACTGTGTCTCATGGGTATTTTTTGTAATGATTATAAAATACAAATCTTCAAATAAAAAAAACTAACTAAAGAAAGCTGTGGATGATTTTGCTTTATATATAAGGTGCTATGAATAGTAAAATCTGCATACCTAAACATTGTGGACAATTTTAAAATACAACCAGAAAGGAAAATTCCAAACATGTGAAGCTGGGTGTATCATATTATGGAATGTTACCTCTAGGCAATTAATGTCATTGGGTGTCATTTACAGCCCAAGTGTTATATTGGCTGTATAGTTTAAAAACAACATTTATAGAAATAGTGTAAACAAAACACAAAAGTATTAGTAAATCATCAAAACCATGGCATAAAATACCCCACATGTACTTTATTAATACAGTTGTCAATTCTTCATTCTACTTAACAATTCAATAGCCATGTCAATTTCTTTTTATATGATAACATGACATTTTCCTTTTTAGAGGCAAAAACCTGTACTTTTTTTAATGCTTCTATTTTCTAATTGTAATTTTTTTATTTCAATTTTGTATATTTTAATGGGAGCTGCAATCTTGCCTGAGCTTTTTATAACAACATATATTGATATGCTTTACAACAGGAACCATGGACCATAGACAGCAATAGAAAGGACTGGTCTCATTCAGATGAACTGGAGACCTTTACAGAGGTCATTCTACAGGGATGGGGAATGCTGATCTTTGCTGTAAATGGTGGTGGATGCAGTGTTATCTCTCTACTGGTGTCACTTTTCACTCTTCTCTTGAGAAGAAAGGCATTACTGGGCAATGATCTGTACAGAACAGACAGTCTGAGCTTAGTATGGCCAGAATAGAAGGTGCAAGATTTCAGGATTATTATAAAATATAGAAAGCAAAATGGAAAATAATAAAAAAAAAATCCCTAAAGGTTCTTAAAAAATATGTTTAACATAAAAAAAAAACAGATTTAAACAACAGGTCATTTTTTGATGACATATTCCCTTTAAGTTTGAGAAGAAACATGATTTAGTAAGGGTATTGTTACCTATAGGTCCAGCCAAGACGCTAGAGGGTGTGATGGTGCAAGAGTTAAAGCCACCAGACCTCTGGGTATCCAACATTAGTCCAAGTAAGTCACCAAATTAACCCTTTGATAAACGTGTTTCTCCGGAGCTTCCTTCAGAAAGGTGAGCTCATATCTTTAGAGATCAAAGACCAAATTTCATCTGAAAAAAGGTATCAAAGTGCTATGTATACAACAAATAAATGACATACAGGTACAAATATATAAAAAAAAGAGTTCGGCAAGACAAGTTCAGAAAACAAAAAGAATGTACTTACAGCATAATAGCAGTCCTTGTGAGTGAGAGTCCAGCTGTATCTTAGGATGTCTCGGCAGCTTTTGCCACAGGCTTGAACCAAGGTTTGTCCAGCATTTCAGTTTTATAGTGTTTTTTTTTTTTTTTTTTTGGGGGGGGGGGGGGGGGGGGGGAAGGGAATTCATTTGACCCCACAAGGTAGGGGGTGGAGGGGGCTGCCATCTCCTTACCTGGTCCTTCATCTTAGTTTGTTTTATGATGGCCAGAGTGCCTGACTTCAAGGGAGGTATAACACAGACAGACAGACCCCCCCCCCCATGGAACAGGAATACATAAAAAAAATACACAGTCTGAATGAACCCTCACCCATGTTTTAGATTGTACATTATACACAAATACAATTATAATACACATTTATGATTCCATAATCGGGCCTTGGTACTGACAGGCACATTGAATTGCATTTGCTACATAGTTAGTACAGTCCTTTTAGTTAAACTAAAGAAGGATATCAGGAAGTTATCAGCCATTTTTTCTTCAAAGGATCACAATAGATAAGACCTGTATCTGGGGTGTGTGAAACATTTTGCCTATTGTCAGATTTTTTGTGCTGAACCAAAACTTAAAACTATGTTCACACAAGAAAAAAGCACTTAAAAAAACATATAGTTTCTAACTATGACCAGAAAAAGAAATGGAACCCACAAAGATAGGGTCCACCCTCTGCAAAGGCAAGGGCCTTCCCTTATTGTACGTATCCCCTTGCTCAGTAAAGGACCCGAGGTACGAACATGGTCATGTTATGAAAGGGATCACTGTTCAGAGTGCTGAGCAAGACTACACAGCAAGGGGGTGGTGCTTCATAGATCAGTACTACCGGGCACACCATGAATAATTGTAAATGATTATGTGACATAACCTTATACAGTAAGCTGAAAATGTTACTATAAATTGGCCACCCCTTTTAAACTTATTATTAGGCTCAGTTACCAGAAAGAAAACTGCAGAATTTAAAGGGGTACTCCCCTGGAAAACATTTTTTTTTATCAACTGGTGGCAGAACGTTAAACAGATTTGTAAGTTACTTCTATTAAAAAATGTTAATCCTTCCAGTACTCATCATCTGCAATATGTTCTGGAGGAAGTTGTTTTCTTTTTGAGCTTCCTTTCTGTCTGACCACAGTGCTCTCTGCTGACACCTCTGTCCCTTTTAGGAATTGTCTGGAGCAGGATAGGTTTGCTATGGGGATTTTCTTGAGAAAGCTTGTCAGCAGAGAGCACTGTGGTCAGACAGAAAGGATATTAAAAAAGAAAACAACTTCCTCTGGAACATACAGCAACTAATAAGTACTGGAAGGGTTAAGATTTTAAATAGAAGTAATTTACAAATCTGTTTAACTTTTTGGCACCAGTTGATTTAAAAAAAAAGGTTTTCCAGTGGAGTACCCCTTTAACCTCTTAAGGACACAGAGCGTACCTGAATGCTCTGTGCCCGGTCCCAGTATATAACGCGGGGTCACTCCATGACCCTGTGTCATACTGGGTCAGTCCCAGTGGCTAATAATAGCCAGGACCCTGGGCTAATAGCGTGCAGCACCGATCATTGTGCCGCGTGCTAATAACCCTTTAGACGTGGCAAAGTTGATTGCTGCATCTAAAATGAAAGTGAAAGCTTCCCGGCAGCTCAGTCCGGCTGATCGGGACTATCGCGATAAAATCACGATGTCCCAATGAGCTAGGACTTGGAGGTCCCCTTACCTGCCTCCTTTGGATCCGATCGGCGATTGATTGTTCCAAGCATTGCTCCAAGCTTGAGCAATCGACCACCTATAACACTGATCAATGCAAAGCTATGGCTTTGCAGGGATCAGTGTAAAAGATCAGTATGTGCAGTGTTATAGCCCCTTATGGGAGCTATAACACTTTCCAAAGTCCAAAATAGCGTATTTTTGGTCACTTGTTATATCATGAAAAAAATGAATAAAAAGAGATCAAAAAATCCAATCAATACAACAATGGTACAAATAAAAACTTCAGATCACAGCAAAAAAATGAGCCCTCATACTGGCCCGAAAAATTAAAAGTTATAGGGGTTAGGAGACGACAATTTTTTAAGTATACATTTTCCTGCATGTAGATAGGATTTTTTTCAAAAGTACGACAAAATCAAACCTATATAAGTAGGGTATCATTTTAACCATATGGACCTACAGAATAAAGATAAGGTTTAATTTTTACCGGAAAATGCACTGCATAGAAACGGAAGCCCCCAAAATTTTCAAAATTTTTTCTTCAATTTTGTCACACAATAATTTTTTTTTCCATTTCACAGTGGATTTATTGGTAAAATTAATAATGTCACTGCAAAGTAGAATTGGTGGCGCAAAAAATAAGCCATCATATGGAATTTCAGGTGCAAAATTGAAAGCATTATGATTTTTAGAAGGTGATGAAGAAAAAATGAAAATGCAAAAACGGAAAAACCCTGCATCCTTAACCCCTTAAGGACTCAGCCCATTTTAGCCTTAAGGACGTTTTCATTTTTTCCTCCTCGCCTTCTAAAAATCATAACTCTTTTATATTTTCATCCACAGACTAGTATGAGGGCTTGTTTTTTGCGTGACCAGTTGTCCTTTGTAATGACATCACTCATTATATCATAATATGTATGGCGCAACCAAAAAACACTATTTTTGTGGGGAAATTAAAACGAAAAACGCAATTTTGCTAATTTTGGAAGGTTTTGTTTTCACGCCGTACAATTTATGGTAAAAATGACATGTGTTCTTTATTCTGAGGGTCAATACGATTAAAATGATACCCATTATTATATACTTTTATATTATTGTTGCGCTTAAAAAAAATCACAAACTTATTTAACCAAATTAGTACGTTTATAATCCCTTTATTTTGATGACCTCTAACTTTTTTATTTTTCCGTATAAGTGGTGGTATAGGGGCTCATTTTTTGCGCCATGCTCTGTACTTTTTTTTGATACCACAGTTGCATATAAAAAAAATTTAATACATTTTTTATAATTTTTTTTAAATAAAATGTATTAAAAAAGTAGGAATTTGGGACTTTTTTTTTTTTTCGTTCACGACGTTTACCGTACGGGATCATTAACATTTTATTTTAATAGTTCGGACATTTACGCACGCGGCAATACCAAATATGTCTATAAAAAATGTTTTTTACGCATTTTGGGGGTAAAATAGGAAAAAACGGACATTTTACTTTTTTATTGGGGGAGGGGATTTTTCACTTTTTTTTAACTTTTACTTTTACATTTTTTAACATTTTTTTTTACACTTGAATAGTCCCCATAGGGGACTATTCATAGCAATACCATGATTGCTAATACTGATCTGTTCTATGTATAGGACATAGAACAGATCAGTATTATCGGTCATCTCCTGCTCTGGTCTGCTCGATCACAGACCAGAGCAGGAGACGCCGGGAGCCGGACGGATGAAGGAGAGGGGACCTCCGCCCGGCGTTCTGAATGATCGGATCCCCGCAGCAGCGCTGTGGGCGATCCGATCGTTCATTTAAATCGCGAACTGCCGCATATGCCGGGATCTGTATTGATCCCGGCACCTGAGGGGTTAATGGCGGACGCCCGCGAGATCGCGGGCGTCGGCCATTGCCAGCGGGTCCCTGGCTGCGATCAGCAGCCGGGATCAGCCGCGCATGACATGGGCATCGCTCCGATGCCCGCGGTTATGCTTAGGACGTAAATGTACGTCCTGGTGCGTTAAGTACCACCTCACCAGGACGTACATTTACGTCCTGCGTCCTTAAGGGGTTAAGGGGTTAAGGACTACCCTTAAAACTTCCTGTTCTGTAGAGAGAACTTTTCAGCAGTCTTCTCATTATCATCACTGACAGGATTACAATGAAAGGAGACACCCTTAGGCTTGTTTCACACTACAAAATTACTCAGTTTAAAAGATCCCTACGAAGCTCCGTCTGAAAATCTGCTGAAAACGGCAGTTACAAAATCCTATACGGCCATTAGAAAATCCCATTATAGTCTATGGGATTTTTCTAATAGCCGTTTTACCCGTTATAGCCCGCTATTAATAAGGGCCGTTATTTTGTGACGGAAGATAGTAACGGGAGAAATAGTGCATGCACTATTTCTCCCGTTACTATCTTCCGTCACTAAATAACGGCTGTTATTAATAACGGGCTAAAATGGGTTAAAATGGCTATTAGAAAATTCCCATAGACTGTAAAGGGGTTTTCTAATGGCTGTATAGGATTTTGTAACTGCCATTTTATAGCTGATTTTCAGACGGAACTTCGTACGGATCTTTAAAACTGTGTAATTTTGTAGTGTGAAAGGGGCCTTATCTAGATCATCTAGATCGCAAGATCCACTATTTACAATAGGTGATGGTCCCAGCTCACCTGCTCCCCTTTCTTCACACTAACCTCTGTATTGGTCACAAAGCATTACTAGAAAGATATCAAATAGAAGTGAATAGGGTCCCCTACAGTATATTGCATCTACACTATGTTCATATAGCTGCTATAAAGCAACTCTCTAAATACTAATAGGGCACAGCAGAAGCTCAGGCAATATGGCTGCCATCACATAGAATAGATCCAGACCATATCATAATAGAACCAGAAAACAAAAAGGAATATATTTCAGGATCTGGCTCTAGTCTATAATGAAAAAAATCTAGGTGACACATTCCTTTTACTTGTTGCTGCAGCAGAATAGAGACATTTCTCCTACAGTGAATTATAAGACTAAAAGAATGGACAAAAGGTTAAAGGACAGAGAGAGCAAGGAAGATGGGGGAGGGGAGTGAAGAAGTAAATGTAACATCTGACGGAAAAAGACACAGGTCTAGCTAAAACATGTCATTGTACCAAGCAAGGACCAACAACACAGTGTCAGTATCACATTTCCACCTTGTCTGTGGACATCTCACTCTTGCTCTATACAATGCACTGGTTGTGTGGCTGCTGCTCATCATAGCTCCCTGACAGTACTTTCCTAGAAATATCATTAAACAATGTCTTTTAGGTAATTTTACAGGTAATAATATAAATTAAAAAGCCATGGATTTCTAATATAAGGCATATCAGGTTACTCACTTAGGATGCTTTCACACTATGATCATTCATCCGTTATTAATCGTCCGTTTTCTGTGTGAAAACGGATGTATAATAATGGATTAAATAAAGGGTGCTAATGGATGAATAAATATTCCTCTGTTAAGACCCGTTATAACATCCCTCATGTATGGTCGTAACACCTACTACTACTCCCATCATGGAACAGACTTCTTTCCATGATGGGAGTAGAAATTCCCTGGCTGCAGGAGTCTGCAGACAGCTGGGAAGGTTACATTAGTGTTTATACTACTACTCCCATCATGGAACAGAGTTTGTTCCATGATGGGGGTTGTAGTACAGGGGCTGAGGGATTGATCGCATCGGGTTTCACTTCTGAGACCCAATGTGATCTGAAGTTATTAAGCAGGGGAGCGGGCGGCATGATCGTGTGTTTTAACTTTCATTTTTAAATCCTCTGCGGGGAGCCCTGAATGGCTGGTACTGAGGAGCCATTCAGGGCTCTCAGCGGGAGATTTAAAAATGAACATTGTGAGTAGAATGGGGCCATATGTATATTAAAAGCACTGTGGGGGCAAGATACATAGCACTGCAGGGGGAGGCAGACAAATAGCCTATATATCTAGCCCCCCAGCGCATTTATAATATGCCCCCTGCAGCGCATTTATATATATATATATATATATATATACACCCCGCCGGTGCATTAATAAATATATACCCCCACCAGGGCATTAATAAATATATACTGCCTGCCAGCGCATTAATAAATGTATAACCTCTGCCGGTGCATTAATAAATATACAGTGGGGATCAAAAGTTTGGGCACCCCAGGTAAAAATGTGTATTAATGTGCATAAAGAAGCCAAGGAAAGATGGAAAAATCTCCAAAAGGCACCAAATTACAGATTAGACATTCTTATAATATGTCAACAAAAGTTAGATTTTATTTCCATCATTTACACTTTCAAAATAACAGAAAACAAAAAAATGGTGTCTGCAAAAGTTTGGGCACCTTGCAGAATTTATAGCATGCACTGCCCCCTTAGCAAAGCTGAGACCTGCCAGTGTCATGAATTGTTCTCAATCATCATCTGGGAAGACCAGGTGATGTCAGTCTCAAAGGTTTTAAATGCTCAGACTCATCTGACCTTGCCCCAACAATCAGCACCATGGGTTCTTCTAAGCAGTTGTCTAGAAATCTGAAACTGAAAATGTTTGACGTTCACAAAGCTGGAGAAGGCTATAAGAAGATAGCAAAACGTTTTCAGATGTCAATATCCTCTGTTCAGGATGTAATTAATAGACATGTGCAATTCGGTTCGGCACAAATGTCTAAATTGCCGAATTTTACCGTTTTCGTGCATTCGGACCGATCCGAATGCACGAAAACATATTTTGAACATTCACGAATAGCCACGATAATACGAATAGCAAAGTAACGAATACATTCGTTATTTCCCGACCATATGCTGTAAATAACGAATGCATTCGTTATCCGTAAACGAACGTGAAGAATTCATTCTGATAACAAAGATAATAAAAAGGATACAGATACAGTTAGGTTTTTCGGATACATTCGGTATTCGGGTACATTTGGTAAATCTTTTTATTCTTTTTTGGACTTTAGCGATCCTAAAAAATTACGGAGATACCTTTTTTATAAAAATTTCGTAGGGTATCATAAAAAATTCATAATAAAAAAGATACAGTGCTGATGGAAAAAATAGTTTCTAATGAAATGTATCATTTTTATTATGAAATGTTTATTCTTTTTTAAACAGGGATCAATTTATGTGAGCGGGTAAAGCACTAAAAATGTAGCCGACAATAGTAAAAATGTAGTGTGTGCGTGTTTTTCACTTTTTAAAAAAAAAACATTTTTAGGTAGTACTACTACTCCCAGCATGGAACACACTCTTCCATGATGGGAGTAGTAGTTATCTGTACTAATTGACAGATCGCAGGGGTCCCTTGCGATCCTCTTGTATAATGTATAGATGCGGCGACCGCCCTTCTATGGTCCCCTGCACTCACGTATATATATATATTCACATATTCATATTTCCCGCAGAGCTGTGATTGGCCAGATGGTTCCTGCCAATCACAGCTCTCTGTGAGAAATAGGAATATGTGTATATATACGGCCGTGCAGGGGACCATAGGAGAGCGCCGGCCGCCGCATTCATACATTATACAGGAGCATCACAGCGGGTGTCAGGAGTGATATCCGCAGTGATCTTTCCTTTACTACAAGTACTACTACTCCCAACATGGAGTACACTCTGCTCCATGCTGGGAACTGTAGTACCTGTATTAATAGACAGATCGCAGCTGGTGTCAGAAGTTACACTCGCTGCGATATGTCTATTAATGCAGGTGCTACAGCTCCCAGCATGGAGCAGAGTGTGCTCCATGCTGGGAGTATTAGTACCTGCAGTAAGGGACAGATCCCAGGGATGTCACTCCTCCTGACACCCACTACGATCCTCCTTATGTGAATGTCGGGATCAGCTGTTCTCAGGGCTACAGAGCCGGGAGAACAGCTAACGCTGAGCCGTAGGTATACATGGTATATCTACTGCCCAGCAAGAACTTACAGTGAGCCTGCAATGTGTATACAGTATACACATTGCTGGCTCACTTAACCCCTTGCTGAGCTGTGCGCTATGTGCAAGCCCAGCAAGGGAAGAGTTAACTTACACTGCTGGACAGTGTAGGTTAACCCTTTGGGCGGTATACACTATATACAGCTATCTATAGATAGCTGTATACAGTGTATACAGAAGACGAAGTCCAGCTTACTTCCCTCGAGTCCAGGGCCGGGTTTGTGTAGCCCCGCCCCCTCGTGATGACGTCATTAGGGGAGGAGCTACAGAAGAAAACAAGGTTAGTTAATCTGAAGCTCTGTTCACATTGTACGTTTTGTATAATGTGAACAGACCCTTCTGGCAGTGTCTACCCAGACAGGGAGACTCCAGCTGTTGCTAAACTACAACTCCCAGCATGCCCAGACAGCCAAAGGCTGTCTGGGCATGCTGGGAGTTGTAGTTTTGCACCAATTGGTGGCTCCCTGTTTGGGTAGACATTGCATCATGGGTGCTCTCCCCAGCGGACAGCGCCAAAAATGTCATAACCAATTTTTTGTGTTTTTTTCTTCTCGTTTCAGATCTGTGTATGCAGAGGATTACTGCGGATTCGATGGATTACGGCGGATTATTTTTTTTTTTCCTTTAATAAAATGGTTAACGAGGGCTGTGGGGGAGTGTTTTTTTAAATAAAATAATTTTTCCAATGTGTTGTGTTTTTTTTTTTTATTGAATTTTCAGGGTTAGTAGTGGAAGCTGTCTTATTGACGGAATTCATTACTAGGCCAGGGCTTAGTGCTAGCCCCAAAAACAGCTAGCGCTAACCCCCAATTATTACCCCGGTACCCACCGCCACAGGGGTGCCGGGAAGAGCCGGTACCAACAGGCCCGGAGCGTCAAAATGGCGCTCCTGGGCCTAGGCGGTAACAGGCTGGCGTTATTTAGGCTGGGGAGGGCCAGTAACAATGGTCCTCGCCCACCCTGGTAACGTCAGGCTGTTGCTGTTTGGTTGGTATCTGGCTGAGAATGAAAATACGGGGAACCCTATGCGTTAAAAAAAAAAACTGTATTTAAATAAAAAATAAAAAATGCATAGGGTTCCCCATATTTTCATTCTCAGCACAATACCAACCAAACAGCAACAGCCTGATGTTACCAGGGTGGGCGAGGACCATTGTTACTGGCCCTCCCCAGCCTAAATAACGCCAGCCTGTTACCGCCTAGGTCCAGGAGCCCCATTTTTGACGCTCCGGGCCTGTTGGTACCGGCTCTTCCCGGCACCCCTGTGGCGGTGGGTACCAGGGTAATAATTGGGGGTTAGCGCTAGCTGTTTGTGGGGCTAGCACTAAGCCCTGGCCTAGTAATGGATTCCGTCAATAAGACAGCTTCCGCTACTAACCCTGAAAATTCAATAAAAAAAAAAAAAAACACAACACATTGGAAAAATTATTTTATTTAAAAAAACACTCCCCCACAGCCCTCGTTAACCATTTTATTAAAGGGAAAAAAAAATAATCCGCCGTAATCCATCGAATCCGCAGTAATCCTCTGCATACACGGATCTGAAAAGAGAAGAAAAAAAAACACAAAAAATTGGTTATGACATTTTTGGCACTGTCCGCTGGGGAGAGCACCCATGATGCAATGTCTACCCAAACAGGGAGCCACCAATTGGTGCAAAACTACAACTCCCAGCATGCCCAGACAGCCTTTGGCTGTCTGGGCATGGTGGGAGTTGTAGTTTAGCAACAGCTGGAGTCTCCCTGTCTGGGTAGACACTGCCAGAAGGGTCTGTTCACATTATACAAAACGTACAGTGTGAACAGAGCTTCAGATTAACTAGCCTTGTTCCCTTTTGTAGCTCCGCTCCTAATGACGTCATAACTAGGGGGCGGAGCTACAGGAACCCGGCCCGGGACTCGAGGGAAGTAAGCTGGATTTCGTCTTCTGTATATACTATATACAGCTATCTATAGATAGCTGTATATAGTGTATACCGCCCAAAGGGTTAACCTACACTGTCCAGCAGTGTAAGTTAACTCTTCCCTTGCTGGGCTTGCGCATAGCGCACAGCTCAGCAAGGGGTTAAGTGAGCCAGCAATGTGTATACTGTATACACATTGCAAGCTCACTGTAAGTTCTTGCTGGGCAGTAGATATACCATGTATACCTACGGCTCAGCGTCAGCTGTTCTCCCGGCTCTGTAGCCCAGAGAACAGCTGATCCCAACATTCACATCAGGAGGATCGCAGCGGGTGTCAGGAGGAGTGACATCCCTGGGATCTGTCCCTTACCGCAGGTACTAATACTCCCAACATGGAGCACACTCTGCTCCATGCTGGGAGCTGTATTACCTGCATTAATAGACTTATGGCAGCGAGTGTAACTTCTGACACCCGCTGCGATCTGTCTATTAATGCAGATACTACAGCTCCCAGCATGGAGCAGAGTGTACTCCATGTTGGGAGTGGTAGTACTTGTAGTAAAGGAAAGATCTGTTACGCCGAGCGCTCCGGGTCCCCGCTCCTCCCCGGAGCGCTCGCAACATCCTCGCAATTGCAGCGCCCCGGTCAGACCTGCTGACCGGGTGCGCTGCGATACCTCTCCCAGCCGGGATGCGATTCGCGATGCGGGTGGCGCCCGCTCGCAATGCGCGCCCCGGCTCCCGTACCTGACTCGCTCTCCGTCGGTCCTGTCCCGGCGCGCGCGGCCCCGCTCCTTAGGGCGCGCGCGCGCCGGGTCTCTGCGATTTAAAGGGCCACTGCGCCGCTGATTGGTGCAGTTGGCTTAATTAGTTTGTTCACCTGTGCACTCCCTATTTATACCTCACTTCCCCTGCACTCCCTCGCCGGATCTAGTTGCCTTAGTGCCTAGAGAAAGCGTTTCCCTGTGTGTTCCTAGCCTGTGTTCCAGACCTCCTGCCGTTGCCCCTGACTACGATCCTTGCTGCCTGCCCCGACCTTCTGCTACGTCCGACCTTGCTCTTGTCTACTCCCTTGTACCGCGCCTATCTTCAGCAGTCAGAGAGGTTGAGCCGTTGCTGGTGGATACGACCTGGTTGCTACCGCCGCTGCAAGACCATCCCGCTTTGCGGCGGGCTCTGGTGAATACCAGTAGCAACTTAGAACCGGTCCATCAGCACGGTCCACGCCAATCCCTCTCTGGCACAGAGGATCTACCACCTGCCAGCCGAACCGTGACAAGATCACTGCTGGTATCACTCCTGACACCCGCTGTGATGCTCCTGTATAATGTATGAATGCGGCGGCCGCTCTCCTATGGACCCCTGCACGGCCGTATATATACACATATTCCTATTTCTCACAGAACTGTGATTGGCTGGAACCATCTGGCCAATCACAGCTCTGCGGGAAATATGAATATGTGTATATATACGTGAGTGCAGGGGACCAGAGAAGAGCAGCTGCCGCATCTATACATTATACAAGAGGATCGCAAGGGACCCCTGCGATCTGTCAATTAGTACAGGTAACTACTACTCCCATCATGGAAGAGTGTGTTCCATGCTGGGAGTAGTAGTACTACCTAAAAAAGTTTTTTTTTTAAAGTGAAAAACACGCACACACTACATTTTCATTATTGTCGGCTACATTTTTAGTGCTTTACCCGCTCACATAAATTGATCCCTGTTTAAAAATGAATAAACATTTCATAATAAAAATGATACATTTCGTTAGATACAATTTTTTCCATCACCACTGTATCTTTTTTATTATGATTTTTTTAATGATACCCTACGAAATTTTAATAAAAAAGGTATCTCCATAATTTATTAGGATCGCTAAAGTCCAAAAAAAGACTAAAAAGATTTACCGAATGTACCCGAATACCGAATGTATCCGAAAAAAACAACCCGAGTACCCGAATACCGAATGTATCCGAAAAATCTAAACCGAAAATATTGCTGAACCGAAATTTTTTTACAAAACGAAAAAACGAAACGAAATTCAACGAAAATTTTTCTAGTGCACAAGTCTAGTAATTAAGAAATTGCAGTCATTCGAATCAGTGGAAGTTAAAGCAAGATTTGGAAGACAAAGAAAAATGTCAGACAGAACAGCTCATAGGATTGTAAGAAAAACAATTCAAAACCCATGTTTGACTGCACAATCCCTCCAGAAAGATCTGGCAGACACTGGAGTTGTGGCACACTATTCCACTATAAAGAGATACTTGTACAAATATGGTCTTCATGGAAGAGTCATCAGAAGAAAACCTCTTCTATGTCCTCACCACAAAAATCAGCGTTTGAACTTTGCAAATGAACATATAGACAAGCCTGATGCATTTTGCAAACAAGTTCTGTGGACCGATGAGGTTAAAATTGAACTTTTTGGCCGGAATGAGCAAAGGTACGTTTGGAGAAGAAAAGGAACAGAATGTCATGACAAGAACCTCTGTCCAACTGTTAAGCATGAGGGTGGATCAATCATGCTTTGGGGTTGTATTGCATCCAGTGGTACAAGGAACATCGCACGAGTAGAAGGAAAAATGGATTCAATAACATTTCAACAAATTTTGGATGTTAACTCATCATTGAAAAATATGAAGTTAAAGAGAGGATGGCTTCTACAAATGGATAATGATCCTAAACACACCTCAAAAGCCATTGGGAATTACATCAAGAGGTGTAAACTGAAGGTTTTGCCATGGCAATCTCCTGACCTCAACATAATTGAAAATCTATGGATAGACCTTAAAAGAGCAGTGAGTGACAGACAGCCCAGAAATCTCAAAGAACTGGAAGACTTTTGTAAGGAAGAATTGGCAAAGATACCTCAAACAAGAATTGGAAGACTCTTGGCTGGCTACAAAAAGTGTTTACAAGCTGTGATACTTGCCAAAGGAGGAAGTACAAGATATTAACTCTGCAGGGTGCCCAAACTTTTGCAGACGCCATTTTTTGTTTTCTGTTATTTTGAAAGTGTAAATTATGGAAATAACTTTGGTTGACATATTATAAGAATGTCTAATGACCCAATAACTCAAAAAATCCCATTAGCCCCGATAACTTAAATAGTACAATTAGCCCTTATAACTCAAAAAATAACATTAACCCCAATAACTCTGAAAATCCCATTAGTGAGACTATATGTGTAAAACTTAATGGAAATGTAAAGTGTATGTTCACAAATGCCAGAAGCCTAGCAAATAAAATGGGCGAGCTTGAGGCCTTGATACTGGAGGAACATATTGATATAGTTGGGGTCATTGAGACATGGCTGGACTCCTCGCATGACTGGGCTGTTAATCTGCAGGGGTTTACATTGTTTCGCACGGATAGAATGAACAGAAAAGGTGGTGGAGTCTGTCTGTATGTAAGAAGTGGTATGAAAGCCAGTGTGAACGATGCCATAGTGTGTGATGATTCTGAGGATGTGGAATCATTGTGGGTAGAATTACAAAAGGAGGGAAATATTGAAAAAATAGTATTTGGTGTAATCTACAGACCCCTAATATCACTGAAGAGATAGAAGGTCAGCTGTATAAACAAATAGAGAGGGCCGCCCGGGCAGGTACAGTGGTAATAATGGGAGATTTTAACTATCCAGATATAGATTGGGGTCCGGGGTGGGCTAAAACTACAAAGGGGCGACAATTCCTAAATTTATTGCAGGATAATTTTATGGGCCAGTTTGTGGAGGACCCAACAAGAAGTGATGCCTTGTTGGATCTGATCATTTCCAACAACGCAGAGCCGGTTGGTAATGTAACTGTGAGGGAAAACCTTGGTAATAGCGACCACAATATAGTTACTTTTGACTTAAAATGTAGAAAACAAAGACAGACGGGGAAGGCAAAAACATATAACTTTAAAAAGGCAAATTTCCCTGGGCTGAGATCTGCACTACAGGACATAGACTGGGGGGAGGTGTTCTCAAATACTGATACAGAAGGTAAATGGGACATCTTTAAATCAACTCTAAATAACTATACAGCTAAATATATACCAAAGGGGAACAAATATAAACGATTAAAACTAAATCCTACATTGCTGACAAATGATGTTAAAAGAGCAATAAACAACAAAAAAATAGCCTTCAAAAAATTCAAATCTGATGGGTCAGCGATAACATTTAAACAGTACAAGGAGCTTAATAAAATCTGTAAAAATGTAATAAAAACAGCAAAAATTCAAAATGAGAGACAGGTGGCCAAAGAAAGCAAAACTAATCCTAATTTTTTTTTTTTAGGTATATAAATACAAAAAAACCAAGGACAGAGCATGTAGGACCCCTTAATAATGATAATGGGGAGGTTGTCACGGGTGATCAAGAGAAGGCGGAGCTACTGAATGGGTTGTTTAGTTCTGTATACACTATGGAAAAAAGGAGCTGACATTGGCCAGGTCAGTGCTGGTAACACATCATGTAATGTACTGAACTGGCTTAATGTAGAGATGGTACAAGGTAAGTTAAGTAAAGTAAATGTAAGCAAATCTCCAGGGCCGGATGGACTACACCCAAGAGTTCTTAGAGAGGTAAGTTCAGTAATATCTGTACCCTTGTTCATGATATTTAGAGATTCTCTGGTGTTTGGTATTTTGCCAAGGGACTGGCGCAAGGCTAATGTGGTACCAATCTTCAAGAAGGGCTCTAGGTCTTCGCCAGGCAATTATAGACCAGTAAGTCTTACGTGCATTGTGGGTAAATTGTTTGAAGGACTTATAAGGGATTACATACAGGAATACATAGGGGATAATTGTATTATAAGTGATAGCCAGCATGGGTTTACTAAGTATAGAAGTTGTCAAACCAATCTAATTTGCTTTTATGAAGAGGTGGGTAGAAGCCTTGACAGAGGAATGGCTGTGGATATAGTGTTTCTGGATTTTGCCAAAGCGTTTGATACTGTCCCTCACAGACGTCTGACAGGTAAGTTAAGGTCTTTGGGCATGGAAACTTTAGTTTGTAACTGGATTGAACACTGGCTCATGGATCGTACCCAGAGAGTGGTGGTCAATGATTCGTACTCTGATTGGTCCCCGGTAATTAGTGGTGTACCCCAAGGTTCAGTACTGGGCCCGCTGTTGTTTAATTTATTTATCAATGATATAGAGGATGGTATTAACAGCTCTGTTTCTATCTTTGCAGATGACACCAAGCTTTGTAGCACGGTACAGTCTATAGAGGATGTGCATAAGTTACAAGATGACTTGGATAGACTAAGTGTCTGGGCATCCACTTGGCAAATGAGGTTCAATGTGGATAAATGTAAAGTTATGCATCTGGTTACTAATAACCTGCATGCGTCGTATGTCTTAGGGGGGATTAAACTGGCAGAGTCACTGGTAGAGAAGGATCTGGGTGTACTTGTAGATCACAGACTACAGAATAGCATGCAATGTCAGGCTTCTGCTTCCAAAGCCGGCAGGATATTGTCATGTATAAAAAGAGGCATGGACTCAAGGGACAGGGACATAATACTCCCCTTTTATAAAGCATTGGTACGGCCTCACCTGGAATATGCTGTTCAGTTTTGGTCGCCTGTTCATAAAAGGGACACTGCGGAGTTAGAAAGGGTGCAGAGACGTGCGACTAAACTAATATGGGGCATGGAACATCTTAGCTATGAGGAGCGATTAAAGGAGTTACAATTGTTTAGTCTTGAGAAGAGATGTTTAAGGGGGGATATGATAAACGTATATAAGTATATAAATGGCCCATACAAAAAATATGGAGAAAAACTGTTCCAGGTTAAACCCACCCAAAGGACGAGGGGGCACTCCCTCCGTCTGGAGAAGAAAAGGTTTAGTCTAAAGGGGCGACACGCCTTCTTTACCGTGAGGACTGTGAATTTATGGAACGGTCTACCTCAGGAACTGGTCACAGCAGGAACAATTAACAGCTTTAAAACAGGGTTAGATACATTCCTGGAACAAAATAACATTAATGCTTATGCAGAATTATAAAACTACATCCCTTTCCCTTATCCCCTTACACCCTTCACTTCAATTCCCTGGTTGGACTTGATGGACGTATGTATTCAACTATACTAACTATGTAACTATGTAACTATGTAATTTGATGCCTTTTGGAGATTTTTCCATCTTTCCTTGGCTTCTTTATGCACATTAATACAAACTTTTACCTGGGGTGCCCAAACTTTTGATCACCACTGTATACCCCCCTTCAGCGCATGTATAATGTGCCCTCGCAGCACAGCAATCTATATACATATGTCACCGCTGCGCTATGAATGAAAAGCATTCTTGCAGCAGCATCGGCCGGCCCGATGCTGCTGATAGAAATACTTTTCATACATAGTGCTGCTGCGGCATATGTGCTGCTAATAGAAATACTTTTCATTCATGACGCTGCAGGGGTATATGTATATAGAAGCGCTGGGGGTGCAGACATATAGCGTTATCTGCACCCCACAGCGCTTCTATCTACATATGCCAGCGCTGCGCTATGAATGAAAAGTATTTCTATCAGCAGCATCGAGCCGGCCAAGAATGCTAGAATGCTTTTCACATTTAGCGCTGCAGTGACATATGTATATAGATGGCTGCGCTGCGAGGGCATATTATACATGTGCTGCGGGGGTCTATATTTATTAATGTGCTGGCGGTGGGTATATATTTATCAATGCGCCGGCGGGGGTATACTTTTATTAATGCTCCAGCGGGGGTTATACATTTATAAATGCACTGGTGGGGGGTATGCATTTATTAATGCACCGGCGGTGGGTATATATATAAATGCGCTGCAGGGGGCATATTATCAAAGCGCTGGGGGGCTAGATATATAGGCTATATGTCTGCCCCCCCCCCTGCAGCGCTATATATCTTGCCCCCTGCTACTCACAATGATCATTTTTAAATCTCCCACCAGGAGCCCTGGATGGCTCCTCAGTACTAGCCATTCAGGGCTCCCCACGAGTTAAAACACACGATACATCGCAGGGTTGCGGACCATGCTGCCCGTTCCCCTGCTTAATAACTTCTGATCACATCGGGTCTTAGAAGTGAAACCCGGTGCGATCAATCCCTCAGCCCCTGTACTACAACCCCTATCATGGAACAGACTCTGTTCCATGATGGGGGTAGTAGTACAAACAGTAATGTAGCCTCCCCAGCTGTCTGCAGACTCCTGCAGCCGGGAAATTATTACTCCCATCATGGAAACAAGTCTGTTCCATCATGGGATTAGTAGTAGTCCATCAGGACTGCAGGAGTCTGCTGATGTCACCTCTTCTGAGCATGCTCAGAAGTGATAGATATTTTAAACCAGATGCAAACGCATAACATACAGGCTCTTCCGTTTGCAATAGACTTCAATGTTAAAAATAACGGCCGTTAATTTACCCGTTTCTTGTGACGGGTGTCACAACTAACGTCCGTTATTCATGACAGACTATAACGATTCAAAACGGGGAAAATAAAAAAAATACCATAGACTTGAATGGGATTGTTTAATGGCCGTTTAACATGGGTTTTCTGATGGACGTTTGTAACAGATGAATTTTTATAGTGTAAAAAGCAGCCTTAGTATCTCCATGTGTCTCACATAAGCAGGGCCATGTGCCTCACATTAGTGTAACTAATAAAGTGGTTACTAATGTGAGATAGACAGGGTTACTTTATCTACAAAAATGTGAAACTCATAGGATTATTAATTTAATAACTCCCTTGAGCCTCATATTAGTAACCCTATTGCACCCTTTTCTTTAGTAACCTTATGAGCTTCACAATTTTCCCATGCACTTCATTTTATCCCCAAGTGCTTCACATTAGGTGCATTGTTGTGCAGCATGTGCTTTTCCTTACTACTGTGTAATGTCATAAGTGATAGTGGATCCACTGGGTCCTTCCAAAATGAGACCATCTCTGCGTGGTGGATGGGGGACATGTTTTGATCAAAAAGTGCACTCCATTTTTTGATCAAGAGTGCAGCTGCAACCTTCTTTTTTGCATACATAGCATTTGCCACAGCAGTGTGCACCCGTGTATTAGGTAGTTGTGCTGGCTATTTTTATTTTTGTTTTTACTGTGCAATTTAGGGGGAGTGGCACCCTCTGTAGCCATGCACCCCTCCCTATTCACAGGAGGTTTTTTAAATTGATAGTGGATCCTGCATGTCACTCAGTCAGAGGCCATATGCCCAGCAGAGGTGAGTGGAATAAATGTTAGGGTCCCATGCAAAACGTGGCCACCTCCGCGTGGTGGATGGGGTACACATTTTCATCAAAAAGTGCGCTAAGAGTCTCAATTTTTTGACCAAGAGTGCTGCTACAACCTTCTTTTTTTTTTGTATACATATACTGTATAGTAGCTGCTGCTGCCACTGTTTTGCTCATAGGGTACATATCTGCTCTCTTTCTCCAAGCGCACTACAATCCTTCTCCAACCAATGCTGGGCAATCACTTGGTATATCAATAGGTTCCTAGACTTCTGCCAAGGTGTGCCATTATATGCCATCCACTATGTTTGGCCCTGTCTTGTTACCTGACCCAGCCTCTGTCTGATGCCTTTTATCCTGATGAATACTTGTGCATATTTCTAACAACTGAACCAGTGCTACCCACCCTGACCGATTTATTGCCTGACTTTTCAATATGCACCATATTTAGACTCCTCACTTGCCTGACCACTTAGTGCTTCTCATCAGTGTCTATTGTTTTAACTACCTTGCATAAGTTGACTTATTTGGGCACAGCTATAAAACAGGGTAAATTTGATGAATTTGACTTCATTTATTGATTTTTTAAAAAAAGCCTTCTACAATATTAGAAAATTCTAAACTCTCCTAACCTTTCATCTTAGCCCTTTTGATTATTGCTAGTCCCTTTGTGTGCCTAAATGGAACCAGCGTAACAGTATCCTTGTAAAGTTCAGAAGTGACATCTGATAACCACATGTCTCCCATGAAAATTTTCTCTGTAGAGTTCTTTACTAAACTCCACGACATTCTCTACACCACATGGAAAGGCCAACTTCCAGCCCCCCAGAAAAAAGAGGTTGAAAAATGATTACTTAAAGTGGTACTCCGCCTCTAGACATCTTATCCATTGGATAGCAAATAAATGTCTGATCATGGGGAGTCCAGCCACTCGAAACAGGTGTTCTGAACATAAATGCTCTAGATTGTGGCCCCGGCGATCAGACATCTTGTCCCCTTTCCTTTGGATAGGGGATAAGATGTCTAGGGACAGTGTACCCCTTTAAGAGTGTTTACCTCATGGCAGGTTTGTAGTAATTATATTTTTCCTTTGTGTATTTAATTTTCTTTTATTCTATTTCTATTGGTATTTTTAATGAATGACTTACCATACAATTTCATTAATGTATCATGGGTCCCCAGTGGATTAAGAGAATCCCTTCTGAAGAGTCTCATATCATTTTTTTCCACCTAGTTAGTAGACCATGAAGATATTGCTTCAGCTATATGGATGTAATTAATCAAATATTGTCATAAATATATACTTAAATATGTATTCATGTGAACGTGAGATATACAGTATCTACTGTAGTTACCTATGTATTTTCAAAGTCTGCACACTGGGTTTCATTTCAACATGATGTCTACAGCTTGCCATTATTACTACAAGAATGGAAGCTGAACAGAAAATTCCCATGTGCTTCACCGTGTTAATGTACTCTTAGCTCATTGATCTGTTTGCAGTATTTTCTAAATGACTCATATCCACAAAACAGATACTTACTGCTTGGAATATATAGTGGAGGTCTATGGAAACTCCACTTATGCGTTACTAAACATATCCAGTCCAGTAGAGTTGTTCAGACACAGGTTCAAATATTTTCTTTCCCATTGTTTGTATTCAGTAGAGCAAATGTATTCACAGCACTGTACAAACATTGACATTATTTATATTAGTTCCTATCCCCAATGGGGTTCACAATCAAAATTCCCTATCTCAAGCTGTACCATGAGGAATCTCACACAGACATAGTAAAGACAAGGAAAACATAGAAACTCCATGCAAATGTTGCCCTGTTCTGTATTTGAACCCGGAACTCCAGTGCTGAAAAGTACAGTGCTAATAAAACAGAGCTAAAAAATGAGCCATCACTTCCAGACAGCATATTATGGTCACATTTCTCCATCCATGTTATGGTCCCAGTCTGACCATGGATTCTACTAACCCAAATTAACAGCATCATTTGGACCTAATGTTAATGGTTCAGGTTAGGCCAGAACCGGCAGCTGTAGTATATACACAGAAATGTGGCCTTATAATCTGAAATTGGCTTTACCTGGCAATAAAAATACCAAATTATTTGTGAATCAAGCCTTAAGAATTGTCCCTAACAGTGATGAGCTCCAATTGTGCTTCAAATGAAGTTGTCTTTTGCTGGACCCTTGAAGCTTATTATGGTGCCAATACCTGGGCCTCACTTGAGGATCCTATAATACTTTTAGGAATCTGTCTATGATATAGCTATTATGATAATTATAATTTTAGCATGTATTATAATGCATTTATTAAAACTCATTGGAAGTCTACTAATTACATTTCAATACATATTACACAAAGGACATTCATCAAGAAATGCGCTGAGGAAAAGTGGACCAGTTGCCCATAGTAACCAATCTTTTATTTTTTAGAGGCATTTCAGAAATGAAAGAAGAGATATGATTGGTTGCTTTGGGCAACTGGTCAACTTTCCCTCTGCACAAGTTTTGATGCATCGTCCCAAAATTACTGCTGCTTAAAATACACAATGCAGCAGTTCAAATCTGATTGCGATATTAAACAATGCATGATCACAGAAACATGACAATAGTAATTTTTTGTTAAATCACTTTTAAACTTGGGCTCAATATGACAAATCTCCTGTGTGATCTCCATTTCATCTCTATGCTACAATGACTAGAGATGAGCAAACTTTTCAAAAGTTCAATTCCGCTGGTTCTGGTTCTGATCGAATTAGCTGTGAATGAACCTGTACTTACCCAATGGCTTTAAATGTGTGTATAGCACTACCTAAGAGCCCCCAAAGCCCTGTAGGTCACCTAGGAGTGTATATATGTACTGAGCTTTTTTTTAAGGCAAATTGAATTGTAAAGTTACAGCAACATGTTTTACCGGATAGTACCCAGTGAAAACTAACAGGTCAAATAAAAACACACAGAACTAGTAGATTTTTTATGATTTTTAAAATGAATGTCCAGAAATTATCCCTTTTTGGAGTCAGATGCCTGACAGTATTTATATACACACAGAGGTATTGAAAGAAGCAATGGCTTTTTCCATACTTAAGTTATGTGCATAGGCTTTTATAGTGGCTTTGACATCACCCTTATAGTGTCTACTGGTTGGCCTGGGAGAACCAGTGAAAGGCATTTTTGGATTCCCTGTGGTCATGTGATCCTTCTTTTTTCTCCTTTCCACCATGTGGCTGATGTTATTTTAGCAGTCTGCCAAATTGAACCATCTAAAGTTTGAGTTCTAGCCTAACCAAACTTTAAAGGGGTACTCCGGCGCTAAGACATCTTATCCCCTGTCACGCCCCCTCCATAGGCTTGCATTGAGGGGGCGGAGCGTGACGTCACACAGGGGCGGAGCCGTGACATCACTATGCTCCGTCCCCGTGATCGCTAGTAACCAGACCCGGAGCGAGCACGCTCCGGGGGATGATTCTAAAGGGGTGTGGCGTGGAAGATCACGGGGGTCCCCAGCGGCAGGACCCCCACGATCAGGCATCTTATCCCCTATCCTTTGGATAGGGGATAAGATGTCTTAGCGCCAGAGTACCCCTTTAAGTAAAATTCAAACCAAACTCAGGTTCAACGGGTTCAATTATCTTATCTTTAATAATTTAATAATAATCATACATTTTATATTCAGAACAGGTTTGTCACTTATTTAACTAAAAATTCTGCTAAGTAGACGGGATGAGTATGTTCATGTACTCTGCTCTGTTCTATTTTGAGGAAAAGCTTTTGGTGAGAAATCCATCATGTATTGCAGTTAAATTTCTAGTGCGCAGGGCACACGTAAACCAGTCATTTATGCTTTGTTATATTTATGTCATAGGATGAATACAAAGTAGAAAATATCTTGGTTGTACTGACTCACCAGAGAATTATGGACCAATATTCTGATGCAATAATAGGCCCAAAGATTCGACAGAACACAACCTCAGTTGGAATTGACTTTGTCACAAATTTTTAGGGCTCTCCTACATTTTAGTCAAAAGCCAGCTGAACCAACTGACTTCATTGGGACAGGCTGACCATCTAAATTGTATGAAGGCTTTTTCCTCTCTCTTTACAGATAATCTATATATATATAAAACTCAACGTGTGTGTGTGTATGCATGTATGTATGTGTGTATGTTCCACAAAAACTTTCAAACGGCTAAAGATATTAACATGAAACTTGGCACAGATGTTACTTATATGTGAACAACAAACATAGGATATGTGATTTAACCCTTAATCAACCCCATTTGCCAGGGGTGGGGCTTATGTTTAAAGTTTCATGCAAGTCAATGGGAAATATATGTTACCGCATAACTTCCAAACGGCTGGAGATATTTTGATAATACTTGGTCACATGTTACTTATATGTCCACTTAAAATATAGGATGGTTAATTTAACCCTTAACTACCCCCATTTGTGATGGTCGGGGTTTTTGTTTAAAGTCCCATGCAAATCAATGGGAAATGTATGTTCCCATATAATTTCCGTACGGCTGAAGATATTTCAATACCTGGTACACATATTACAGGTCGGGATATGAGGACGGGATGGGAGGTCAGGATAGGAGGTCGGGATAGGAGCTCAGGTAGGAGATCAGGTAAGGAGGATGGGATATGAGGACATGACATGAGGACGGGATAGGAGGTCTGGATAGGAGGTCGAGATATAAGGACGGGACAGGAGGATGGGAAAGGAGGACGGGATAGGAGGACGGGATAGGAGGTCGGGATAGGAGGTCGGGATAGGAGGTTGAGATAGCAGGTCGAGAAAGGAGGACGGGATTGGAGGTCGGGATAGGAGCTCGAGATTGGAGGACAGGATAGGAGGTGGGGATAGGAGGACGGGATAGGAGGATGGGATAGGAGGTCGAGATAGGAGGTCGAGATAGGAGGTCGGGACAGGAGGTCGAGATAGGAGGACGGGATAGGAGGTACAGGTCGGGATACAAGGACTGGATGGGAGGTCGGGATGGGAGGTCAGGATAGGAGGTCGAGATAGGAGGTCGTGATAGGAAGTCGGGATAGGAGGTCGGGATAGGAGGTCGGGATGGGAGGTCAGGATAGGAGGTCGAGATAGGAGGTCGGGATAGGAGGTCGGGATAGGAGGTCGGGATAGGAGGTCGAGATAGGAGGACGGGATAGGAGGTCGGGATAGGAGGTCAGGATAGGAGGACGGGATAGGAGGCCGGGATAGGAGGTTATGATAGGAGGACGGGATAGGAAGCCGGGACAGGAGGACGGTATTGGAGGTCGGGACAGGAGGTCGAGATAGGAGGAGGGGATCGGAGGTCGGGATGTGGGGTTTGGATATGACAACAATATATGAGGACTGCATATGAAGTCAAAAGCTTCCTCCTTTGTTTATTTTCCTCCCCAACAAGGATTAGGAAGGAAAAACCGGGCAACGCCGGGTACTCAGCTAGTAATGGGATAGAAAAGGATTGAGCATGATAGATTTCAACTGCCCTGCTCTTTTGTTCTCAGAGAGATAAGACACTGCTAGAGCTGTCTTTGAGCCGCCTAACCCTCTTCTCTCCATTGAGAACACACACATTTTCAGCTGTGCCAAACACTCGTGTATGTATAAATGTATACGTTGGGGGGCTGAAGGAGCTCAGCAGATATAGCTATTGGCTAAACATAACCTTTAATAGCTGTTTGACTCACATTTATTAAAGGCGTATGGAGACTTTTATGAGTGGATTTACAAATAATCAAATAACCTATTTGACCTTATTGATAGTGGGCCCTGTGTGTGCAATGTTAACATCAAAGCTTAAAAGGCAATTAAAAGTGGTTGTTCTATATGCTATAGATGGATTGTGGGCCCAAGGAAACTTATTATGGCACTAGACATTATTACTGGTCCACTGTGAAAGAATGTACCATGGATAACTAAAGGGTAATTATAGATACACATGTGATATCAGAAAACAATATAGGTTTGCACCTATTTGTTTAATTTGTGTATATATATATATATATATATATATATATATATATATTTATTTATGTTTGCTGTGATGTTAAAAGACCTCTTTCAACAAAACAAATCTGAATAATACATGCTTCATGGCTTTTCCATGTATTGTAATACTATATGTAGAATCATACCAAGCTTTTAACATTCCAAAATAGACCTAAGGATCTTTTAATATGCCATGAAAAAGAAGAGGGCCTAACTGGGAGGAGCATATGATTAACAGAGTGCAGAGTACTTATACCAACAAGAGGAATTAAAATGCAAAAGAGCCCTGTGAAAGCAGCTGTTTGAATGCATTTAATGTGGAATGAGTTGGGTCTGTGCCAGCTACACGGTTCTAGTTGAAAGAGGGTTGTGTCTGAATCAGAGGGAAGGGTTACTGAGGTTTTGTGTGAAAGAATTGTATGGTTGTCAACGCTCAGGATATGCTGCTCTGAATAGGTGATTTTTGTTAGCAGGGTTGAGTGAACTGCTTGAATAGTTAGAAACCAAGCATTGAAAGGCAGACTTGGCTGTTTCCTTCCCCGCAACACAGCTCCTCATTTGCTAGAAGAAACCTTTTTAGAAAGATGTGTGAAGTAAACGCAATATACTGAATATGTGAAATATCAATTTATTATTACACTTTAAGAGTGTCTTACATTTTAAGGTATTGAACAGTATAAACAATAGACTACACCAAAGATAAAAAAAAACAGTACACAAAATATTAAGAAAGAAAACATACCAGAATTATATAATACACTTTTTTTTGTAAAGGAATTTATAAGGGAAAGTGTTTGTGCACCATACCTGGGGGATTTCTAGGCAATATGTAAGGTACAGTATTCAATGCAATGCTTCATTTGTGTGCTTTTGTATAAACAGAATACAAACTAGGTACAGTATAGACCCATACCAGGCTATGGCACCACCATACAATGGTTCTCTAAAATACACAAATCTATAAGAGTAAGTTAACGTAGGTCAGATTTGCTTCAAAAAAGTCCTGCGGCTAATCCACAGACAGTCTGTATGGTAAAGCTAGAAGACAAATCTATACCATCTATACCAAAGCAAATCTATCCTGTATCAATTTACACTTATACCACTATTTCCTTCAAATCATAGAACATATTTTTATATCATAGTATACTTTAAGGGTTGGGTTTTTCCCACTTTTCAGCCATAGAACATTTTTTGATATCATTGTATACTTTAAGGGGTTGGGGTTTTCTCATGGGTTCTTCCCACTCTCAGGCATAGACCATTTTTGGATATCATAGTATATTTTAAGGCTTGGGTTTTCCCATGGGTTTTTCCTACTCTCCAGGCATAGAAATGTTTTTGATATCATAGTATACTTTAAGGGTTAGCTTTTTCCCGTGGGTTTTTTCCCACTCTTCAGGCATAGAAAATGTTTTGATATTATAGTATACTTTTAGTAGAAGGTAAAGTAAAGAAAAATACAGCTCACCACGTCTTCAGTAGAAGTATCCAGCGGACTCTCCAGGTGCACGGGCCAGCACTTGACCGTTCAGTAGTAAGGGTGTAAGCTGAAGAGAAATGGGAAGATCCCAACAAACAGTCCAGCACTCCGATGTATGATAAAAAAGAAACTTCTCTATTTAATCCGTAGGTAAAATCACAAAAGCAGTGCAAGTAAAACCAACCAACGTATTTCGTATAGCTTTTATGGATTAAAGTTTATTTTATATCATACTCCTGAGTGCTGGACTGTTTGTTGGGTTCTTCCCATTGCTCCTCAACTTTAAGGGTTAGGTTTCTCCCCATTTATCTTAGATTTCAGTTCATGGGTAACTGGTGGATAGTTTAAAAAATTGCAGGGAACTTGGGAATGGACTGACCGTTATTGGAAGCAGTTTTGATCATTAAAATATGTCTGGCAATTGTTATTTTGCAAAATTTCTAAGGGTGAAAACACACAAGCTGTGATATACCAGTAAAGAACTGTGTTAACACAAGACTAAACCTTTAGATATACTTTATGTAAATGATCTAATCTCATGCAGCAATAGGCTGATGCATTTCAGCTGCATGTGGCAGACAGCTTGTGCCTTTTCATCTTTTACGATTGACTAATCGTTTACATAATATACATCTAAAAGTTTAACATTGTGTTAACTCAGTTCATCACTGGTGTTTCTAACAGTCTCTTCATTGTCCCAATGTACATAGTACATGGTTCTATACAGCTCCATTGCCAGACAGAGGGCAGAAGAGTCATTATTGCCTTTAGTCAAGCCAGTATACATCATTACCACAATAAAGGTATAGAATAGCAACCTACACTATTCCAGTATAATATTTATACTTTTAATGGATGCCATGATAGCTCATGGGTGATGGATAGTGTTGAACGCGGATATTTGAATAGACAATTTTTTTCGAGAATATAGGCACTTCGCGATTTTGCGAATATTTAGAATATTGCGAATTATATTCGTTATGACGAATATTAGTTCTTTTTTGTTTTCGTTTTTTTTCACAGTACACATGATAATGATGTGTACTGTGTAAATAAAAAGTGATCATCCCTCCCTGCTTCAAGCTTGTGATCCAAAGATTTTATGCAAAAAATTATGCGACTATCGGTGCTTCCAGAGGACACTGATCCCTCCCTTCTTTTAGCTTGTGGCCCAATGAGAAGGATGCAAATACAGTTGTCAGAGGTTAGCAACATCCCTAGCAACCAATTGGAAAGTGTTTAGTTGAAAGAGTTAATCGCACATGAACATTTTGCAAATTTTACTACGAATTTTGCATGGAAAAAAAAGTGAATGAATATGCGAAATTCGCGAATATGGGACGAATATTCGTCCATATATTCCAGAAATATCGCAAATTCGTATATGACCTATGCAGATTATCCCTAGTGATGGATGCCACTAAATACAATCTATCATAATCTATCAGAATGTGTTAAACATATGCATTTGGATGCTCCAGGGACATCATTGTCCATATGATTTGATGACAGATTCTACTGCAGCCATGAGCCAATGAGGACTGCGTTGTCCCCTGGACTTTTCTAGCCTGGAACACTCATGCAGTTTTTGATACAGCTTGAAGTGCAGTTTTTTTTTCTGTCAGATCCAAAAGTAGGTCCAACTGGAAAGAGATTTATAAGTCATTCCTCGGGTCTCACATGCCAAAACATC
Source organism: Hyla sarda (assembly GCF_029499605.1). Lineage (NCBI taxonomy): Eukaryota > Metazoa > Chordata > Amphibia > Anura > Hylidae > Hyla > Hyla sarda. Next base: position 484,002,164 of record NC_079189.1, read on the forward strand.
CTAGCAAGGCCGTAGAATGGTGAATGTGTTACTAAGCACTTTAGAACAAGTAGCTGTGAAAGTATATACTGACATTTTCCTATCACCATGCTACTCTCAGACATTTTGACCTCTAAACTATGTTCTGTATTCGCCTAGTGTCTGCTAATGAAGATTCCAGAACTCCTTTTCACTGAATGTACATTTGTCTGTGCGAGAGGGAAAAAAAACTAAGAATCGCAAGCTACAAAATGAAAACTCCCAGCTCACCCCCTTCCATAGCTTCTACAGCTCTGCTCTAAGCAGGACAAAATGCCCACTCAGGGATATGTGTGAAATTAGCAAGAAACAAAACAACAAAAAAAGATTTATTTGTGTCAATGCCTTCTTAAATGAGACCTAAGAGGGTCCTGCAAATTGCCACAGGAGACATGCACCATATTTGGAGCACAGATGTGAAATGTTATTAAATGTCCTAAAATTTAACATACAGTCTATTAACACCTTGAACTTTCATTCCCATAGTGTTATTTTCTATTTTTTTATGCATCAAACATGCATTTTAGAACACCAGCATTATTTCAAAGTGTGTGTGTGTGTGTGTGGGGGGGGGGGGGGGGGGTGGCGCTGTTTTATGCAATTTCTGATTACGTTTTTGAAGCCAATATGGATTTAAAAAGTGGGATTGGATTTATTTAAAAAAAAGTTGTTGTTTTTTCCCCGACACATTTTCCTCCCCTTTATGAAATGGATTTATAAACTGCATCACACACAGCTTTTTGTGACAATTTATACTCCAGAAGTGGATCCAGCAGGAAAAAGTATAAACCTTACTTTTATATTTCCCAATCCTGTGAATCCAGTTTTAGGCCATGTTCAAACACCGATTTTGTTCCAATCTTTTAATGCCCAAAAAAGGGTTACTCAGAGGATATAAAAAAATTTCTGAAGGTTGCTTTTTGGCCATCTTTTGAACCACAAATTGGCCAAATAACATCCATTTCTTTTGTTAAAAAAAAAAAGTTAAGAAAAAAAAGATGGATGGACATAGCCTGAGCCCTACTTTTGGCTTAATTTTTAGTTGTTTTTGTGCTTTTGATCTGCAGGTTCATGTAGTTTATTGAGCTGAAGCCAAAAGTGGATCCAGCAGGAAGAAGACATATGTGGCTTATTCAGATCCATTGGTTCTCAATGGGGCTTCTGTCATGGTTAAAAGTGACCATTTGTCTTCATTTGACAACTTTCTGTCAGGTTCCGTTTTACAACATGACGGACACTGGAGACTTTCTCATTTTTCTGTCCTGCTGAACAACAGGATCCTGACAAATGTGTTTATAGTGCAATTGAAGTCTGCAGCAACAGGATCCTGTTCTATTCTGTTGCACCATTTGCACCATTGTGTTTGACATCCATTTTTTACAATAAAAATGCACATATTTTGAAACAGTTAGAAATGGATACAATTGATTAAAAAACAACAACAAAAAACTACAAATTAACATACGGTTGTTCTTTAAAATCTTCCTGTTGTTTCCTGTAAGAAAATGTACATAAGTTACAAAAGATAAAAAACAGAACATTTTAGTCTTTGCTTTATAATTCCCATTTGTTTTTAAATTCAATCCTGAAAGATTTGTTGCAGACATTTTGTGACTAAGAACAGTTTCCTTCATCTGCAAAGAGTTGTGGTGGGAGGAAACATGCATTTCTACAAACCCCATTCAGACAAATGGGAAAGTGGCAGAAATTTCCCAATAATCTTTGAGATGCAGATTTGCAGACAAATTACACAGTAATAGCAATTACCAGATACATTACAAGAATGGTCAGCACTTCAAATGTAATGAGTCCTGGCAGCTCTAAGGTCAAGTAAAGGTAGTTTAGTTACGACAATATGCCTGTGCAAATTACTTACATTTAAACTTAAATTGCATTTTCTAAACTGCCTGATTTAATGCTAAATAAATAGCTCTATGCTAATATGAGGGCGTCATTAAATCACCAAATGAACAGAACGGTTACTTGTTATTTGGAGATGTGGAAAGGAACATCACAGTGTTTAAGTGTGGGTATTTTTCATTTGTATTGCTTTATGTTATTGCTTTCGGTTATTTGCAGTTTTATAGAATTTTTAAAATGCTGAAGGTTTGTGATCTAATAAAGGACACAACAATTTGATTCTTGTCACAGTATTCTGGGATTTGCAGTGTTTAAAAAAAAATGAACAGATAGGAAATGAACAAGAATGAATTTCTGCTTTTTTTCTCTTGGTTTCTCGGTTTGGTCTTCTAAGCCTTTCCTGGAGTCAATGTGAAATGTAATTGCTCTTTTGACCTCTATCTTCTCTCTCCCTGGGTCTAAAGAAGAGCTACATTGGTTGATTATTGCAGGAATGAAAGGCACTCTGACCTTGTCGACCAAATGACTTGGTGCTTTCAATGTTGCCCATTATGTTGAAGGCAAGCGGCTCCTAGAGAAACTGGAATCTACAGGAGCACTGCTGTCTGGGCAACCTGCCAGCAAAGGCTTCATCATCAGCAATTCAGACATAGCCAAACAGCTTGGGCAGTTAAGGAAACAGGGAAAAAAACATATCAAAACACTGTTAGCATAGAATACAAAAAGCTTTCAGATGTTGATCACAGATTGCTGCACAATTTAAGATAGCTGATACACCTGAATAAAATAATGCCTTGTAACCAGAAAGAGAATACAAATAGAGATGTAAAGGGAGAATTGAAGTGTAAAAGCATAATTTATACCAGTTTTTATATTAATGAATCAAAAATAAAAATAATAATCATGTAAATAATCCTCTTTCTGCAGTCAACTTATTTTTATAGAAATGTATTATTATTAATAATAATGATACACACATTTATTTAAAAGACCAATCTGGCTTTACAATCTTCGGTACAAGATGTCCCTGGTCATAGGGGTTGCTCTTGGGGTCAAAAGTCACAGCTTTTCTTCATTTACTGGAAATATTCAGTTCATTGTCCTAACCCTGTATCTAGCTAATAAGGGGACCTGACAAAGAGAGGAATCTCCTCTTGAAACGTGTTGTCTAGCCTACAAAGACAATTGTGTAAACCTTTTTGCCTCTGTACAACCCGCACTTTGGTGAATAAAAACAGTTTTCCACAAATCAACTGCCTGCGTCAACTTCTTCAACTTCCCGATGCAGCGCCGCTCCCGCAAGTCACATTATTGGGACAACCCTCGCCAGGGACTCCCACAATTATCCTTCTGCTATGTTCCCGACCGCTGCCAGCAGTACCGATGATCGGCAGCTCCCGGACCGTGCCGCAACCTACAAAGCTCAAATCAGAGTTGTGCCTGCTGCCAGCACAACATCACAAGGTGAGCGGCATTCTTTTACCTCTCTATATCACATCCTTTATCAATCAGAGCGCCGTCTCTCTGTTTTTTCTCACCCCCCCCCCCCCCCCCCCTGCTAGCTAATAAGATTGGCTTATTCTGGTGCCCAAAGCACCTCCTGGTGTTCCACCAGACCCTTCAGTCACACCTTTACCGTGGCCTATACTAAAAAAGTAATCTCTTTAATTTTAATATATTGTTGCAAAGCCTACTTAGTTGAATCATCTAAATAACGGTGGGAGGTTGGATTCTGAAATGTGTTACTTAGTTAAAGTGAATATATCCCCTAGATATTTTACTGATTGAAGCCATATACTAAAACATGTCCTAGTCTAATCTGTTTCTATTTCATGATTATAAATGTTATATTTTATTCTTAGTGCATTGTGGGCAGTCATATTACCTGATCTGCTTTTAACAGCATTAAGAGACATGCTTTTCAGCAAGCACCATAGACTAGAGCTACCCCTATCGACTTTGGCCTGTGACTGTGACCTGTGACCTGTGTAGAGGTTAGTGTGCAATGATAAGAGAGGTTGAGGTCTGGCCTACGCCTGATCCTATATTACCTATATACTGATATTTTCACTGCAATTGTTGAGTGACACTGCAAGAAAAGCAATATTAAATGCCTGTTGTTGAGGACAATGAAGAAAACTTTTTTTTTTTAAACAGGAAGGGTCAGCTTATTTTTTAGCTTAGTACCAGAAAGAAAAGTGAAACATTTTAGGATTATTTTGTGGTATCAATAGTAAAATGGAAAATTTGAAAGAAAAAAAAAAAGACCGTCACCAAAAATTCATAAAAAATATGATTAACATAAAAACTTGATTTAAACAATAGGTAATTTACTGAGGACAAAATGGGAAATCTTTATCAAAACCTGTGTAGAGGAAGAGTAGTGCAATTACCCATAGCAACCAATCACATTACTTCCTTTTACTATGGATAACAGCTCAACTTTACCTCTGCATAGCACATGGAAAGCTAAATAAAGACTGGCACTGGCGTCTATGATCTTAAACAGTCTTTGACAGGCTCTGGCTCTCTGTCCACCACTGAGCGCTGCAGCAAAGCAATCAACTAGCTGAAACCAAACGAGGTGCTCAATCCTTCAGAGCAAACATAGCAACATCCATAAGGCAAGAAGAGAAAGTAAGGAGGCACTCACAGTTTTCACGGTGCAGCAGTTTTCTTTATTTTCGATGCAGGGTTGGAGCAGTGTAGCATCCACAGGACGCCATTGCAGGAGCACAGGTGCACAGGTCCTATACCCTTTAACCAAACCAGTCAACTCAGCTCAGCAGACCACTTTCCCAAGGATCAGAAGTTTGTGACAAGTTTTAGACAGGGTAACTGCCCTTAGATATTTTAACAAGCTTGAAGTATAGGGTTCAAGCTTGTGACTCATGGAAAAGGGTTTTCTAAAACTTACAATGTTTTCTATAAAAAGTTGAGAAGTCCAATGTGATTATATGGGAATTGCACACAAAAATCAACATGGCATTTGGAAGTGCTGTGCATTCAGAATTAATTTGACTCCCTATATATGTGCAGTTGACACTTGACATTTAGAAATCCGCAACATTGTTCTGTGTGTTTTATTTTCATGCAGAAACATTTTTCAGAACCCCATTCACATTCAAATGTTTTGTCCTGTAATTTTCTGAAAATCTGCTATATATGGATTCATCCTTAATGATGCTGCTCAGAAATCTCTTCTCTCAAACAAGAAGCTCAACTGTGAGATAAACATTGACAATAAAAGATTAAAATGTCTTTATAAAGAAGTGCTCATTAAGAATAGTGACAACTGGTGTGTAACTGAATCCTGATAAACAAAATGTGTCCACAATATCAGTTATAAAGGAATTTAGAATAAAATATTCATGGATTTCCTCTATTTTAAGAAGAATGAAAAAGTAAACACTCCAAGGAAGCCATACTCCTTAGATAGCTGTCAGTCAAATAAACAACTATTCCAGCCTAAGCTAAGAGTAAATGTGTTCTTAATTGAAAGAGGGGGAATAGGCCTATTACAGACACCTCTGGTGGTGGCTTTATCACTTGTGAGAACATAGAATTGAGTGTTCTTTCCCTTGATATCTATAGTCAGGGAAGAGTTGGGACACCCCCAGGCACCTTAAATGGTCAGCTGATCATAGGCTCAGCCGGTGTTCTAGTATGTATGTTTATGATTTAAAGCAGAGACTAGCATACAATTTATCCACCTTGTGGTGCTGGTCATTTATGATCTTTCTTATGTGATCCATCTCTGGCACATCAACTTAAAAAGTGGACTCAGATATACCTGTCGCTAAATGGTCCTAATGAGTAATGAAAAACAGAGTGGTTCTGTGAGACTGTATCTCACACCAAAGCTCAGCGGACAGTGTCACTCTAGATAGACTTGGATACACAGCAGATAGTATTGATCGTGCAAGGTTTATCAGAAAATGTCACACGCTATGCTTGGATATAATGTCTTACCAGACACATTTCCACATGACGGGCTTGGCTACGTGCTATGTATAACACCTAGGTTTACATATAACTTTACATCCAACTGCTGAGATAACAGAACTACACGACAGGCTTAGATCCAGTGTCCTGCAGACAGTATCACATATGTTCTGCTAGTTAGCATAACCTATTTGCTAATCTTCATCATTCTATCAAATTGATCGTCGTTAAACTAAACTAGCTTTAATCAGGAATAGAGAGAATGTATTCAAGGACAACCTTGGGATCGACAATGTTCATTGCCATTCTATTGTATGAACCATAACAAAGCAAAGGGTGTGCCAAAATGGCTTCACGGGCACTTCCGGTTGTTACACAACAGCTGGGACAGAACTTCCGTTCACGTTACAAATCACAATTCTCTCTCAAGAAAACACCTTCGCACATGCGTAAACCAGCAAACAAAGAGCTGTGTGCTGCGCATGCAGACAGGAAGTAGCCAAGTAGCGACCGGGATGCTGCGCATCATAATGCAGTTGGAGTGTAGTGTGAGATGATGGAGTCTGGTCCGGTTCTGCTGTACAGAGAAGATGAGGGAATGGTGCGGAGACTACAGAGGTTACCACTGCGAGACACGGGCTCAGGAGGGTGAGATACTGGTAATACTAGTCGCTGACTAATATGGGACACAAAGCTGCTATGGTGGTGATACCAGCATGTACATACAGTGCTATATGTGACCAGACCCTCCAGCTGAATAAGTAGATAAGCAATGTAATGTATGTACACAGAGAGTCCACCAGCAGAATACTGTGCTGCTCTGGAGTATAAGGGTACATTCGCACGAGCCAATCCCCAGCACATATTACGCTGTGGATCCGCTGCTGAAGGACCTCTGAATGCTGCCTTTACAGGTGCCTGCTCGGAGCGGCAATCCGCCGCTACGAGCAGACACTGCGATGTGCGAGTTGTGTTTTCACACCGGGGGAGATTTATCAAATAGTTGACCATTTGCCCATATCAACCAATCAGATTGCTTCTTTCATTTCATCCAATGACTGCACCAACAGAATATTTGAAGAGATTTATCAAAACTTGTGCAGAGAAAAAACTGACCAGTTGCCTTTAGCAACCAAGCAAATTGCTTCTTTTATTTTTCAGAGGCCCTTTTAAAAATGAAAGAATCAATCTGATTGGTTGCTACAGGCAACTGGTAAGGTTTTCCTCTGCTCAGGTTTTGATAAATCTTCCCCACTGAGTGCAGCTCTGGAGTATAATGCAGGATAAAATTAGCAGAATAGTGAGTGCCGCTCTGGGAAATAATACAGGATGAAACTCAGGATCGGTACAGGATAAGTAATGTAATGTATGCACACAGTGACTCCACCAGCAGAATAGTGAGTGCTGCTCTGGGGTATAATACAGGATGTAACTCAGGATCAGTACATGATACCTAATGTAATTTATGTATACAGTGACCCCACCAGCAGAATAGTGAGTGCTATAGTGAGTGCTAGTGATATAACTCAGGATCAGTACAGGACAAGTAATGTATGTACACAGTGGTAAGTACAAAGTGTATGCTTCATAATATCATCTTTAGCAAGGAAAAAAACAAAAATATACTGACCTGTCATTCTGGTGATGATATTTGAACATGATTCTTGTTATCAGGTGGTTCAAGCAGAATGAGTATTGCAGGCAGTCCGGAACACCTCTGCTGGCCAAGAGGAGAGGATCAAGGATTTACTGGTGACACACTGAAAGGTAACATGATACTTACAGTGATATTCTAGGATTTTGTTTTCTTCAGCCTTTGACTCCATGATTTCAAGATATAATACTGTGCAATATGCTTCTAAGGGACAGTCACCCGAAAATGCTTTAGTAAAGTCTTTTTATTTTACTACTAGCTGAGTTCCCGGCGTTGCCCGCTTTTTTCTTCCTAATCCTTGTTGGGAAGGAAAATCAACAAAGGAGGAAGATTTTGACTTCATATCCCATCCCCATATATTGTTGTCATATGCCAACCTCGTATCCCGTCCCTATATCACAACCTCATATCCCGTCCCCATATCCCGACCTCATATCCTGACCTCATATCCCGTCTTTATATCCCGTCCTCATATCCCGTCCTCATATCCCGACCTCATATCCCGACCTCATATGCCAACCTCATATCTTGTTCTCATATCCCGACATCATATCCTGTCCTCATATCCCGACCTCATATCCCATCCTCATATCCCAACCTCATATCCCGTTCTCATACCCCTTCCTCATATCCCATCCTCATACCGCTTCCTCATATCCTGTCCTCATATACCATTGTCATATCCCATCCTCATATCTTGCCCTCATACCCCTTCCTCATATTTTGTCCTCATATGCCTTCCTCATATACCGTCCTCACATCCCATCCTCATATCTTGTCCTCATACCCCTTCCTCATATCACATCCTCCTATGCTGTCCTCATGTCCCGTCCTTATGTCCCATCCTCATATCCCGACCTCATATCCCGACCTCATATCCTGTCCTCATATTCCGTCCTCATATCCCATCCTCAGGTGGGACTGATTTGTGATGAAGATATTGTAAGCTGAAAATAGAAGGGGACGTGGCTTGTGGGACTGATCGTGATTTGCAAGCCAGACCGATGCACAAAAAAGGTAGAGAATAAAAAGGGTGGGGCTTAAACGGTAGGTGTATCTTTGTGAGATGGGGTGTGGCTTACAAGCCGGACTGACACATTCACCAGGAGATGCAGAGCTGAACTTGTAGAGTAAAGAACTGGAAGTCCCATATACTTGCATGGGACTTGAAACGAAAACCCATCTTTTATATAATGGTGTAGGTAAGGGTTAATTTAACTATCATATATTTTTATTTGACATATAAGTAATATGTGTACCAGGTATTGAAATATCTCCAGCCGTACAGGAACATACATTTCCCGTAGATTTTCATGGAACTTTAAACAAAAACCCTGACCCTCACAGATGGGGGTAGTTAAGGGTTAAATTAACTATCCTATATTTTTAGTGGACAAATAAATAACGTTACCAAGTATTATCGAAATATCTCCAGCCGTTTGGAAGTTATGCAATAACATATATTTCCCATAGACTTGTATGGGACTTGAAACAAAAACCCCGATCCTGGCAAATAGGGATGAGTGAGGGTTAAATTACCTATGCTATGTTTGTTGTTGACAAGTTTCATGTTAATATCTTTAGCCATTTGGACAGGATGCTGGAACATACACACACACACACACACATACTTACACACACACTTTGGGGAACATTTATATGTATTCCTTTTTTTAGTTATTTTTTTCTTACACTTTTTTTTGCTTATGTGCTACTTATTTATCAACTGCTTTCAGCCTGTTGATGAATTTCTTTCATGTAAGCAATTTTTCTTTTTTTTTGCTTTGGTAGTGGCTTTTTCTGCTCCATGTCTGAGCTGGAGTAAATTTAGTAGGTTTTTTCATGTAATGCGACTTTTTTGCGACTTTCGCACTTGATAAATCTCTGACCACTGCAAGTCAAAAATTACATTTTGCTTTGGTAAGCAAGATTCAAATTTTTTGCTCAGGACACTGCACAATCAAAAAGTCACAGAAAAGAGAGAGTAGTCGCAAGTGCCACTTTTTTGCGACAATTTTAAGCAAAAAAAACCCTACTAAATGCTTTGATAAATGTCCCCCATTGAGTTTTATATATGAATTGACTAGCTGAGTACCCGGCGTTGCCTGTTTTTTCCTTCCTAATCCTTGTTGGGGAGGAAAATCAACAAAGGAGGAAGCTTTTGACTTCATATCCCATCCTCATATACTGTTGTCATATCCCAACCCCATATCCCATCTCCATATCTCCATATCCATATCTCAACCTCATATGCTCATATCCTCATATCCAGACCTCATATCCCGTCCTCATATCTCCACTTCATATCCGGACCTCCTATCCCGTCCTCATATTCCGTCCTCCTATCCCATCTTCCTATCCCATTCTCATATCCTGACCTCATATCCCGACCTCATATCCCGTCCTCATATCCTTTCCTTATATGCTGACCTCATATCCCGACCTCATATCCCATCCTCATATCCTGTCCTCAGGTGGGACTGATTTGTGATAAAGATATTGTAAGCTGAAAATAGAAGGGGATGTGGCTTGGACTGGGTGTGATTTGCAAGCCAGACTAATGCACAAAAAAGGGAAGATAATAAAAGGGGTGGGCCTTAAACAGTGGGAGTGTCTTTGTGAGATGGGGTGTGCCTTACAAGCCAAACTGAAACATTCACCAGGAGATGCAGAGTGGAGCTTGTGGAGTAAGGTACTGGAAGTCCCATAAACTTGCATGGGACTTAAAACAAAAACCCATCTTTTATATAAGGTTGTAGGTAAGGGTTAATTTAACTATGATATATTGTTATTTGACATATAAGTAATATGTGTACCAGGTATAATTGAAATATCTCCAGTCGTTCAGAAGTTATGTGGGAACTAACATTTCCCATAGATTTGCATGGGACTTTAACCCGACATCGACAATGGAAGTCTATGCTCGTCCATGTGCCGTTAACAGGGTATTACACGTGCTCCCGACTCGAGCCCGCGTTATACTGGCCAGCCCCCAGCTGATTCTTGTAGCATGTATCCTAAAGGTGCCTGTATCCCGTCCCCCCCCCCCCCCCCTGCAGCGTGATCTCCTTCTGTGTGGCTCCGGCTCTGGCAGGACCAGGCTTTATCAATCGAGCGCAGAGCACACAGATCATTGGGATTGTATGTAACCCCATTGATCTGTATGAGGAATCAAATGATTCCTCCTAAAAGTCCCCTAAGGGGACTAAAAGTGTAAAAAAAAATTGTTTAAAAAAAGTTTAAAAACACATACATTAACCCCTTACTTTTTAAAAGTTTAAATCACCCCCCTTTTCCCAAATTCCATATAAAAAATATATAACCATAATAAAAATAAACATTTATGGTATTGCCACGTGTGTAAATGTCCGAACTATAAAAATATATCGTAAATTAAACCGCAGGGTCAATGGTGTACACGCAAAAAAGTTCCAAAGTCCAAAATAGCGTATTTTTGGTCACTTTTCATACCAAAAAAGGGAATAATAAGTCCGATCAAAACAAAAATGGTACCGATTGAAACTTCAGATAATGAAAAAATTAGCCCTTATACCACCCCGTATGCGGAAAAATAAAAAAGTTATAGGGGTCAAAAGAGGACAATTTTAAATGTATACATTTTTATGTATGTAGTTATGATTTTTCCAAAAGTACGACAAAATCAAACCTATATAAGTAGGGTATCATTTTAATTGTATGGACCTACAGAATAAAGATAAAGTGTCTTTTTTACCAAAAAATTTATGGTGTAGAAACAGAAGCCCCAAAATTTACAAAATTGTGTTTTTCTTCAGTTTTGTCACACAATAGTAACATAGTTCATAAGGTTTAAATAAGACCAGAGTCCATCACGTTCAACCTTTATCCCTAATGAGTCCCTACTGAGTTAATCCAGAGGAAGGCAAAAAAAAAAAACTCTTACTAGAGGTAAAAAATTCCTTCCCAAATCCAAATATGGCAATCAGAATAAATCCCTGGATCAACGTTCTGTCCCTATAATTCTAATTTACATAACCAGCAATGTTCTTACTCTCCAAGAATGCATCCAGACCCCTTTTAAATTCTTTTACAGAGTTCCCCATGACCACCTCCTCTGGGAGAGAATTCCACAGTCTCACTGCTCTTACAGTAAAGAACCCCTGTCTGTGCTGGTGTAGAAGCCTTCTTTCCTCTAAACCAGGGGTCCTCAAACTTTTTAAACGGGGGGCCAGTTCATGGTCCCTCAGACCGTTGGAGGACCGGACTATAGATAACAAAACATGAACAAATTCCTATGCACACTTCTATATCTTTTTAGTTGACTACCACTTTAAGTACGCAGCACAGTTCCCCCCACATTAGGTTGGCAGAATAGATCCCCCCACATTAAGTTGTAGTTCCCACACATTAGGGTTGGCAGTACAGTTCCTCCACATTAGGGTTGGCAGTACAGTTCCCCCACATTAGGTAAAGTACAGTTCCCCCACATTAGGTGCAGTACAGTTCCCCCACATTAGGTGCAGTATATTGTTCCCCCACATTAGGTGAAGCATAATGTTCCCCCACATTAGGTGCAGTATAATGTTCCCCCACATTAGGTGCAGTATAATGTTCCCCCACATTAGGTGCAGTATAATGTTCCCCCACATTAGGTGCAGTATAATGTTCCCCCACATTAGGTGCAGTATGTTCCCCCACATTAGGTGCAGTATAGATCCCCCAAATTAGGTGCAGTATAGATCCCCCAAATTAGGTGCAGTATAGCTCCCCACATTAGGTGCAGCATGTTCCCCACATTAGGTGCAGCATGTTCCCCCACATTAGGTGCAGTATAGATCCCCAAAATTAGGTGCAGTATAGATCTCCCAAATTAGGTGCAGTATAGCTCCCCACATTAGGTGTAGTATAGTTCCCCCACATTAGGTTCAGTATGTTCCCCCACAGACATACAGCCTCCAGCCATACAGTGTGCCTGTGTTCTGCCCCACTTCAGTGCTCCGACCACCGCTCCTCCGGTCCGGACATAGCAGTAAGTCCCGGGACCGAAGGAGCGGTGGTCGGAGCACCGAAGCTGACGTGCAGCTGGTAACACTTACCTAGCTGGCCAGCGCACGTCCTCATCGCTGCACCGCTCCTCCACGCTCCATTGCTATGGGCGCACGCACGGCGTCAGTGACGTCCCTTCGTGCGCCACCTTCCCGGCGGCCCCTGCATTTTTAAAGTAAAAATGTCCGGATAAATGTCCTCGCGGGCCGTAGTTTGAGGACCCCTGCTCTAAACGGAGAGGATGCAGTCCTGGGTAGAAATAGATCATGGGAAAGATCTCTTTACTGACCCCTGATATATTTATACATAGTTATTAGGTCTCCCCTAAGCCTTCTTTTTTCTAAATTAAATAACCCTAATTCTGATAATTTATCTGGGTACTGTAGTCCTCCCATTCCCCGTATTTCCCTGGTTGCCCGTCTTTGAACCCTCTCCAGCTCCACTGTATCTTTCTTGTACACTGGTGCCCAGTACTGTACACAGTATTCTATGTGTGGTCTGACTAGTGATTTGTACAGCGGAAGAATTATTTCCTTGTCGTGGGCATCTATGCCCCTATTGATGCACCCCATGATTTTATTTGCCTTGGCAGCAGCTGCCCGACACTGGTCCCTACAGCTAAATTTACTGTTAACTAAAACTCCCAAGTCCTTTTCTACGTCAGTCGTCCCTAGTGTGCTCCCATTTAATACATAATCCCAGGCCGGATTTTTGCTCCCCACTGATTACATTTATCCATGTTGAACCTCATCTGCCACATCTCAGCCCAAGCCTCCAATCTATCCAGATCCATTTGTAACAGTGCCCTGTCCTCTATTGTGTTTACTGCTTTACAGAGTTTAGTATAATCTGCAAAGATTGATACTTTACTATTCAACCCCTCTACAAGGTCATTAATGAATATATTAAATAGGACAGGACCCAATACTGACCCCTGTGGTACCCCACTAGTTACAGTCACCCAATCAGAATAAGTACCATTAATAACCACTCTCTGTTTCCTATCATTGAGCCAGTTACTTACTCACTTACACACATTCTCCCCCAGCCCCATCCTTCTCATTTTATTCACCAACCATTTATGTGGAACCGTATCAAATGCTTTGGCAAAATCCAGATTTATTGTAACCCGCCCGTGCATGACTACAACTCCTAACATGCCCTTACAGAAAGGATATGATGGGAGTTGTAGTGGCGGGATGGTAACAATCTGCTGCACCACATGACTACAACTTCCAGCATATCCCTACTGTAAGAGCATGCTGGGAGTTGTAGGGGGGGCGGGTGACAAGCCTGTCACCTGCCCCCTGCCGCACAACTAACACTCCCAGCATGCCTTTACAGTAAGGACATACTGGGAGTTGTAGGGGGGTGACAATCTCCCGCACCACATGAATACAACTCCCAGCATATCCTTACTGTAAGGGCATGCTGGGAGTTGTAGTGCGGCAGGGGGCAGGTGACATGCTTGTCACCCGCCCCCACCCTCCCCTACAACTCTCCCAACATGCCCTTACTGTAAGGACATGCTGGGAGTTGTAGTCGTGCCACCAAGGGAAGCAGGGGGTAATGCACTCCGCCCCCTGGCTGCAGTGATCAGAGAATCACTGTAATTTCATATTTCATGCCGGGTCACGTGACACGGGACCCAGTGGGAAATTTGAAATTACACTAAACTCTGCGGCGCTGTGGTAAGGAGCCCGGGCTGACATAACACTGCAGCCGCCCGGGACTCCCACAGCTGGGCAGGGAGATGTGCAGAAGCCATCCCTGCCATCTCTCGGCATGTACCGCAGTGTTGAGGGAAGGCAGGGACGGCACCTACACATATCCCTGCACGGCTGTGGGAGTCCCGGGTGGCTGCAGAGTTATGTCAGCCCGGGCTCCTTACCAGGCGCTGTGGAGATAATAGTTGACAGAGCCCGGGTGGCTGAAGTGAGGCTAGCCCGGGCTCCTTACCACGGCGCCACAGGATATATGAGCTCAGAGGCTCTGCTAGATGTTAAATGGAGCCCGGGCTGGCATCAGTCTGCAACTGCCCGGGCTTCTTTTAACATCTAGCAGAGCCTCTGAGCTTTTAGTCCCTAATGTAATATTACATTTCCTGCCAGGTCCCGTGATTGGCTGCTCGGTCCTGGCCAATCATGGGACTCAGCAGGAAATATGAAATTACAGTAGGGGAAATAGAAACTTTGCAGTGCCGAGGTATGTTAAAAGGAGCCCGGGCTGGCATCAGTCTGCAGCCACCCGGGTTCCTCTGATTCTATCCCCTCTACCCTAATATAATGAAGGGGATGGGGACATAACCCCGTCCCCCCTTGTCTTCCACCCGCCCGCGCCGCACATTGTCCACCCGCTACAATACTGCAACTCCCAGCATGCCCTCACTGTATGGACATGCTGGGAGTTGTAGTCTTGCGACAGGTAGCAGACAGATGGGAGATGTCAAGCACAGGTGGGTGGATGTCATTAAGTTAGGGTAGCGGGGTTAGAATCAGACAGAGCCGGGCGGCTGCAGAGTGATGCCAGCCCGGGCTCCTTTGTACAGTTGCAATATATTTCCCGCTGGAGCTGTGATCACGGCTGCCAGCGGGAAATATGAAATTTGCTCTCAAAAGCCATTTTGTAAGCCAACTCTGGGCTGGCTTACATTTACACAGTTTTTGAGGGCTTGCGACTTTTTGTGCAACTTTCGCACTTGATAAATCCCTGACCACTGCAAAGTAAAAAATAAAATTTACTTTCATATGCTCTTTTGTAGATTTTTGCTGACAGACAAAAGTATCACAAAAAATTGCTTAAGTGCTATTGCGACTTTCTTTGTGACTTTTGTAAGCAAAAAAAAGAGCTCTAAATTCCTTGATAAATGTCCCCCATTGAGTATAGACTAGTTGAGTTCCCGGTTGCCTGGTTTTTCCTTCCTAATCCTTGTTGGGGAGGAAAATCAACAAAGGAGGAAGCATAAGACTTCACATCTCCTCCTTATATATATTTGTCATAACCCAACCCCCTATCCCGTAACCATAACCTGTCCCCATATCCCGTCCTCATATCTCAACCTCATATCTCATCCTCTTATCCCATCCTCATATCCTGACCTCATATCCCATGCTCATATCCTGTCATCATATCTCAACCTCATATCCTGTCCTCATATCCCATCCTCCTATCCCAACCTCCTATCCTGACCTCCTATCCCGTCCTCCTATTTCGTCTTCATATCTCAACCTCATATCCCATCCTCACATCCCATCCTCATATCACATCCTCATATCCTGTCCTCATATCCCGACCTCCTATCCTGTCCTCCTATCTCGACCTCATATCTCGACCACATATCCCGACCTCATATCCCAACCTAATATCCCGTCCTCATATCCCAACATCATATCCCGACCTCAAATCCCATGCTCATAGCCTGACCCCATATCCCATCCTCATATCCCGACGCCATATCCTATCCCGTCTTTGTTAGATGGGGTGTGGCTTGCAAGCCGGACTGATACATTCAACAGGAGATGCAGAGCGGAGCTTGTGGAGTAAGGTACTAGAAGTGCCATATTCTTGCATGGGACTTGAAACAAAAAACAACTTTTATATAAAATTGTAGGTAAGGGTTAATTTGAGTATTATATATTTTTATTCACTTTGGAGATGGTGCGGCACTGTGTTATAGAGTGTACTGGAGATAGGATGGTGAGTGGGAACAGGTGTAGCTGTTTTGCCTTAGGCGGTGCTCAGATATGGTAGACAATATTCACAGTGTCCATAGAGAAGCATAAAGAAATATCGGCACTCATCAGTGTGGCTGTGAAGTCTTCTTTATTGAGATATACTCACAAGTAAGGGTACAGAAAAGAGGGGTGGTGGGGGGACTTGTCCCCCCACCACCCCTCTCTTCTATACCCTTATTTGTGAGTATGTCTCAATAAAGAAGACTTCACAGCCACACTGGTGAGTGCCGATATTTCTTTATGCTTCTCTATGGACACTGATTATATATTTTTTTTTTACATATAAGTAATATGTGTACCAGGTATTATTGAAATATCTTCGTACGGAAGTTATGTGGGAACATACATTTCCCATTGATTTGCATGGGACTTCAAACAAAAACCCTGACCCTCACAAATGGGGGTAGTTAAGGGTTAAATTAAATATCCTATATTTTTAGTGGTCATATAAGTAACATGTGACCAAGTATTATCGAAATATCTCCAGCCGTTTGGAAGTTATGCAGTAACATATATTTCCCATAGACTTGTATGGGACTTTAAACAAAAAAACAGACCCTAGCAAATGGGTTAAATTACCTATCCTATGTTTGTTGTTGACATATAAGTAACATGTGTGCCAAGTTTCATGTTAATATCTCTAGCCGTTTGGACGTGATGCTGGAACATACATACATACACACACTTATTGGGGGAGATTTATCAAAACCTGTCCAGAGGAAAAATTGCCCAGTTGCCCATAGCAACCAATCAGATCGCTTCTTTCATTTTTAACAAGGCCTCGGCAAAATGAAAGAAGCCATTTGATTGGTTGCTATGGGCAACTCAAAAACTTTTCCTCTGGACAGGTTTTGATAAATCTCCCCCATTGAGTTTTATATATGGATTACAAGTTGCTCATACTTAAAAGACTTTATGTTGAGCTACATGAAAGATGGTTTCATACCTAATAGACATTGTAAAACACCTTAGTTGCCTTTATATACATTACAGTGGTCAGTTGATACATTTGCAATTGTTAGCATCCACTAATAAAGACCTAAGGGACAGCCTGGTGACACAGTAGGTAGCAATGTTTTCTTGCAACACAAGGGTCCTGGTTTGCAATCTGAACAATCGCAAAGAGTTTTTGTCCTTCCTTGTTTGTGAGCTTCCTTAGGGCACTCTACTGCCATCCCAAATCCCAGATAACATATTCATAGGCCCTAGTCTGTGTTTGGGTAGAAGCACTTATTTGAAAACCCTTTGGGGGCTGACATTTAACTATTGCCAATGTCTGTACAGCACTGAAGACTATGTTGGCACTATATAAGAAACAAGTGCTAAACACAATAAATATGATTTAGGCTGATTTTGAATGTGTTTTTAAATTTGGTTCCACCTCTATTTCTTCTGCCAGGCATACCTATTTATCTTAAGATCCTGTAACATTTAACTATTTTCATTTAGAATCAGTTTAAAATTCTTCCATTCTCTTACTGCTCCATTGTGTTTTCTCCACTGCACTTTTCTTGTTTGGAGTCTTTGATAACAGTTAACACATGAAACGGTAACATACGAAAAGGAAGTGATTGATGATCACTCTTCCATTTACAGACTTAGATGAAAAGAAAGTCTTTTTTTATCCCACTTATTGCTGCTAGCAGTTCAGTGGCAAATGTATCTAGATAAAAGTCTGACACATTTATCATACAAACAGTTCATTCAAACTAGCGGAGTATTTTTGAGACATTTGCACATAGCTAACACATGACTCATGACATGAGCAAGAACAACAGTGATCACATTGTGCACGGCTATCACCACCCATCTCCTTCACTCACTTACACACATTCTTTTCTTAAGTTATCTTTGCTACAAAGAGAAAACGATCAAGCAAAACCAAGTGCAAGATGTCATTGTAAAACGATGAGACCAGGATTTCATATTAGAGCATATATATTGTTTATGGCATTATATTGGATTTTTTTTGTGTGACCAGATGTTCTTTTATATCTGTATTAAAATAGGCACCTACAATGTATACATACAAATAGTGTTGATTTGTGAAGTTTTTGTGGCATTTTTATGGGACAATGACAGAATTTTTCTTCAACACACAGCATGCTCTGGGTTAGGTGTATTTTTTTTTTTTTTTTATGTTTTCCTATAGGTTTTTCTTGTGGAGTTTAAAGACAGCATAAAAAAATAATGTTGAATAAAGAAAACTGACAAAAATATGACTAAGAATGCCCATGAACAGTTGTAAACGTGACAACAGATGAAAATAATCACAATAAAAATTGGTAAATAGAGTTTGTTAAATGGCTTACAAAATAGCAGGCAGCTGACTATCCAGTGTATTTTAAATAGACGCAGCCTGTAAAATATCTCCTGATACTGAAGCCTCTATAGTCTTTTGTAGTCCCACAGTTAAATGAATAGGTACAAACCAGACAGCTTTGTGAATTGCAGACAACCTTGGTAGCATGTACCCCTCCTTCACAAACCTGTTCAACCCCTTTCTGCAAGTCTAATAAAAGCAGTTGTCAAACAATGACTTACAGTGAAGTTAGCAGAGCCGACAACAAGTAATTCATGTTTATGACATATTAAGAGATTATCCAGGTTGTAAACTCAACAAAAACAGGGAGAAAATAAACTTGTGGTTTAAATGCCTGCCTTGTGGTACGAAAGCCTGTTAATATAATAGATAAGATGTCAGTTGTTGTACAACTGTCGTTAAGAAATATATGATCCTTCTTAGGCAATATTAATAAAACCAACTTCATAAAGTCATATCTCGTGTAATTGGTAACCAAAAGCTAGAGCTACATGCCCTATGCTAGTATCACGGCTGATGTTGTCAGTAAGATGTGACAACCTGCCATTTTATGCTTTGTCACAGATGCAAATTTTGGATGAAGACTCACCAGCCGTCCGAGCTTGGTGGCTTCTATGACTGAAGGCAAAATGTCAGAAAATAGTGTCATTCCCAAACTGAAATTTGAACTCTGTCTGTGTAGCTCTATATATGTAGCTCTAAAACTACATAATGAAAAATGACTAAATCATGAGTACAAGAATACCTATTATTATTTTGGTAATAGACATGCTCTAATTAAATACCATGCACTCTCTTTGAAGACCATAACCCTATAATTACCATGTATATGTTGATACAATAGCAAGAAAATATGTGCCACATATCCTTATATAGTCCTATAGAATGCCTGGTATTAGTTTTCATTTATTATCATATGCAATGTCTGGTTTGTACCATTTTAACAATGACGTTGATGGTTCTGTGCAGTTTATCCAGATAGATGCAGTTTTCGTCTTTTTCTACTTTTTTTTTTTACCATTGAACAGCTAATGTTAAGTAGAGATCAGCAAACTTTTGAAAAATTCGAATTGGCCCATTTGCCGAATTTTCTGTAAAAATTAGTTTCGGGTCGAATTAATTTACAGCGAATCTGTATTAAAAACGGCTATTTCTGGCCTACAGAAAGCCTCAATAGGGGTGTGGAACAGTTTGCTTTGTTCTAACATTTATAGGGAGTGTGCTGTGTTAGTGAAATAATACTGCTATTCAGTAGGACATGCAGATTACAGGCATTGCTATTAGTATCACTACTGCAGAGCGCTGATGTGGCAGCACGGAGACCATATGGTGTAAAAATTGAAGAGGATAAAGAGATTTTTTTCATGTCATTTTTATTTAATTTAATTAGAATTTATTTACATTTTTGAGTACCCATATTGTGAACATAGAGCTGGCGGTCCTCCGCCAGGCGAGATACCACCTGTTCCAGCCCCTACCTCTCAGGGCCCCCCTGATTATGGAAGTGCTAATATTTCATTTAATCAGTTATGGTTCATTGTTATCGCTCCAAGCTGTTTCATTGGATTCTTGTGATTATTCCACAGGTAGTATGATGTCGACAACCAGTGTCCCAGTCTTGAAAAGATTACATCAATTTTTTTACATTTAAATTTAAGATTAATGCCCCGGTGTTTACTTTGAACTAATACTGTATGACTACTAAACCCAATCTAACAAGGAGTTACATGGTGGCACAATGACAGAGCCTAAAGGTGGCAGCAGCATGAGAAGACCAAAATCTGGCAGAATGACACAGCCTGGATTTGGAATTTAAGGTAATGGCCCAGGCCCAGCAGCATCACTAAACCATATAGTTGCTGAATGACACAGCCTGAAGCAGGCGGCAGAATGAGTAAACACTAGGGCTTCATAATCCCTAAGATTAAAAGATGAATTTTAAAATTGAAATTGAAGAAATCTGTTAGCTAGTGTTACCATAAAATATTTGTAGTTAATGTCCCAGGCCCAGCAGCATCAATAAACCATATATTGGCTGAATGACACAGCCTGGAGGTGGTGAAAGCATGATGAGACCATGTAGTGTCTGAATGGCACAGCCTGGAGTTGGCTGAAGCATGAGAAGACCATATAGTGTCTGAATGGCACAGCCTGGAGTTTGCTGAAGCATGAGGAGACCATATAGTGTCTGAATGGCACAGCCTGGAGTGGGCAAAAGCATGAGGAGACCATTGAAATTTAAGATTTTGAAATGTAAAATTTTGAAATTGAAATTTAGGATTTCGAAATTGAAATTTTAGCTAACACTCTCAAGTTTTAGAGTCCTGGGCGCTGGCGTGCGGATACAAAGGGCCAAATTTAACAAGGAGTCACATGTCACATGGTGGCACAATGACAAAGCCTGGAGGTGGCATCAGTATGAGGAGAGCACATAGTTTCTGAATGACCGCCTGGAGTTTGTGGCAGCATGAGGAGATTATATAGTGTCTTAATGGTACAGCCTGGAGGTGGCTGAAGCATGAGGATACCATAAAGTGCCTAAATGGCACAGCCTGGAGTTTGTGGCAGCATGAAGAGACCATATAGTGGCTGAATGGCACAGCCTGGAGTTTGTGGCAGCATGAGGAAACCATATAGTGGCTGAATGGCACAGCCTGGAGGTGGCAGCAGCAGCATCAGGAGTCCATGTCCACCTACTGCTGATGAGTTGCTTCACTATGCAGGGGAAGAAAGGTACTCATCAGCGACTGTAGACTCAGGCTGGCAGTGGCTGATGAAGGCAGCCATGGCAGTGGAAGGTGAGCGCAGGGGCCCCCCCGATTCAGACCTGCAAGAAGATGGACGATGGCACCGATATGCATCAGCCAACTGACTACATAAGATGCCTCTGTAGTAGGTCAGTTGGTCCTCTCTCTGCATAGGTGTAAAAAAGGCCCCTATTTTGTGGCGGTAGCGAGGGTCCAACAAGGTGGAGAGCCAGGAGTCATTCCGTTGCCGAATGGTGACAATTTGGCTGTCACTATGCAAGCAAGTGACTAGGAGGAACTCCCTGCCTCCATCTCCACTGCATACTGCCACAGTGTGTCTGGGTCCTCTGTCTCACCTTCTTCATAACCCTCTAGCTCCTCTGGCTGCTCCTGCTCCTCCTCTCCTGTCAGATTACCCAAAAATTCCCATTTGGCAAAACCTAAACTGTGCTCCACTATGCCCCTCCCGCCTTCTCCTCCAGTTCAGCCCCCACAGGGCTCATGTGGCCGTGAGATGTAGACGCCACATCTCCAGTGCCCTGATCAGCCATAATTTCCAACACATGTTGTAAGAAATAAAGCAGTGGAATGACATTGTTCATCCCATAATCCTGGCGACTTACTAATAATGTGGCTTCCTCAAAGGGCCTGAGCAAACGGCAGGTGTCACATATGAGCTGCCACTGGTTCACATAGAAGTTACACAGAGGAGTTCCCCTATCCATTTGGATCATCAAGAAATTGGTGATATGGTCCAACATATGGAGGGTGGAATTCCAATGTGTTGCAACATCACAAATCAGACTATGTTGGGGGATACTGTTCTGACACTGCAGCTCAAGGAGGGTGTGCTTTGCGGTGTACAAGTGGCTGAAGTGCATGCAAAGTTTCCTTCTGATTGTTAGGATGGCTTGCAAATGGGGGGAACACTTCAGGAACCGCTTCCCAACTAGATTGAACACGTGTGCCATGCAGGGTGCATGGCTCAGCCTTCCCAGTTTCAGTGCATGCAAGATGTTCTTTCCGTTGCAGTCACCATAGTTCTGATTTCCAGTTTTCGTGGAGTAAACCATGCTTTGATTTCTTTACGAATGACTTTTAGCAGTTCCTCCCCTGTGTGACTCCGTTCGCCAAGTTAAACCATGCGAAGAACAGCGTGACACCGCCATGCCCTGCAGACATGGTATGCTAAAGGGCCACTGAGACTTGTCTGGGAAGTGGAAGCTGAGGACACGGTGGAGGATGACAAGACGGAGTCACACACTGTCACAGGACCAATGGCATGAGATTGTGGTGGAGGAAGCGGCGTGACGTGTCCAAGTTGGTGTTGTGGCTGTGCAGGAACCACATTCACCCAGTGAGCCGTAAAGAACATGTATTGTCCCTGACCATAGTTAAAGCTCCAGACGTCGGCACTGCCGTGCACTTTGGTACAAACCGACAGGCTCTGGGCCACCTTCTCTTCCACAAAATTGTGCAAGACTGGTACTGCCTTTTTTGCAAAGAAATGATGGCTTGGCACAAGCCATCAGTTCTCTGAAAGGTGCAGAGTCCACCACTTGAAAAGGGAGGGACTGCAGCACCAGAAACTTAGACAGGAACACATTCAGCTTCTGCGCCGTTTTATGAGTGGGCGCATACTGTTATCTCCTGGACATGGCTTCGCCGATGGATTGTTGTCAAAATGACTGACTAAAAGTAGGAGGAGCAGGAGCACCTGGAGCTTCAGAAGATGGGTATGACAGACAGCTCCCTTCAGCTGAGGTGGTGGAGCCTTGGCTGGCTGAAAGAGGGAGTAGCATGCCACTGGGTGATGCAGCTGGCTGGACCACTACATCGGAGTCATGGTTCTCCCAGGCCACTTTATGGTGGCACAGCATATGTTGACGCAGGGCCATGGTGCCAAAATTGGGACCCTGGCCATGCTTCCCCTTCTGTCAACATATCTATTATGTAGCTATGTTAACCTCCTCCAGATGCTTGATGAAAAACTGCCACTACGCCGAGTACCTGATTTTCCCACCAACAGTCCGCACTGATTGAATGCTACTGCCGCAGTCTCCAGGAACCCCTGTTCCACTACCTCCCGGGAAGGTAGGCTGCCGTGAAGCAGGTTGTCTCCCACAGGCACGTTTGGCTCCAGAATTTCCACTTCTGCCACCATGCTGACTGTCAACCATGCTACGACCTTGCTGGCTCAGCTGCTGCCTCACGGGCAACCTGAAACTCACTTATCCTGATGATGAAGCCCCTTCTGCACCCGGCTCCCAATTGCGATCTACTTCATCATCATCAACAAGTGTCTGCACGTCACTGATGTCCTCCTCAGGTTCCTCAACAGTGTCTGCTTCAGGAACCTGAATGATGGCAACACCGCCTGCCACGTCACTCTCCTCATCACTACTTGCCCAACTAGCGGGGGAAGCGGCGGATGTCTCCTCCACTTCTTGGCTGGGCAGTAGCTGCTGACTGTCCTCCATTAGATCATCCTCACTGAATAGTAGAGCTGAACCCACAGCGCAAGAAATTTCTTTAGGGGAGGGAACAGCATAGGACAAAGGCAATGGGAGGAGAGGGACTGCTCCCAGGTCATGCCAACTGAGGGTTGTGTCTGAGGAATCCACTGACTGTTGACTGGGGATAACAGATGTTACATGTGATGAAGTGGATGACCGTGTTAACCAAACGATGATGGCAGATGGGTTGCTGGTCGAGACACGACCGCTAGCTGATACCGGGAGCTCAGGCCTCTCACTACGACTCCTGCTGACACTTGCCCAGAGTCTGATGCGACCTCTGCCTGCTGAATTTACGCCTCTGCCACTCTGTGCATGTCCTGGCACTTATTTGCCTTACATACTTATGTGCATATATGAGGGGAATACCCTACCCTTCACTACACTTAAAACAGTATTTGTCTAGTACAGCAGCAGGTGTGTACGTTTGACTGTCCTTTCACAGTATCTAGGCCCTTGACAGATTAACAGCTACAAAATAGCACACTACTTAGATGTAGGTATTTGGTATGCACTTATGAGGGCAGAAAAATGCTCTCCAGTACACTTAAAAATGTATTTGAGTAAAAAGAGGATTGAGTACTTTTGCCTGGACTTTCACAGTATCTAGGCCCTTGACAGATCAACAGGTAAAAAATGGTACACCACTTAGATACAGGTATGTGGTATGCACTTATAAGGGCAGAAAAATGCTCCACAGTATGCTTAAAAAAGCACTGGGGTAAAATACCAATCGTTGATTACTTTTGTCTTGTTCACAGTATCTAGGCCCTTGACAGGTTAACAGGCACAAAATAGTACACTACTTAGATTTCCGCATGTGGTATGCACTTGTGAGGGCGGAAAAATTTGCTACAGTACACTTAATAACTTATTTTTGTACAACACCAGCAGTACCAAACAGTGCTGCCGCACAAAGTCGCTGTTGAGTTAAATATAATCAGGTGTTTTATTTTGGCTGCCCTTTCACAGTATGTATGCCCTTGACAGCTTAACACGTACAAAATAGTACACCAGTTACATGTAGGTATGTGGTATGCACTTATGAGGGCAGAAAAATGCTCTACAGTACGCTTAAAAAAAACACTGGGGTAAAATACCAGCCGAGATTACTTTTGTCTGAACTTAAAAAAGTATATGAGTACAACACCAGCCGGTAAGTACTTTTGCCTGGCCTTTCACGGTATCTAGACCCTTGACAGATTAACAGGTACAAAATAGTACACTACTTAGATGTACGTACAGTACAGACCAAAAGTTTGGACACACCTTCTCATTCAAAGAGTTTTCTTTATTTTCATGACTATGAAAATTGTAGATTCACACTGAAGGCATCAAAACTATGAATGAACACATGTGGAATTATAGACATAACAAAAAAGTGTGAAACAACTGAAAATGTCATATTCTGGGTTCTTCAAAGTAGCCACCTTTTGCTTTGATTACTGCTTTGCCTACTCTTGGCATTCTTTTGATGAGTTTCAAGAGGTAGTCACCTGAAATGGTCTTCCAACAGTCTTGAAGGAGTTCCCAGAGATACTTAACACTTGTTGGCCCTTTTGCCTTCATTGGGTTCAGGTCTGGTGACTGTCAATTCCAGGTCATCTGGCGCAGCACCCCATCACTAGTGATGAGCGACATATGCCATATTTGAATTCGCGATATTTCGTGAATATGAGGATGAATATTCGTCCCATATTTGTGAAATTCGAATATTCGTTATATTCGTGACGTTTTTTGAATTGCGATATTTCGCTATTGCGAATGCGAAATTAATAGCGAAATTGTGCTCATCTCCGCATGCGCGCTATGACATCATGCGAGGGACGTTGCTAGGGATGTTGCTAAGCTCTGACAACTGTGCTTGCAGAACTCTCATTGGCTCTCAGGCATAAGTAGGGCAGAATTTCCACGAATATTCGTATTGCGAATATTCGCAATGCGAATATTCGCAAGCATAAACCTTTCGCCTCACAGCCTCATCCCTGGGTCTTTAATGAAATGATAAAAGCATTGCATTTATCAGTTGAAGGAGATACCTACAATGTGCTCAGTTTTTAAAACAGTTTGAAAAAAAGACGAATATTCGTAATAGCGAATTTTAATCGCGAACTTCGTAATATTTGCGAATTCGCGAATATGCGATATTCGTGACGAATATTCGAATTGCGAATATTCGTGAGCAACACTACCCATTACTCTCCTTCTTGGTCATATAGCCCTTACACAGCCTGGAGGTGTGTTTGGGGTCATTGTCCTGTTGAAAAATAAATGATGGTCCAACTAAACGCAAACCGGATGGAATAGCATGCCGCTGCAAGATGCTGTGGTAGCCATGCTGGTTCAGTATGCCTTCAATTTTGAATAAATCTCCAACAGTGTCGCCAGCAAAGCACCCCCACACCATCACACCTGCTCCTCCATGCTTCACGGTGGGAACCAGGCATGTAGTGTCCATCCGTTCACCTTTTCTGCGTATCACAAAGACACGGTGGTTGGAACCAAAGATCTCAAATTTGGACTCATCAGACCAAAACACAGATTTCCACTGGTCTAATGTCCATTCCTTGTGTTCTTTAGCCCAAACAAGTCTCTTCTGCTTGTTGCCTGTCCTTAGCAGTGGTTTCCTAGCAGATATTCTACCATGAAGGCCTGATTCACACAGTCTCCTCTTAACAGTTGTTCTAGAGATGTGTCTGCTGCTGGAGCTCTGTGTGGCATTGACCTGGTCTCTTATCTGAGCTGCTGTTAACCTGCGATATCTGAGGCTGGTGACTCGGATGAACTTTTCCTCCGCAGCAGAGGTGACCATTGGTCTTCCATTCCTGGGGCGGACCGCATGTGAGCCAGTTTCTTTGTAGCTCTTGGTGATGGTTTTTGTGACTGCACTTGGGGACACTTTCCACCTAATGCCACATATGTTAATTCATAGTTTTGATGCCTTCAGTGTGAATCTACAATTTTCATAGTCATGAAAATAAGGAAAACTCTTTGAATGAGAAGGTGTGTCAAAACTTTTGGTCTGTACTGTATGTGGTATGCCCTTATGAGGGCAGAAAAATGCGCTACTGTACGCTTCAAAAATTATTTGAGTAAAACACCAGCCGGTAATTTCTTTTGGCTGTCCTACAGTACGCTTAAAAAACTTATTTTTGCACAACACCAGCAGTGCACAACAGTGCTGCAGCACACAGTCGCTGTTGAGTAAAACACCAGCCGGTGATTACTTCTTGCTGTCCTTTCAAAGTATGTAGGCCCTTGACAGATTAACAAGTACAAAATAGTACACCACTTAGATGTAGGTGTGTGGTATGCACTTATGAGGGCAGAAAAATGTGCTACTGTACGCTTCAAAAATTATTTCCGTAAAACACCAGCTGGTGATTACTTTTGGCTGTCCTTTCACAGTATGTTGCCCCTTGACTGATTAACAGGTACAAAATAGTACACCACTTAGATGCAGATGTGTGGTATGCAATTATGAGGGTAGAAAACTGCGCTACTGTACGCTTCAAAAATTATTTGAGTAAAACACCAGCCGGTGATTACTTTGGGCTGTCCTTTCACAGTATGTAGCCTCATGACAGATTATAGGTATGTGGTATGCACTTATGAGGGCAGAAAAATACGCTACAGTACGCTAAAAAAAATGTATTGGTGTAAAACATTAGCCGGTGATTACTTTTGGCTGCCCTTTACAGTATGTAGGCCCTTGACAGATTAACAGGTACAAAATAGTACACCACTTAGATGTAGGTATGTGGTACGCACTTATGAGGGTAGAAAAATTAGCTACTGTACGCTTCAAAAATTATTTGAGTAAAAAACCAGCCGGTGATTAGTTTTGCCTGTCCTTTCACATTATGTAGTCCCTTGACAGACTAACTGGTACAAAACAGTACACCACTTAGATGTAGGTATGTGGTGTGCACTTCTGAGGGCAGAAATATGCACTACAGTATGCTTAAAAAAACATATTGGTGTAAAGCATTCGACGATTATTACTTTAGGCTATCCTTTTACAGTATGTAGGCCCTTAGCAGATTAACAGGTACACAATAGTACACCACTTAGATGTAGGTTTGTGGTATGCACTTATGAGGGCAGAAAAATGCGCTACTGTATGCTTCAAAAATTATTTGAGTAAACACCAGCCGGTGATTACTTTTGGCTGTCCTTTCACAGTATGTAGCCCCTTGTGAGATTAACAGTTACAAAATAGTACACCACTTAGATGTAGGTATGTGATATGCACTCATGAGGGCAGAAAAATGCTCTACTGTACACTTAAAAAAATGTATTGGTGTAAAACACCAGCCGGGGATAACTTTTGCCTTTCCTTTTACAGTATGTAGGCCCTTGGCAGATTAACAGGTACAAAATAGTACACCACTTAGATGAAGGCATGTGGTATACACTTATGAGGGCAGAAAAATGCGCTACAGTACGCTTAAAAAAAGATATTGATGTAAAACACCAGTCGGTGATTAGTTTTGGCTGTCCTTTCACAGTATGTAGTCCCTTGACAGATTAACTGGTACAAAACAGAACACCATTTAGATGTAGGTATGTGGTATCCACTTATGAGGGCAGAAACATGCACTACTGTACCCTTAAAAAATTATTTGAGTAAACACACGCTGGTGATTACTTTTGGCTGTCCTTTCACAGTATGTAGGCCCTTGACAGATTAACAGGTACAAAATAGTACATCACTTAGATGTAGGTATGTGGTATGCACTTTTGAGGGCAGAAAAATGCGCTACAGTACGCTTAAAATTTTTATTGGTGTAAAACACCAGCCGAGGATTACTTTTGGCTTTCCTTTTACAGTATGTAGGCCCTTGACAGATTAACAGGTACAAAATAGTACACCCCTTAGATGTAGGTATGTGGTATGCACTTATGAGGGCAGAAAAATGCGCTACTGTATGCTTCAAAAATTATTTGAGTAAAACTCCAGCCGATGATTACTTTTGGCTGTCCTTTCACAGTATGTAGGCCCTTGATAGATTAACAGGTGCAAAATAGTACACTAGTTAGATGTAGGTATGTGGTATGCACTTATGAGGGCAGAGAAATGCGCTACAGTACGCTTAAAAATACGTATCTTTGCACAGCAACAGCAGTCCGCAGTTGCTGTGTACTAAACCCAAAATTGCACTCTCTCACAGACTATTAGGAATGGACTGCTTGGTATTATACCGTCTACAGACTAGTATAACCAGCAGATTTGTTGTGGAACAAAGACACAGAATTGAAAATGTATTCCTGACTCCTCTGCTAAGGTTTATAAAGTTGAGGCAGCTTGTTGAAATGTATGAAGCAACACACAGCTCTTTGCCCCTCTCTGTAATACAATGCTGTAGAGAGTGAATGGGAGGTTAATGGCTGCAGTAAAAATCCTTTTCAGTGAAAAAAAGCACTGCACTCTGTTTACCAGAACGCTGACGTGACTAGGAGGTGAAACGCTGCTGTAATAAGCTTTTCTGTGTAACACACACACAGGTTGTCCTTTCTATCCCTCTGCAGTGTAATGAATGAAGATATATAGGGCTGTGACATCACAGGGGTGATTGGCTGCTGATAGGCTGCATTTCATGTGATTCAGAGTCATCCCGCCTACATGCCCCATGTACTGACATATGGATACGCCATTTTAAATGCCCTGGAGCCTGGACAGCACTAAATGGAGTTTAATGAAGCGATTTAATGAAATTGAGGTGCTTCACTCACCATGTGGCCAAATAGTTTGAACCATCCCACCGCGATAAGGTGATCTCATTGGGACGGACCCTACACTGTGAATGTGCCTCTGTGCAAACAGTTACCAGGCTTGTAAGGTCTGAACTGGTAACTGATTGCACAGAGGCACAATCATTGTGGCAATAGCAATATAGCAGTTCATGCTTTTTCCGTATCTTTGTGCTAGCAGTGTGCTGCTGTATTCTCCTGTTTGTGTATATTTAGCCTAGCAGCGTGCACCTGTATGCCGGGTCCATACAATAATTTGGTATCAGTATGTGCTGGCCAACTTATCCTTTTTTTATCTATCTATCTATCTATCTTTTTTTATCTACCTACAGTATTTATTCCCTCCAAGATAAATTCTTCTGTTTCAAACATGATCTTTTTCTTATCTGCTACTTTCATTCAAGTCTGTTTATAATCCAGGATTTATTATGCAGAATATATTCTTATATTCTCTATGAATTTCTACCTCTTACATTGTAGTATTTACACAGCACCACCTCAAAACACATCCTAAATTTTATATAGAGCCAAGTCTACAGTCTTCCACTAAGTACTGTAATATTTACTATATCAGTATTACCAGGGCTCAAGTCCTGCAGGAATGCATGGGAACTGAATTCCTGCACTTTTTTCCACAGCAGGAGCACTCTTTCCATTAGCAGGAGTCCTGTAGGACCAGCCCTTGAGTGGAAATCTTGGGTGAGTTCCAACACTTTTTTTTCCCAAGACTTGAACCCTGAGTATTACTTTGTCTCTATCACACAGTTGTTTTTCATAGGGTTCAAAGGTTTAATATCACTATATAGCCTTTATGATTTCTAGTCACATTTTGAGAAGATATAGGCTGTAAGCTTTCATCGGGCATGTTACAAAATTAATGGGAAAAGCATATCTCTTAAATACAGTTTCAATTGGCATTCATAACCGTTGAAGGGACCTAAGAGGCATAAATGGGGAGTCTCACAGCCGAGACCATCAACAATCTCCTGAATCGCGCCTGGTTTTTCCTGTGTGCGAAGCAGGGTCTACACGTCCGATCCATGCATTCACTTTAGGAGCACCAGAGACAGCCAAGGTAAGAGCTGCAAAGTTCTCACACCACATTCTGGACACAAATAGGGGTCAGCAGGCATCCTGGGAAGTGAGCAACTTTAGCTTCAAAGAATGGAGCTCAACAGTTAAATAGCCATCACCATCAGCCACCAAACTCTGCCTAGTGCATGTTCCTTGCATGTGCTTGGAAAGCTCCATCCACAGACCTTTCTCAATGAAAATGAGGTCTATGGAGTCATTTTGGCATCCGTCAGAATGGTATATGTCAAAATAAACTTTTTTATAAAAAAATTGTAGTCAACTGCTATTTTCTATGTAGAGACATTGAGAAAAAATTTATCTTTAGTACAATATTATTTTTTTTTTATATATGCAAACTTGTATACAACACAAGCAACTTCATGCCTATTTAAGGAATATGTTGGAGATTTCGGTTAGAGTGATACTATAATGTAAACAAAGCCTTGATGCCCCCATATACTTTAGTCAAAAGTTGGGTAATCTGCTAATTTTGACAGGACTGGCTGACCATCTAAAGTGTATGGTGGTCTCCTGACTCTCCCTTGATAGATGAAGTTGGGGGGGAAGGGCTGGATATTTTGAATTTCAATTGCCTAAAGCTTTATTTTTTCTGGGAGAGAGGTGGCCTCCAGAGGTATGTGTCAAAGGCTTGTCTTCATCTACTGAGAACATGTGAACATTTGACCATAACAAACATTCAAGTAAAAATGGGAAAGATAGCTGTTTGAATGATCAGCCAATTTAAAGGTGTATGGTGGAAAGATTTTACTCCCAACAAGTTAGTTCAGCAGAAGATCAGCTCCAAATAATGTTATCTACTGCAACACCATTGGAGCCCATTGCGTCACATGATAATTGCTAGTATTCTGGTGGGTCAGCCCATCCATAATTATTATTCCTGCTTTATTCCATGTACTTGCAAATCATAACAATCATGCAATTGGTTTGATCCACTGCAATAGAAAACATAGTATTCTTTTATAATAAATAAATACCATAAATAAATATACAATTTCTACCTTATCCGAAAAGCCTTTCTTGAAATGCATGACTTGCTATTAAAATGACTCTTTATGCAGAACTAAATCATATGAAAAAAAAACAAAAACAAACAAACAATAATTAAATCCCTTTCACCTAAAAGATTACATGGGAACTTGGAAATGACATGGCATCTGTGTTCTGAATGGATCAAGCTATATCCACAGTTTAGCCAGGCAGCCTAAGCATTTTCTGTTCATCTAGTTTTATATAGCTGATCTGGCAGCCCTAGACATAGCCTGAGTTTGACCTGGCTAAGTTCCCTAAGAACTTGTTCACATAATGACTCAGATAAGTATCTGCCAGTTTATCTCTAAACCTCCCTAATCTGATCTCGGGTATGGTAGCAAACAGTGCTACAGTGCAATGTGGGTAATTAAGGATTAAGTCACAATGTCGCTATGGAAACTTGTTTAATATACTCCAAGTGTTTTTCACTTTATAGTTGATGTATTGTTTGCATGTTTTTTAGACTACATCTTTTTTTTTTCCTTTTGCTTCTTCTTATAGCTGAATGTATTACCAAAAAAGAGACAGCAGTTAGGTTGAAAATTGACCTGCCGTGCTTCTGTTTCATTTTGTTTATTGCATCATCTATCTTTTATGATCACTGGGACTTTAGACTGAAACAGCATTTTCTTTAAGGAGACAAACTGTGCTTCCACCAAGATTGTTTATTGCATTGGAAACATTACTCTTTGCAACCATGGTGCATTTTCAATTGAGCAAAGGTCTGAAACAGAACACTGCTTGTCTGTGTTTATTCAGGATCCAGGGTAAAAAGTATCCCAGTTCATGTAACATTAATCACTTTGCCAGTGTTCAGCTGAGGTCATTGCCACATTCCTAACAGTATTAAGTAAAGTCAAGATTAATCACGTACTTTAAACCCTGCAAAGAAAGCATGTGAGGCGGATCTGAAATTAGACGTTTGCTAAAAGACAGCACTGTAACAAAATATGTTAACGTTGTTAAAGAAAGCTATCACTGAGGTATTGTTTCCTTTGTACAGAGCCCAGCTAAGCAACTGAATGCTACTGCTTGAGGCATATCAGTCAAGCATTTTTCAATGTGAGATTATTAAAAAGCATGTGCCTGGAAATGTGACTAAAGAGTATTACTATGTTAAGCCTCTCTACAGACAGCAATAGACTGCCACAGATCCTATTAAGAGAAAGAAAAATAGCTAATAAAATAACAATAAGGGCAAAGAGCTTAGAAAAGTAAATTCTCCAGTTAAGGCATACGCAATAAAAAGCAATGGAGTGGTAGCCATGGCAAAACATAAATGAGTGATAATAATAAAACAAATGTATAGGTGTGACTCATGGCTAGGAGTTTAGGTGAGTCAACATAAAACACTAATAAAGTGAATACAGCTTACAAGAATGAAAGATGTGGAAGGTAAAGTCAATATTATGAACCTCATAGACACAGCCAGGAGTGTAGCTAGATGTTCTTTCTTCCATGTCAAAGTTTCAGTTCTGGCCACTCCTATAGAACCATCCCCCTGCTCTGCTAGCCTCTTAATAGCCAGTCTACAGCCCGGGCACATACACCATGTATACCTTCTTTGCTTTTGCTCCTGGACATGGCACACATAGCTGTTCTACAGTTCAGTTCAAGCTACAGACTAGCTACAAAATTGGAACATACCATGAAATGTAAATTTGGAAACTAAACATGCTTTCTCTTGCTAACAATATATTTTTTTCATTTTTCTTTCAACTAGAGATGAGCGAACTTTTCAAAAATTTGATTCGTCCAATTCGCCGAATTTTCCCTAAAAGTTTGTTTCGATAAGAATTTGTTCGCGGCGAATCGATATAAAAAAAGGCTATTTCTAGCCTACATACAGCTTCTATAGGGATATAGAACACTTTGCTGTGTCCTAAAACGCATATGGAGTGTGCTGGGGTAGTGAAATAATACTGTTGTTCAGAATAACATGCAGATTACCGGCATCGCTCTTAGAATCACTGCCACACAGCAGCACAATGACAGAGCCTGGTGGTGGCATCAGTGTCAGGAGACCATATAGTAACTGAATGACATAGCGGGGAGGTGTTGGCAGCATGAGGACATCATATAGTGGCTGAATGGCACAGTGTGGAGGTGTTGGCAGCATGAGGACACCATATAGTGGCTGAATGACACAGAGTGGACATGTTGGCAGCAAGAGGAGACCATTTAGTGGCTGAATGGCACAGCGTGAAGTTGGCTGATGCACTAGTACACTACACACCAGGGCTTCACAATCACCCTCCCCTAAAAAAAACAACACAATATATGAAAATTTTTGACAAAGATTTCTCATAGGTAGCCCCCGCTATCCAAAAATTAGAAATTTCCAGACCCAGGCCCCACCTCTGCGGCATCAGGAACCCATATATTGCCTGAAGGACACAGCCTGGAGTTGGCTGATGCACCAGTACACACCCAGGCTTCACAATCCCCTCGAAAAAAAAATATATATATATATTTTCGAAATTTTTTAAACAAATACCTTTGTGTAAGAACAAGCGCATATCCAACAGTTCACAAGACTCTATAATGCAGGACGGTGGACCACCAAAAGACATTCTTCTCAAAAATAATAAACCACACAATGTTTGACATTTTTTTACAAAAACTAATTCAATATGTGTGTAAGCGCATCTGTCTCCAAAAGATCAGATCACCAAAGTACTTTTTTTGCCCAAAATCATGAAGCAGAGTTAATCCCTGTCCGTATTATTTTTTAATTTTCATAAAAAAATCACACGCAACAAGCGTTCCGTTGTGTAACGATTAGCATTCTGTAAAATTCAATTTTATTACTGATAAAATTATCAGTAAATAAAAAAAAACACTACCCAAGAGTGTTTAATTACCCCATACATTACACCAGGAACATTCAGGAGTAGGCCTCAGCAGTGCCCAAGAGGCTTTAATAACCCCCTACCTTTGCACGATCAATTGCAAGATCGAGTAATACCAGGTGTGTTATGCCGCAGGCGCGCTTCACTGAACGGATTAGTGTGTCTCTATCTTTCATCGACCAGTGCTGGTAACCCGCTAACTCCCGGAAAGGTAAGCTGTCGCGAAGCAGGTGGTCACCCCCGGGCACGATTGGCTCCAGAATTTCCACTACTGCCACACCACGCTGACTGCCAACCGTGCTACCGCCTTGCTGACTCAAGGGCAACCTGCAACTCTCTTCTCCCGATGATGAACTCCCCTTCTCCTGAGATCGAGCAATAACAGGTGTGTTATGCCCTCAGATGTCCGGGACGGCAGGCGCGCTTCACTGAACGGATTAGGGTGTGTCCATCTTTTTTGGCAGCACCCGCTATCCAAAAATTTTAAATTCCCAGAGCCAGGCCCCACCTCTGCGGCATCAGGAACCCATAGATTGCCTGAAAGACTGATGCACGAGTACACACAGCGCATATACAGCAGTTCAGAAGACTCTATAATGCAGGACGGTGAACCACCAAAAGACATTCTTCTCAAAAATAATAAACCACATAATGTTTGAAATTTGGTTAAAAAAATTATTACATGTGTGTAAGCGCATCTGTCTCCAAAAGATCAGATCACAAAAGGATTCTAATTGCCAAAAATGATTAAGCAGAGTTAATCCCTCTCCATATATATATTTTTTTTTTTTCATTAAAAAATCACACGGAACAAGCATTCCGTTGTGTAACGGTGAGCATTCTGCAAAATTAAATTTTATTACTGATAAAATTATCAGTAAATTTAACAATAACACTACCCAAGAGTGTTTAATTACCCCATACATTGCACAAGGAGCAGTCAGGAGTAGGCCTAAGCAGTACCCAAGAGGCTTTAATAACCCCTTACCTTGCCCGATCAATTGCGAGATCGAGCAATAACAGGTGTGTTATGGCCTCAGATGTCCTGGGCCGCACTAGCGCTCCACTGAACGGATTAGCGTGTCTCTATCTTTCAAGGACAGGTGCGTGTTGCACGCTGAAACCAGTTCGTGATAGGGATCTGGGATTGCAATTATTTAACCTTAAAACGAGGAATTACCAGTAAGTGAGGGTCATAAGCTGGCGTTGATTAAGTCCCTGCCCTTTGTACACACCGCCCGTCGCTATAAGCAATTGGATTAGTTAGTAAGTTGGTTAGTGAGGTCCTCGGATCGGCCCAGGCGGGGTAGGAGAAGGCCCTGGCAGAGCGCCGAGAATTTAACGATCATTGTTGAAATTTACCTTAAGCATGTATTTAGCTACTGCTAAACATCCAAAAATTTAAAGCCCAAGGCCAGAGGCACCGGGGAGGCAAGTAGTTCCTGAAAGACACAGAAAGAGTCTGGATCATACATTTGCAGTACCCAAGAGGTTTTCATAACCCCTTACATTTAAAGATCAATGTTTACATTTGCATTAAGCATGTATTTAGCTACTGCTAAACTTCGAAAAATTATAGGCCCAAGGCCTGATGCACTAGGGAGGCAAGTAGTTTGTGAAAGACACAGAATGAGTCTGGAGCAGTCATTCGCAGTACCCAAGAGGGTTTCATAACCCCTTACATTTAAAGATCAATTTTGACATTTGCATTAAGCATGTATTTAGCTACTGCTAAACTTCAAAAAATGATAGGCCCAAGGCCAGAAGCATCAGTTTTCCCCATATTAGGAGCATAGTTGTCCCCCAGATTAGGCAGCATAGATGTCACCCAGATTAGGCAGCATAGATGTCCCCCAGATTAGGAGCATACTTGTCCCCAAGAGTAGGCAGCATAGATGTCCCCCAGATTAGGAGCATACTTGTCCCCCAGATTAGGCAGCATAGATGTCCCCCAGATTAGGCAGCATAGATGTCACCCAGATTAGGCAGCATAGATGTCCCCCAGATTAAGCAGCATAGATGTCCCCCAGATTAGGAGCATAATTGTCCCCTAGATTAGGCAACATAGATGTCACCCAGATTAGGCAGCATAGATGTCCCCCAGATTAGGAGCATACTTGTCCCCCAGATTAGGCAGCATAGATGTCACCCAGATTAGGCAGTATAGATGTCCCCCAGATTAGGAGCATACTTGTCCCCAAGAGTAGGCAGCATAGATGTCCCCCAGATTAGGAGCATACTTGTCCCCCAGATTAGGCAGCATAGATGTCCACCAGATTAGGAGCATAGTTGTCCCCCAGATTAGGAGCATAGTTGTCCCCCAGATAAGGAGCATAGTTGTCCCTCAGATTAGGCAGCATAGATGTCACCCAGATTAGGCAGCATAGTTGTCCCCCAGATTAGGCAGCATAGTTGTCCCCCAATCAGCGCGGGCCGGTCAGAGCCAATCAAAGGGCTGTATGTGGCAAGCGGGCCGTACAATGCCCCGGTCTGCCCCAGAGGGTTTCATAACCAACCACAATACAGAAAATTTTGTTGTAGGAGCATAGTCAATCTACTCAGACCCATCTGTCATTGGTGGCTGGAAATCCTGGCTGATCCATCCCTGATTCATCTTGACAAACGTCAGTCTCTCCACATTTTTAGTGGACAGACGAGTTCGCCTTGGGGTGACTATGGCCCCGGCCGCACTAAACACCCGCTCTGATGGCACACTACTGGCCGGGCAGGACAGCTTTTCCAGGGCAAACTCCGCTAGTTGAGGCCATAAATCGAGTTTGGCTGCCCAGAAGTCCAGTGGATCTTCAACGGTTGTTGGCAGGGTCATGTCAAGGTAAGCCACCACCTGCTGGTTCAGGTCCTGCTCCATGTCCACCTGCTGCTGATGAGTAGCTTCACTATGCGGCTGAAGGAAGCTACTCATCAGCGACTGTAGACTCAGGCTGCTGCTGATTGAGCCGGTACTGCTCCTGCCACCCCTCCCCTCCCCAGCAGCCATGGCAGTGGAAGGTGAGCGCAGAGGGCCCCCCCCCCCCCCGAGTCAGACCTGCGAGTGGATGGACCATGTGGCCGATCGGCCAACTGACTACGTAGAAGCTCCCTGAAGTAGGTCAGTTTGTCCTCCCTCTCAGTGGGTGTAAAAAAGGCCCCCATTCTGGGCCGGTAGCGAGGGTCTAATAAGGTGGAGATCCAGAAGTCATCGCGCTGATGAATTTCGACAATTCGGAGGTCACTACGCAAGCAACTCAGCATGCATCGTGCCATTTGTGACAGTGACTCGCTGGGACTACCTGCCTCCATCTCCACTGCATACTGCTACGGTGTGTCTGGGTCCTCTGTCTCGCCTCCCTCATAATAACCCTCCAGCTCCTATGGCTGCTCCTGCTCCTCCTCTCCTGTCCAATGACCAGAAACACCGGCCATCTCATCCACCGTAAACTGTGCTCCGCTCTGCCCCTCATCATCCTCCTCCAGTTCATCCCCCACAGGACTCATGTAGCCTTTTGATGTAGGCGCAACATCTCCCTTGCCGTGACCAGCCATGTTTTCAATAATTTTTTGGAGTAAATGTAGGAGTGGAATTACGTCGTTCATTGCGTAATTCGAGCGACTAACAAAAAATGTGGCTTCCTCAAAGGGCCTCAGCAAACGGCAGGTGTCACGTATGAGCTGCCACTCGTTCACATTGAAGTTACACAGGGGAGTACTCCTATCTGCTTGTATCATCAAAAAATCTGTGATGGCTTTTCTTTGTTCGTATAGTCTGTCCAACATATGGAGGGAGGAATTCCAACGTGTGGCAACGTCACAAATGAGACTATGTTGTGGGATACCGTTCTGACGCTGCAGCTCAAGCAAAGTGTGCTTGGCGGTGTACGAGTGGCTAAAGTGCATGCACATTTTCCTTGCCATTGTCAGGACGTCTTGCAAATGGGGTGAAGACTTGATGAACTTCTTGACAACCAGATTCAACACGTGTGCCATGCAGGGCGAATGGTTCACACTTCCTTGTCGCAGCGCGGCCACAATGTTCTTCCCATTGTTGGTCACCATGGTTCCCATTTACAGATTTCTTGGAGTAAGCCATACTCGGATTTCTTCCCTAATGAACTTTAGCAGTTCCTCCCCTGTGTGACTCCATTCGCCAAGGCAAACCATGTGAAGGACGGCTTGACACCGCTGTGCCCTACACACGTGGTACGATGAAGGGCCACCGAGATTTGGACATGCAGTGGAGGCCGAGGACACGAGGGAGGAGGAGGAGGAGACGCACACTGTAAAAGGACCAACTGCCTGGTAGCGAGAGCGTGGAGGAGGAAGCAGTGTGACCTGTCCAAGTTGCTGTTGTGGCTGTGCAGGAACAACATTTGCCCAGTGGGCTGTAAAAGACATGTATTGTCCCTGCCCGTAGTTACAGCTCCACACGTCGGTGCTGCCGTGCACTTTTGAACACACCAACAGGCTCAACGCTTCACCAACGCTTCACTTTCTGCCGACAGATTTTGCATGTGACTACGCTAAGGTTCTCCGGATTCTTTATGAAGAACAACCACACCGCAGAGTAGCTGATTTTCCCACCCGCAGTCCACACTATTTCACTGCTATTGGCGCCGTCTCCAGGAACCCCTGTTCCACTACCTCCCTGAATGGTAGCTTGCCGCGAAGCAGGTGGTCTCCCCCTAGCACGTTTGGCTCCTGAATTTCCACTACTGCCACCACCACGCTTATTGCCAACCGTGCTACCGCCTTGCTGCCTCATAGACAAAAAGCAAATCTCTTCTCCTGATGATGAACCCCTGGCTTCTGCACCCGGCTCCCAATTGCGATCGGCTTTTAAATACACCAGCAGGTGTATACTAATGTGTGGAATAGCAGTGAATTTAGCACAGAGACAGAATAACAGGTAGTAAATAGTACACTACTTGGTTCTATGTATGCCCTTTGCAATGATGAGCGCACTGTTAAGAGCATTTGTACGCAGGAAAAACTTTTTTTTCTCTTTAATACACTGGCAGGTGTATAACATGTGGTATAACACTGAATTTAGCACAGAGACAGAAAAAAGATAGTATATGGTACACTATTTGCTTGCATGTAGGCCCTTTGCAATGATAAGGCCACTGAAAAAGCGTATTTGTATGCAGGAAAAACTTTTTATTTTTCTTTAATACACCGTCAGGTGTATAACGTGTGGTATAACACTGAATTTAGCACAGAGACAGAAAAAAAGGGAGTATATGGTACGCTATTTGCTTGTATTTAGGCCCTTTGCAATGATAAGGCCACTGTTAAGCGTATTTGTACGCAGAAAAAACTTTTTTTTTCTTTCATACACCGGCAGGTGTATAACGTGTGGTATAACACTTAATTTAGCACAGAGACAGAAAAAAAGGTAGTATATGGTACGCTATTTGCTTGTATGTAGGCCCTTTGCAATGATAAGGCCACTGAAAAAGCGTATTTGTACGCAGGAAAAACTTTTTTTTTTCTTTAATACACCGGCAGGTGTATAACGTGTGGTATAACACTGAATTTAGCACAGACACAGAAAAAAAGGTAGTATATGGTACGCTATTTGCTTGTATGTAGGCCCTTTGCAATGATAAGGCCACTGTTAAGCGTATTTGTACGCAGGAAAAACTTTTTTTTTCTTCAAAACACCGGCAGGTATATAATGTGTGGTATAACACTGAATTTACCACAGAGTCAGAAGAAAAGTTTGTATATAGTACGCTATTTGCTTCTATGTAGGCCCTTTGCAATGATAAGGCCACTGTTAAGCGTATTTGTATGCAGGAAAAACTTTTTTTTTCCTTTAATACACCGGCAGGTATATAACGTGTGGTATCAGCCTAGATCTCGACACAACTGATGCCATAACTGATGATAAGTTGTCATCAGTTGTATGGCATCTGACATCCATTGTTTCTGCATGGTGGACAAGGGAACACAGCAAGCTACATTTCCCTCTTGGGTGCCCTTCCAACCATCGGCATCAAACCATGTCCAACCATCAGCATCAAAA
The DNA here is from genome assembly GCF_029499605.1 of Hyla sarda. Lineage (NCBI taxonomy): Eukaryota > Metazoa > Chordata > Amphibia > Anura > Hylidae > Hyla > Hyla sarda. The sequence goes on from NC_079189.1 coordinate 484,042,741, forward strand.
TTGAGACACTGGATAATTGAGAACTGTCCTATTCAAATGAAACTATGCTGGATGTCTGATATATGTGAACTAAGCCTAATATCATGTACAACCGACCTTACATTGCCTAAACACTGCCAAAAATACTCAAAATAGGTAATGTTATTTACACATGTGCTTTTCCTAACAGGTCAACAAATATGATACAGTTGTGTTGCATGTGCCACACCAATCAAATATTAGAACATTTCAGTATCATGAAAAAATAGGGTTAGTATATGATGTGGTAGATCAGTGCTTAAAACTTGGGCCATGACTTACACTTAACCAGAGTAAAATTTGCAGGTGTTTTCCAATGTGTTAAAGTTCTTCACTTTCCTCCTGCTCTCTATAACATATTTGTTTTTTTAAAACTTTCTATGGAAAGCCCCTATTGTGTGTGGTATAAGGGTGTTGCCACAAGGAAAATATTGGGAGTTCTTTTGTAGAGGGGAACATATACTTGTGATTTACAGAACATAGACATTGTAGCAAAGACTTTATCCCACGTTTAGTAGTAGATGTGAGGTATTTCTCACCTCTTTGTCAAGTTACAGCTCCTTTTGCCATGATCAAACTGTATATTTGAACAATATATTACAGTATCCTGCCCACCAGCATAGAAAAAAATAACTACAGCTTCTAAATATCTGGGGACACTTGAAGAAAACCCAAATCTTCTCAGATGTTCCTGCAGCACTCACGAATAATAAAAATCATATGCACATCTGTATTCAATAGGTGTAGAAAAACATTGAAGGTAGAAATGTTTTATATAATTGTTAAGACATTATGTGATTCATGAAGTGATAAGTGCTGTATCTAGAATGTGACATTCAATAAATACCAAAGGAGTCCTAGAAACTGGTTTAGTGATTAAGGTATGTTTACACAGTGCTCTTTAGCTGACTTCAAGCAGATGCATTAGGAGAAATAACCTTTGACAGTAAACTAAAGTGGCACATTCATAATTCATTTAGTTACACAGTGCATGTGAAGTGGTATAAACTGCCAGTATTTCTCATCTCTGCTGCTTAGTTATATGGTGACTGCTTATTTTCTCTCTAACAAGGCTGTATTTATGAATCCTAAAGGAAAAAATTTCAGCCTGCTAGTAATATACTACATACTGGCAGAACTGAGGATATCTGATATAGTCTATGCTGCATGTTTCTACTTCTACACTGCAGTATGATGACTTGACAGACTTACAAAAGGTAAATAAAAATAATTTGCTAAATAAAAAAATCTGAAATTTCAACTAGCCTAAAATTACTTATATCACATGCAAGGATCACCTGGAAAATTAGTCTATACACATTGTAAGACAGTGACAGAAATATTGATCTGGGATCACTATTTTTTTTTCCAAAGTAGCTGTCATATGTAGCTACCAGCATAGACAACTTGTTTCCTAAGGACTTTAGTAAATCATGCTTTTAGGAGCTTGCATTTATATGGGATGAAAAGTAGGTTTGTAATGGGACCTTTTATCATCTTCCTGTGCCAGTCTAGGTTTTAAGTGTTGCCCAGATCACCACAGGTGCTGAAGAGAGCTGGATAATGGGGTATAAACGTAGGTGTAACCCAATCTGCAAGCTGAGGCTGTGAGGAACCTGTTCCTATGATGAGCATTTGAATCCTGAAGGCTGTAGCCTCAAAAGGGGACATTGTGACTTGTGTGAGTGACGTGTGTTGTTTACTTTGTTGGGTGGCTGGTAGTAAGCCTATTTAAGTAATTATATGCATAAATTATTCTTATATAGCTATCGCAGTACAAACTGGAATAGTTTAGTGTTATGCCTTAGTGTAAAGACTATATTTCATTAAAATCAACAGGAGAAGCCATCTTTAAACCTTACTTCCTTGTCCCTGTCTCTGACTGCTATTTGCCTAGCTCTATGGAGCTAATCTTCCAAAACAGGAAAATATTTATTTTCGTGAAGTAGGAACATCATTATGTGATATGCACTTTACTAGTTATGTGTCCAATAGCTGGAAAATAGCAGTAACCTTGAGAAATGAAGGCAACACATTTTTCATAAAATATGAGGGTAGATTTACCATTGCAAATGCACCACAAATCTGTCACAACATGTGCCCAGACTTCTATCACATTCAATATGTGTTTTAAACACCTGTAAGACATTTCCAAAGGAAATGTGGAGAAATCTGTATGGTTTGTCTGGAAAAATTGTGCAAAAAATTTGGCACATAAAATTTTTCCTGAGGTAAGCCAAATATTAGGAGGTCTAAATGTAGACTAAACAGCTTGATACACTGTGATTACTGATGAGCGGCAGGGGCGATATTTCACGAATATATTGACGATTATTCGACCTATGTTTGCGAAATTCGCATATTCGCAATGTTTGTTAATTTTTTTCCACGCAAAAATTTGCATGGAAAATTCTCATAAAAATGTGCATGTGAAAAACGAAAAAAAATTATATTCGTCATTACAAATATATAGCACTAAATTTTAAATATTCGTGAAATCGCGAAGTGCTGATGTTCGAGATAAAAATTTGCATTAAAAATATTCATGCTCAACACCAACTGTGATATATCTGGGGCATTTAGAGACTGTCTAATCTAAGCTTACACTGTCAAAGCATTAAGGTGGCCATACAACTTCAATAGCTATAAGCCAGACAATTGTTCAGCCGATAACTACATTTTCAAATCTCCCTATACATATGAATGTTCAGCTTGGCCTAATAGTCTTGTGTTCTAAACAGAGAGATGGGTTCTGAACCACTGCCAGACAAATCTGGCAATTGCTTACCCTCCCAAATACAAAAGGGTTGGACACCATCTGTCAGGAGGCTTCCATACATATGAGATGGTTTTCTGGTTCCCCTTAAACAACTGAAAAACTATGGAGCTACAAAACACAAGAGAAGGAGATGAAAACATAGTAATTTACAATATTTGTGTCTAGTTCTTGGAGGCACTAACACCTTGGGGATGTAGGGCGTACGCCCCAATTTTTCAAATCCTTGAGGGCTCAGGTCATACCTGTAGGCTCTGGTCCTGCTAACGTGGTTTAAACCATTCTCAATAGCGAAGAATAGGTTAAACCTGGTGGGTTCCGATTGCTACGGGCAGCCAGGACCAATGGCTAATGCCGTGCCAATGTATGACTTTAACCCTTTAGACGCCGCAATCAAAGTTGATTGTGGCGTCTAAAATGAAACCAAAATCGCTATGTTCCGATCAGTTTACTGGATGACAGGAGGGTCCTCACCTGCCTCCTCGTCATCCAATCGGCGATCTGCTGCTCCAAGCCTGCTCAGCAAGCTCGAGCAGCAGAGCGCCGAGAAAACTGATCAATGCTATGCTATGGAATAGCATTGATCAGTATATGGAATCAGTAGATTGCATGTTGTAATTAACCCCTTCCCTATTAAAAGTTTAAATCAACCCCCTAAAAAACAAGCCCTTATATGGGTCTGTACTCTGTAGGTGCAAAATTTCATGCGTTATGATTTTTAGAAGGTGAGGAGGGAAAAACGAAAGTGCAAAAACAAAAGTGCAAAAAAGGTGAAAATGGGCTGAGTCCCTAAGGGGTTAATTAAGCTAGTTAAATATCTCTGATAAAAGCTAGCTGAATCTGGATTCAACCAATAAATAAGGGGGGGGGCTGGTTTTATTTCAAGAGAAATAATGTTGTTACTAAAATAAACATGTTAGACTCAATGTACATTGCTACCTTAAATGGGGCAATTTAGTCATTAACTTGCCTCCAAAGTCAGCAGAGAAGGTAGGGTATAGTTTTAAATGTATAAAAATAGAAAGGTTAATTATTTCTAATATTAGAAAAGATCCTGGGTGTGGCACAATGGGCACATATAGTCATAACTTAAAATGCCATTTGTATTTTTGGCACTTGGCATACTGGTTTGAGATGCGGCACTGAAGGTTTATTTTTGCTGTAAGACAATTTTTCCGCAACAGTTTCTATTTATAATTTGTATTGTCCTTATGTTGTTAAACATTAATACATTGATCTAGACACCATAGGAACTGCAAGCGATCTATTGCCACATGTCATTTAGAGCAATTATTAAACATATTTTGTCGCCAAGTTTTTACCTCGCATAGAAATAACTAGCTAAATCCTATGAGGTTGAGCAATTCTCAGCATGAATTATTGGTGAGGAAAAATCGTAAGTAGATGAAAAGCCATCATATTTATGGAGTGCAGAGATTACAGATCTGATGGAACTAGATAAGGAGTAAACTAAGCATTGCAACATCTCTGTAGAACGATACCTTACATATTTTATTATAAAGTAAAATTAAAGGAATGTGCCAATGGCTATGTCTACAATCTCTTAAATCTCATGTCGATTTTACTGCAATCCTATCTATGCCCAAGGATACATTTATATTAATGTACTGATTCGCTTTAATGTATTCATTGAACTCTGTAAAGAATATAAATTTATGAAACACTACACTTATGCAATCAGAGTAAGCGCAAATATTCAGTAATCTTCAGGCATTGCAAATATTTAAAGACTATTTCAGTTGCCACAGTTTGATAACTTCATGAGGTTTACAATTATAAATATACATGTTTTCATTATTACAAAGTTGATGATTAAATAATAGTATTAATATTAGTTGGATCAGCTCTATGTTGTCTTTCATTCTGACGATAGAGATATTTCTGTATTTACATAGCACCAACATGTTCTGTGTTCTTCAGCACTCCACAAAGTTGTCATCACTTATATCAGTCCATGTAAGGACTGATATAATGGGTCTCCTAGTCTAAAGTCCAGTAAAGGACCTCTAATGAATAAGGAAATATTATTGCTTTCTTTAATAATAAAAAAAAACAGTACTACAACTGAAAACCATATAGTAGAGGCAGTAGATTGCACTCACCCGATCATGTAAAAACACCTCTTTATTTCTGATCCGTTAAAGTCAAGTGCTTTTAATGGATCAGAAATAAAGAAGTGTTTTTACATGATCGGGTGAGTGTGTAATCTACTGTCTCTACTATATGGTTTACATGGACTGCTCCCTGTTATTGGATTTTGCACCCCCGATATTTACCTCTCTAGGGACTATATATTTGCCACTATTTGTCAATCGGACACATTTCTTTTGGACGCATATGTAGCAATAGTGCCTGCCCATCCTTTCTCTAAGTCTGTATATAGTACTATAACTGTAGTACCTTGAAGAATATGTGGATAAGTGTAGCATTGTTTTTAATTTAAAAAAAACAGCCATGTTTATACCTGCTCCAGGATTCAGCCCCGGCTCTGCTCTTCCTGAGGTCCAGCTGTGATTTTGCTCATTATCATGGTGGCACCCATTCATCATTCAGTAATGTGGCTACTCCAGCCAAAGTGGAGTCAAGGGAGCAAGATCCATCAGCTGTAGAGCTGATGGCCGCATCTCTAACAGGTTGGATATTTAAATTATCTTTGTGTATTCAATGTTGCCCTTGTTAGGGGAATTTTCTCTCCACTGGCACATGTACTGTATATTGCTGATCTATATGTGTATCTGACCTTCTGCCTGTTACTTAACTATCCATTGCCTTACATTCTGTACTTTAGCTGCCTTCTAGTTTTGACTCTTGGCGTTTCCCTTAATAACCCTTTGCGTGCCACCTTGGTACCTTTTTGCCCAACAGTTGCTGACCAGGACTAACGTACAATTCTTGATGCCCCTGCACTTTTGTCCAGTATAGGGACTGTCACCCAGTTGGAGGCTGCCATTTAGGAAAGATGGTCCAAGTATGTAGGGACAGTGGTTTAGGCTTGTGTTAGTGGTGCACTGCTTCCTGCCCCGTACTTGACTACTAACCATTAAGCCGAGAAGCTAGTGCTAGCTCAGGGACAAAAGTGATCCTCATCTCCATCTTTGAACCAGTCAGTTAAGAATGTAGAACTATTTTGCAGTATGTTAAGGTTCTTTTCCTCCAACAATCTTCATTGTAATCCCCTCAAGCCTCCTAAATTTTATAATGCAGTCCTTTTTTCTACATTTTAATAGTTAAGTGAACAACCTCCTTTGTCTTATCTGTTTGTTAGTAAATATTTCTGAAATGTAACCCAACAAGAAACTAAAAAAATATTCTTAACTGGATCCTCCCACAAAAATATATGTGGAATGTCCATCAATTAGATTTGGATAAAACAAGGAGTAGAATCTATGGAATTGTGTACGTTTCCCCCTCCTCCCTAAATAGAGTGTAGACTTCCTGCTACCTCCAAGAAAGACTTTATCAGCAATTACATTTAGATAAGCTGAAGTTTCCAAGTTATAGTTGGAAAGCAGGATGTCCCAAAGGTAGTTGTACAGAGCATGGGTCAAAGCAGGCAGAGTATGGTTATAAGTGTAGAATAACAAGCAGAGGTCAGAGCAGGCAGCTGACAAATAAAAGGCACAATACAAGCCAGGTTATAATCATATTTAATAGGAAGAAACACACCATACCAGAGTTTGGAACCATGGAAACCTTATTTCTCAGGACTGTTATAAAACTTAAGGCATTTAGGCATTGGCTAGAGAAAACATGAGTATACATTAACCATTTAAGAAAGCATGAGCATGTCATTTAAATGTGGGGAAAACTAAATATCTAATGTGTTAAAATGCATGTCTCTAATAAGTAAATAAGAACAGCAATGTTAAAAGTACAATAAAGTAAAAGGTACATAGCATGAAGCATTCACCAGGAATTATCTTGTCCTTCAGTAGAAAATCTTTATTTTCACTATATAACACAACAGCAGGAGAGCGGATAGAGGCAGTGGGATGGCCCATCCCTAAATGTTCAGAAACCAACATTAAAAACATATCTCATTGTATGTTGCACAAAATTATCCAAACCAATATGTTGTCACAAGCAAAATACAGGATTCAAGTCTGAGGTAAACTCCCATCTCCCCCCCCCCCCCCCCCAACTTTCTTATCCAGTTCAAAGGTACAACAGATATCTTAAAAATTGGTATTAAGCTGTATCTTTCATTTCAATTGTCTATCCAAGTACAGGGCAAATATTTTCAGCACAAGTCTATAGAGTTATTATACCAAATGACATTCATTTGTGCAAAAGTTTACAAGAAAGAATACAGCGGAACCTGTCTCTATTCTCCTTCAATCCTGTACAGTGACTGATGTATACAGCAGAATAATAATCTGGAGTCCAATGTATTCTTTTTTTCATATAACCAGAAAAAAATATATTTACCTGTGCAAACTTAAAGGGAAACTATGGTGGAAAAATATTTTTAAATCAACTGGTGCAAGAAAGTTAAACAGATTTGTAAATCCCTTCTATTTAAAAATCTTAACCCTTCCAGTACTTATCAGCTGCTGTATACTACAGAGAAATTTGTGAAGTTCTTTCCAGACTGACAACAGTGCTCTCTGCTGACACCTTTGTCCGTGTTACGAACTGTCCAGAGCAGGAGAGGTTTTCTATGGGGATATGCTTCTAATCTAGACAGTTCCTGACACGGACAGAGGTGTCAGCAGAGAGCACTGTTGTCAGACAGAAAAGAAATTCACAAATGTCTCTGTTTTATACAGCAGCTAATAAGTACTGGAAGGATTAAGATTTTTTTAATAAAACTAATTTACAAATCTTCAGCAACAAAAGAGTTAACCATGCACCTTTCTGCTATGGCTCTGCGTAGTCAGCAAGTTTGTGGTAACACAGCCGTTACTTGAAACCTCCCCGGATTTATAGCGCTCAACGCTAGAAATATAGTTCAAGACATGATACTTTGTGAAGAAAAAAGAACAAAGCGGAGCACTGACCGGTTCAGTAGGTTTCTTTATTTCTTATTCCACAGGTTCATGGCGTGCGGGGGAGCGGGCGTGTGCCGGAGACTCAGGTGATGGGTCGTATCGCACGCATGCGCAGGGTCTGAAGAAGCGCATGCGCGCGATACGGCCCGTCACCTGAATTTCCGGCACACGCCCGCTCCCCCGCACGCCATGAACCTTTGGAATAAGAAATAAAGAAACTTACTGAACCGGTCAGTGCTCCACTTTGTTCTTTTTTCTTCACAAAATTTACAAATCTGTTTAACTTTCTGGCATCAGTATATATGAAAACATTTGTTTTCACCGGAGTACCCCTTTATGCCCCATTCCTCCATAGTTCATTTGTGGTATTGCAGCTCAGCCCCATCCACTTCAGATAGCTGAGCTGCAAGTGTGGCCCTAATTCTCTAATCCTGGACAACTCTTTTTACTAGTGTGGCATATTGTAATGACAGACTCCCTTTGACAATGGTCCAGCCACATTGACTTGCGAATGTTTTATTTATTTAAATTTTTACAATAATTCTAATTTTCTCCCTTGAGGAAATCATAGGAAAATATGTTTATCTATAGTTCTGGCGCTGGATCGGTTCCCTAATCTTCGTCAAATCTTTGTGCTTGTGGGCACCTTAGGGAATAGTAATATGAAAAGAAGCTTTTATTCGACTTGTCCTTAACCAATGTACATGAATTCTTTCATATCAACATGCTGTACCGGGACAGATTTACCATTAAGAAGACATAATAGTTAATAGAGATTGACGGGCTTCCTTGACAAACTCATTTTAATCTACAGTAATAAAAAAAAAAAGGTTATCAGGTTTGAATAGGGCGAGTTAATGACGTATATTCTGACTATACTATTTACAAATTTACTTTAGCTTTCTAGTTTTAACATAGTTTAATACAGTAAAGAATACCAAGATGTAACAAATAACCTTGTCACATGAGAGTGTCCAGTGTTTTCATTGCAATGCCCCTTCCCATCATGCTAATAGATATTGGCCATGAAGTCTATTTGGGGCAGTTTACCACGGGATACAAAAAAAAAAAAAAAGGCAAAGCCTTCTGTAATAGGTAAAGTGGAGAAAGAAAATAAGACAAATTTACAATAGCTTTTCAATGAGCCTTGAGTCAAGGGAGAAGGTGCTTTATGTGAGGCATAATAAAAATATTAAGATTACCATAAGAAAATAATGTTCTATTCTGTGGTTTACATGCACACTAGATTTCTAAAGGCCAGCGCTTATATTTAGTATCCATTATTCATGTTTTCAAATACTTCAGTAAATTATCTTGTCTCATAAACCAAAGGTCAGAACACAGAATTTGGAAATGGAAACAGAATCAGTGAATCCTTTTACATGTGCATCAGGCACCGGCTGTTTCAGTATTTAAAAAAAGAAATAAAAATAAATTATGAAAAGCACAAGCTACGCATCACAGATTGCAGTCAAGATTATTCAAAATGAGTATGCATGCATGTATATATTGACTTAAATAGAAAATTATTAGTCCATTGTCGCTAAGCCCTACAAAAGCTATAATAAACATAAATATCCATAGGATAGGGGACAAGATGTCTGATCACGGGGTCCCGCCGCTGGGACCCCCACAATCTTTGTGCAGACATCAGTTATTCTGAACATTATGTTCAGAACGCTAGGTTTGGGAGGCCATGGTCGTGATATCACGCCGTGTACCCCTCATGATGTCACACCACACACGAATAATTACGAATATATAGTGCTATATTCGCAATATTCGCGAATATGCGATATTCGCAATTAAAATTTGAATTGTGAATATTCGCAAGCAACACTATGGAGTACCCCTTTAAAGTCTACCTATGTAATGTTTTGGTTCATAGTAGGGAAACTGAACATTTGCTGCCATTAGTGATGTCGCGAATAGTTTGCCGGCGAATAGTTTCTGGCAAACGTAGCTAGTTCGCGTTCGCGGGCGAACATATGAGATGTTCGATCCGCCCCCTATTCGTCATCATTGAGTAAACTTTGACCCTGTACCTCACAGTCAGCAGACACAGCTGCATTCTTAGTGAGAGGAGGGATAGTGTTGCTGCTGCTGATTTAATAGGGAAATCGAGAGCTAGGCTAGTGTATTCAGTGTCCACTACAGTCCTGAAGGACTCATCTGATCTCTGCTATAAGGACAGCACCCCAAAAAGCCCTTTTTAGAGCTAGAACATCAGTCTGCTTTTTTTCCCTGTGTAATCTAATTGCAGTTGCCTGCCTGCCAGCGTGTGTGTAAGGCTCACAGCGTACACTGTGACCACTTGCCCAGTGCAACCACTCGTATCTGATGTCACAATAGCTTGCATTATAAAAAAAAACTTTTTTGACTTTAATATAATAGCAGTCAGTTTCCTTCATACGTGTGCGTTTCAGGGCCTGCCAGGGCACAGTGTCACACCAGTGCAACTCATATCTGTTGTACCAGTAGGGAACAAACACTTTTTTTGACTGTGAAAAAACACTTTTTTGACTTTAGCAGTCAGTTTCCTTCACGCGTGTGTTAAGTAGTACTATTCTTATCAGTTTCATCGCTGTTACATCCCCTATCAGGGGACGTGTATATGGCATCGATTTTAGAAACCAGGAGATGGAAAAAGATGCTTGGTCAGACCTCCTACTTCAAATTTGGGGCACTGCGCATGCAATCTAATGTGCCACCAGACAGGAGTGGTATGTTAAGTAGTACTATTCCTATCTGGTGGCACATTAGATTGCACGTGCAGTGCCCCAAATTTGAAGTAGGAGATCCGACCAAGCATCTTTTTCCATCTCCCGGTTCCTAAAGTTAATGCCATATACACGTCCCCTGATAGAGGACGTAACAAGGATTAAACTGATAAGAATAGTACTCCTTAACACACCACTCCTACCTGGTGGCACATTAGATTTCACGCGCAGTACCACAAATTTGAAGTAAGAGGACCGACCAAGCATCATTTTCCATCTCCCGGTTCCTAAAATCGATGCCATATAAACGCCCCCTGATAGGGGACGTAACAGGGATTAAACTGATAAGAATAGTACTACTTAACACACCACTCCTATCTGGTTGCACATTACATTGCACGCGCAGTGCACCAAATTTGAAGTAGGAGGACCAACCAAGCATCTTTTTCCATCTCCCGGTTACTAAAATCGATGCCGTAAAGACATCTACTGATAAGGGACGTAACAGGGATTAAACTGATAGGAATAGTACTACTTAACACACCTTATAATAACGCAGAGAGAGGCAACACAGAGAGAGGAGTCTGAAGAAGAGCAGTCAGAGGAGGAAGGTGGCTTTGAGGAGGTGGAAGACCAAACACAGCAGGCGTCCCAGGGGGCTTGTTGTCACCTTTTGGGGACCCTTGGTGTTGTACGTGGCTGGGTGGAGGAAGAGACCTTCAATGACATCAGTGAGGACAAGGAACGGGACATGGCTAGCTTGGTATCCAACCTTGTGCAAATGGGGAGTTTGCGGTTGTGCAAATGGACTGTTTGCGGTTGTTTGCGGTGCGTTAAATGGGGAGTTTGGTCTGTCACTGCGAAGCGGGCGTAACCCTTACACTACCTGATCGATGCAACATCATACCTGATGTTTTAAAGCACGTATTCCAAACAGTTTAGGAAAGTTAAGTGATTTATGCCCTTTATGGATTAAAACCAGACTCTGCATCAACTATGTCATTTTTCATGTGAGTTTTGCCATGGATCCCCCTCCAGCATGCCAGAGTCCAGGTGTTAGTCCCCTTGAAACAACTTTTCTATCACTATTGTGGCCAGAAAGAGTCCCTGTGGGTTTTAAAATTTGCCTGCCTATTTAAGTTTATGGTGGTTTGCCCGGTTCGCCTGTTCGCGAACATTTACGGAAATTTGCGTTCGCCGTTTGCAAACGGAAAATTTTATGTTCGCGACATCACTAGCTGCCATGTTTCCGTGAATTTACTTCACTGAAAAGAGACCTATGGTGGTCTTGAAACGTGTCTGTAGATTATTATATTTTTATGTTTGTGTACCCCAGGACTTATTAATTATCTGTAGTGATATTGGAATGTCCTGCTCTGTTTCCTTGCTCCTTGATTTACCACCATCTCTTGAGAGAGCACTGAGACACCACAAGGATGCCCCCTTGCTGGTGTTGCATGAGTGTTGGGAACATTCATCTGATCTGTGTCAACTACCCATCTGACCTAAGAGTATTGGTGAGCATCCAAACAGGGCTGGAGTGTAGATTTACAGAGATGGTCCTACCTGTGGAATGCTTGTCAGACAGTTGAGCAGTACAATCCCTGCTAAGGAGTTAGACCCAGCGAAGATTGGGAATGCTCAGAATATTTATTAATATTTTTTGCAAGTTACATTCTATATTGGAGCACAGTACAGGGTGTCTCAGAGCCTAAACGGAACAATCGCGTTCTTTGAATAGAACTTTTGTCATCTTTTTTGAAGAGTTGAATGCATATTTTTTCGGCTGGACTGACAAAATCTATTTAACCTGTTCAGGACACCGGGCGTATGTATACGCCCTGCATCCCGAGTCCTTAAGGACTGAGGGCGTATGGATACGCCCGTGGGAATTCCGGTCCCCGCCGCTAGCCGGTTGGGGACCGGATCGGGATGCCTGCTGAAATCATTCAGCAGGCACCCCGGCACATTGCCCAGGGGGGTCCTGAGACCCCCCCCCCCCATGTTGGCGATCGCAGAAAATCGCATGTCAATTCAGACATGCAATTTTCTGCTATTCCGAGCTGATCGGGTCTCTGATGACCCGATCACCCAGTAAATAGCGATGTTCGGAGCTGTCAGGGACAGCCCCGATCATCTTGAGGGCTAGGAGTGAGGTCGTAGAGCTGCGATCTCCTCCTATCCCCTGCCATTGGTCAGAACTGATTCTGACCAATGGCAGAGCAGGACAGTGCCATGGCAACCCCCCGTTCTGCCCACCCCTGGATGTCGAGGGGATCATCGGAAGAAGATGGATGCCGGTACCTGCAGGAGAAGATGCCTGGGGACCCCGGATCTTCGCTGGAGACTGCTGGATACTGGATCAGGTAGGGAAGCGACGGTGGGGGGGGGGGGGGGGAATTGAAAGTGAAAGTAAAATGATCTTTACTGTGGCAACCACTAGGAAGGCCAAACTGCAACTCCCAGCATGCCCAGACAGGGCATGCTGGGAGTTGTAGTTTTGCAACATCTGGAGGGTCACAGTTTGGAGACCACTGTTACAGTGGTGCCCAAATCGTAGCCCTCCAGATATTGCCAAACTACAACTCTCAGCATGCCTAGTCCAGGCATGCTGGGAGTTGTAGTTCTGTAACATTTGTCCCTTCAGATTTAGCAATTTTCATGAATTTTTTTAAAATTGCTGCTCTATTTTGAAGCCCTCTAATTTTTTCAAAAGCAAAAATATGTCCATTTTATGATGCCAACATAAAGTGGACATATTGTATTTGTGAATAAAAATAAAATTTATTGTGAATATCCATTTTCCTTAGAAGTAGAGAGCTTCAAAGTTAGAAAAATGGAGACATTTTCAAAATTTTCATGACATTTTGGGATTTTTCACCAAAAAAGAATGCAAGTAACGCCGAAAATTTACCACCAAAAAAAAGTAGAATATGCCACGAAAAAACTATCTCAGAATCAGAATATTCGGTAAAAGCGTTTTCGCATTATTAATTCGTAAATCGACGGTGGTCAGAATTGCAAAAAAGGGCTCAGTCCTTAAGGTGAAAAAGGGCTGCGTCCTTAAGGGGTTAATATAAGAGCGCAACTTAATTTTTATTATTGTAAGGGGCAACTTTTAGTGTTTTTGGTGCATTTTAGTGGATTTTTGTGTTAGTGTATTAGAAATATGGTGGTTGATGTCAGACCCTGTGGGTCTGACAATATATGCGCGAACCATATTTAATAGTGAATTGTGTGTTATATATTAAATTATTATGTAAATTTTCTGCCTATATTCATTTATTCCTTGGTTGTTTGGTTGATTCATGTTTTCTTACTTTGGGTTTTGGTGAGAACTTGTTGTGCTCGGAATTGAGGGGGTATTATTTGAGTGAGCCTGTATAAACTATTATTGCTCTATTTAAATAAAAACAACAATCCTGTAATTTTTGAAAATGACAGCAAAACATGGTGAAAACAGTAAAAATGTACAAAAAGGCAGTAAATATGCAACATGGGAACATAGTCTGAAGACTACCCACAACACCTCATTTGTGATTATGACTTTCACCTCATGGTATTATTTGTATGAGAATAAAAAATGCATTTTGAATAAGAAAATGCATCAAAATGGCACATAAGGTGAACTGACCTTAACCCACCTATGCGTCTCAGCTGCCAGCTGCTAAAAGCTAGTTAGGTAACATACACTAGAACCTCTACTTTATTCTCTAAAAATAACCCATGCTGCACTATATAAGCAAAAAAAAAAAATAATAAAAAATCACAGAGGGCTTCACTAAATCTTTCATAGTAAATGTTACAATATACAAGTAATTTACTCCAAAAATTAAAGCTTAGCATTTTTCAAACAAATTTTCATTTTTTTTATCTAGATGTTAAAATACACAATAAACAGTGTTCTTTCATTTTAATTGTATTTTTTTTTATAGTTTTTGGTGCACTTTTTTGGGGGGTTGAGGGCTGTGTTTATAAAATCAGTATGTTCCAGAGTCCACCAAAATCCTTGTTAGGGTAGGGTGACTCAGAGTGCATTAGCAGCACATTTTTTTATGCTGCAGATGTGCCAATGGCAGTAACAAGAGTGAGCAACCTGCTGCAGCTGGGTAGCTCTGTGAGTCCGCTTGTAGCGGGTGATTTACCGCTTTACATTACAATGTGTCCAAAGTGAGAGATTCCCCGCTATGAGCAGAATATAAAGCTACTTGGTTGCAGCAGGGAGCTCGCTCTTGTCACTGTCGTCGATGCATCCATAGAGTGTAATACGCTGTGGATGGGCTCCATTTGACCCTACCTTAAAAGGGTACTCTGGGTAACTAAAACATAGGGGGATAAGTGTCTGATCAAGGTGGCCCCTGGCAATCTCTGGAATTGGCCCAACTACTCACCCATCCTTGGTCAGTGATTGGCTGAGCGGGTTGTTATTCACGCACATCTCCAAGGGTTTGGACCGCTCTTCTCCAAGGACAGGTGAGTAGCAAGGCCCTGATTCAGAGAACGTAGTGGTCCCCAGTGTTTGATCCCCCTCCCCCCTTTGATCAGGTACTTATCCTCTATCCTGTGTTTAGGGTATAAGTTTGTTACCCCGAGTACCCCTTTAAATATGCACTGTCAGATTCAAAAACTTTTTATATGTTGTACATTTTGTCAAAACATTAACTTTTCTAATATACTTTTATTTCCTTTTTATAGAAGTCATAAATTATTAAAAAAAAAAAAAAAAACACCCCATACTATCCAGAATACAATTCTGTCTGGCTGCAGCATCATATTTGTCCAAGCCGAAGCACAAGAACAAAAGGAACAAAGTTCAGTAAGTGAGGGTGGGACTAGCACTCCTCTTTTCTCACTCCTGTCCTATCATACTGCAGCATAAAAAGAGAGGTGGGGGTTACAGAGCAGCCAGCAGTGATTGGATAAAGATACCCAACACTCAGGGAGAAAAATTAGTTGCAAAGCAAACCAAGTGAGCAACAGATAGAAGGTATTTGTGATAGAAATACAGGTGCTAGACACATAACAATTATACATACATGATCAGGATTGGATACTAAGTCATATATAAACTTAAAGCACATGTAAATCATGGCATCTTTAAAGCCAAAAAGGGAGACTCTAAAAACACTTAAACAAGTGCACAATCTTCAAATGACTTCCTTATTGACTTACTACGGAGGATACAATAATAATGCATTTAGACCAGTATTTCCCCCAACCAGTGTGCCTCCAGCTGTTGCTAAACTACAACTGGAGGCATGCCCAGACAGCCTTTGGCTGAGCGTTGTAGTTTTGCAACAACTGGAGGCACCATAATTGGGAAATACTGATTTAGACTAAGAAACTATGATTTAATAGTTTTATAGAATATTAATAAAACGTTTAATTACATTACATGTGATCTAAATTTTATAATCTCTTTCCTAGCATGTTCCTTTAAGTGATTGATTGCCTGATTTATCTGGGGGAAAAAAATAAACTCTAAAATAAAAAAAACAACAAAAGTTGTCCCTACAAAATTGTGTGTTTAATCACAGTTTATATGCAAATCCTGACACAAAAGTGACTGGTGGATGAAGAGGCGAACATGTGGGAACAAAAGAGGGCATTCATGTGTTGTTAGGGTTTCGTCTGATCCCTGCATTAGGCTCTTAGACACCTCATAATTAACAATTTCACACAACCTTCATAGGTTTGCAAAACAGGTTAAATTGTCCTTACAATTAAACTCTATTGTGATTGTGGGAATCCTGCACTGAGGCCAGATCCCCCAAAAAATGTGCTCATAGACTTGCTCGTATTCTTTGTAGGCTTTTTTTTTCCCACTGGCATATTCACCAATTCTCTTTGTATGGGAGCTTAATGCTGATCTTCAGCTAGACAAGTTTAGACATATGGATCTTCCAAGGCTATAAAAATGTGTGAGAATGTATCGTTTAAACAATAGAAACCAGATTTTATCAAGAGGACATGAATAACGTTGGATGTCAACTTTTTCCTCATCAGAAAAAATGTCCGATCCTATCGGTATATTTATTTTGCTAAGCCTGTACTAATATCTCAGTGAAAACTGTCTTTGCATACTTAGGAAAACATGGCGGATTATGTTTAATAGACTGGAAGATTTTTTTTTCCCAATGGTTTCTCTAAATATTTGTGCGGTTTGCTAGTCATAACATTTTAGACTATGCACAAAATGTTTCAGATTTTTGTTGTAGATTAAGCATGTAATCACTCATACTCTCATAATAACAATGTTGACCTTGCACTGCTTCTTATCTGGTTTGTATATTTGGAAAATAAATACATGTTAAGTCTTGGGAAGAGTTTAAATGAATGTAATCAAATCCAGCTTGCTGTGTGTGCGCACATGTGTTTTTTCCCCTTCATTATTATTACTACTACAACAATGGTATTAATCATGTGCTACGTGCCTGGATTCCGAAACAAGAGGAAGCGTACATTTGGGAACTGTAAACTACAGTGGCTTTTTGTGTTTCTTCTCCTGGTGAAAGTATCCCTTTTTGATATGCCTTTTTACTTTGTTTCAATTATTAGCTTATCTATGGCTAGCAAAAGGTACTTCATTTGTAATGGTTTATCTGGATGGTTCTCGCAAAATTGCCACTGAAGAAAAAAAAAAAAAGAACTAGGGTATGTTCACGGCGGAATTTACACACTTACACACTTAACATTGAGATGAGTGTGTATGAGCCTGGTCGGAGGTACAGATACAAATAATTTGCTGATTTTTTTGACAATTTGCACAATAATAGAAAAAAAAAACTTACATTTCTCCGCAATTCTGTTGCCGTAATTTCAGTGCAATATTTGCAAAACTGCAGAAATTCCGTTGTGTGAGCATACCCTTAGACATACTTGGGAAGATAAATAAAATCTGATTGTTAGACAGTTGACTATACACAAAGGCCTTGTTGAAAATTTCTGAGTGGTATCTGGCAGAAGAATTTTGCCACAGAAATTCCGTTGCAGCAGAAACCCATTCAATAGGACCCTGCTGCATCATGCACATCGCATAATTTTCACATCAGATACTTCCAGTGTGGAGATTCAAATCCTGTCCTCTGGAGAAAGAATCAACATGTAAATTATTTCTGCAGTAATGCATTGTTGTCTATGCAGACGTCGCATTTCTGAGCGATCCTAGCGTAAGCATGTTCTGCCAGCACCTCCTGTCTGCAGAATTTCCGCCTGGAAATTTTCTGGTTAAACATTCTGCAAAAAATACGCCGTATGAGCATAGCCATAGGAACAGATATATCATGAGCATTTTTTTTCTTCTGTTTTTAGTTTATGTGCAGCTTATTTTTTAAATGTATAACATTTTCAAGCTTTTTCATACATTTTCATACAATTCGCCCTTTACCTTTGAGTTGAGTGTGTATGAACCTGGTGGGAGGAACAGATACAAATAATTTGCAACATTTTTAGACAATTTGCACAAAATAACCAGAGTAGAAAAATCTAGACTTTGACACACAGAGCACAAAAACAAAATTTTCTAGCTAATATATTCCACAAATTCTGCACAAACCATTTATACCATCAATTTGCATATTTTTCCACCAAACATTCTCAATTTTGCCCTTGATAGATCTACCCAATTGGACTTTGATTGGCCACATTATGACTAGTGAAAGTCCTATGATATCATTTGACCAAATGATTGTGTCAATAGCATGCCAGACTAAACTGGTGGATCACTGAGTTGTTTTTTTATTTTTTTTAAACCAACAATAAGCTTACATACAGTGACATGTCCAAGTTGATTGATCATGCCAAAACCTTCTTTTATAGCCAACTGTGTTTGCAAAAATCTGGCATTATGGCAAACACTCATTCAAGACATAAGTCTACTGTGTGCCATGGTTGAACAAAGGTTTACATGTAATTTACAGACATAAGTTGAAAAGGCTAAAATCGGTCATTTTCTTAAGCCATTATTTTATGTGTATGATGAATGGACATCTTAGGAATGCACCAGATTTCTTATTGTAGCTCAGGCTTTTTAAAAATCTAACATTATTTACATGTAGACAATCCTAGAAGCTCTCAGAATTAGAAATATATGATGTAAAGCAGCGATCATAGAGCAGGATTTTTTATACTTTCCTGTCAGTAACACTCTTGATGACCACAACAGTTAGCCTCTTCATATATCGACTCCTTATGAGAGACAATAGGCTCTGCTTCAATCTATTAGACCCCCCCCACCACCACCACCATCACCACCACCACCACCACCCTTCTAGCTTTGGATGATGTGTGCTTTACTGATAGTCCTACTTAAGGTAAATTGCATTTTTGTAAAAAGTGTTTATGTGTTTACAGGAATGATAAAAATACATAAAATACCACTTTCTTGTGAGTCATGTGTTGATTTGCTTGTTTCTTAGTTTAGTTATAGAAGGATTAAAGCTTAAGTGCACAGACATGGTTTATTCATGGTGAAAAGATCCACATAAATTGCATACTAGTTGGACATACAGCAGTAATGTGAAGCGAACTGTTTCAAGGTAGATGTTGGATAAAATTCCTAATATCAAAGCAGCTTGTCATTAAGTCATGGTCACAGATCCCCCAACTTCTCATCAATATGCCCATGTGGGTAGCTAAATATGTTATTGCATGGGCATGTTATTTCTATGGAAAGAGTAGGATAAACACTTAAAAGACACCTCTAGTAATGTTTATTTCAGGGAAACAATAGAAGTGGACAAATTGAAATGCAAGCTGTTCGATCCTTGACCCCCCCCCCCCCCCCCCCCCCAATGACAGACCAGGAAATCATTTGCCAACTCCACAACTATGATATTGTTGGCAGGATCCACTGAGAAATGTTTCATGTATATCTCAATAACAGTCAAGGCAAAAGTAAGAGGATACAGATTTTCTATTGGCTTCTGTAGGTTACAACAGTTTTGACTGATCAATTTTTACAACACATTGAAACTCATATTGTTATATAAATATTGTTGCTGTTATTATTATAATATATATATATATATATATATATATATATATATATATATATATATATAGTTAAATACAATTAAATTGCATGTTCTCAATGTCGTGGTTAAATGTCATGGCAACATACTAAAAGAAATTATGTAAAATAGCCAGCTTGAAGATGAAGAGACATAACTTGTCTCAGAGCTTTCTGTTTTATGAGGTTATCCACCCTATGATAAAAAAAAGCAGCTAAAATGTAATAAAATAATATAAAAATATTTACTCACCTCTCCAATCCCACAGCAATCCAAGGGGCTCCCTGGTTTTACTAGTAGCTAACAAGTGCTACAGCCAATCGGTGGCCACAATTTAGGGATTAGCAGTATTATGGTACGTGTTTATTTATTTTTTTCAAATACCTGCTTACCCCTTTAACATGATTTCTTTTAGTCTTGTTTCTTTTAGTTTTGCTAATGTTTTGTTAGACATAAAGTATCATGTAAGATTTCTATTTTTTTCTTTCATTGAGATCAATAAAAATCTCATTGAATGTGGTTGACCTTTTGATAATGTTTTTATCAAATTACATAATTTCACATTATAACTCTGTCCTTTACCAATCTTAAGATTCATATACAGTTTATTTTTTTGAAAATTCATGTTTAATAGAGCAATTACTAAGTACAGTTAGTAGTGTATGTAAGTAAAAAACGTGTAGATCATCTGGTAAGGGAACAGAGAGATGGTAATAGGTGTCTCTCTTTTTGGGCCAACACTAGAACTACATAGTGTAGACATTGATCATTTCTGTTTATTGTAAGTGTTTGATATTGGTTAAAAGGAACACTATAAAGTAAAAAGTGACATTTACCCTTTCTCATAGAATTTATAGATATTGTCTACCCATAGACATATCATCTTATTGCCTGCTTCATTTTATATTCACCATTGCAAGACTTTTTTTTTTCTTTCCAACTTGATAAAGATGGCTTGTGATCATTTTCTTACAGAAATATTGTAGGGTAAAGGGGAAGTCCAAAAGACCTTTACCCCTGTGCAGGGATCAGAAAAAAGAGGAAAGAAGGGCAGATATGTTGGTAGGTCATGGCCGCTCACCTGGAGCAAGTAGTAAACCCACATATCACCCCACTTGTAGAGGGAACAGTAAAAGGAATAGCTGCTGGCCTTGAGGTCCCTGGGAATGGTAAGCCAGTCCTATTGTAAGTTGCAGAGATGAAGCGAAAAAAGTCCTTACTGAGATGACGTTGCTGTTTTCATGAGAAATTAAATCCAGTCCAGTTGTTTGCCATATGGTGAACCCGATGGTTTTATTAAAGGCAAAAAGAAAATATACATAAAAAGTAAAGCAAACAGATAATGCGTTTCGGAGGTAAGCCCTCCTTCTTCACATCGGTATCTGATCTGGAGAAGGAGGGGCTTACCTCCAAAATGTGTTATCAGTTTTCTTTACTTTTTATGTATGTTTTATTTTTTTTTCAGTCTTTTTTTTTTTTGCTTCATCTCTGCACTTTATATAAGATGTGAAGAATGTAGTCTAAGATGTCTTGAAACATAGATGATCCTATGTTTTGTTGGATGACATCTTATTTAAAATTGGATCCATGTGGGGCATGTCCAGACAAGTGGGGATATGTATCTCTATGAATATCACTCAATGGTATTGGGACAATGTATGAACACCATAGTAGGATTTGGGTTACTTGCAAACACCCAAATGTTGTCCATATCCTGTATTACAGTTAATCCAACACCTGCTCCATTGAGTTGTCTGTCAGGCAGAGCTTGTCTCTAGGAGCCCTTATGAACACGCATAATTGACAGGCAAGCTGATGAGTTGCAGCCTTCACATGATGGCAATAAGCTAAGCCAACTACTTAAGAAAATTATAAGTAGTCATGAACCTTAGCCCTAGTTCTTCTTAGCTGACCAGCCTGGAAATGTTAATGTTTATCGATGTTAAGAAAACTGTGGAGAAAATTACATTATAAAGAGTAGTCAAGCAGGTCTTCAGGGTAAAGTCCTTATTATGCTAAACTTTTAACGCCTTCCTTTCCAGGTTCCTCAGCTCCTAGTGATAAGTGGAGGAGGCTTGAATAATTAAATAGCTTTGCTAGCTGAAATGGCTTTGCTTGAATACTCTAGTATATGATCAGAACAAAGCACTCACGTAATAGAATTTTTATAACATTCACCTTCTTGAAACTTTGTTTTTTTATGTTATCCTGTTCAATATTTCTATAAATAAAACAATACATGTTTTCTCTTCCCTCCTCCACAGTTTATATATTTAAAGCTAATGCATCTATCAGTGAAATGTTTCGGGTACTTTGCTGCTGTCATAAAATCAATGCAAAGTCGCCTCCATTTTTCTTGAAATGTTTTTCCTCATTTGGTAAGAAAAACGTTAACACTACTTCCCTGCAATTAGTCCGTAATGATGGTAAACATCGCGATTTTAGTCCTGTGAACCAATCGTCAGGATGTTTAATGTATCTCTTCTTCCACTTTGCATTTGCATTCAGCTCTGAACACTCATGCAAATTAACTTTACCCACTGAGTCATTGTATTCCAGCTGATTAGAATTTTGCTGCTATGGATTCTAACATATTTTGCATTTTCTTTTATCTCCACCACAGCCTGATAATGTGTTGCTAGCTGAAAGCGCCTTTGGAACAGCAGTCTGAGTCCTAACACAGATTCTATCCTACAAGGGATAAATTAATGCAGATTTCAACAAATGCAAATGAGCTATCTCCTCTATAAAGAAAAATGTGAAAAATTGAAAAGAGGGTAATTTTGCTCATTTTGAGTAGGAGGTATAATGTCTTTATAAAGTCATAATTAAAAGAAAAACAATTACATGGGCCTTATCTGGACCTTGCAGCTGTAGTTTTTTTTCTAAGCCTCTACAGGCTACAATCTAAGGTTATGACAAAGCCATGGAAACAGCATCTTAAGAGGAGTTTTATTCCTTTTTATATGATTTGTTTGTAATAGTCAGCTCTGTTTTGTGTATGTATAATTAGACAGTAAACTAAGCTTTGAAGGCAGATTTCCATTCGGTATGTGAGTCACGCAAATAGCAGTCTTTCATTCAGCAGCCAAAGAGTGATCTTTTAAATGCCTCAACTCCCTAAGCATGCTTTGTAAATGCTGCATGTTTCAAAAGGGTAGGGATAATATTGGATCTATTGTTATTTCATGTTACTTTCCACATTGCAAACAAACAGATAATGGCGTCTTTGTAGAGCTCAAGTAACAGAACATTGTTTTTACTACTTTTCTTTTCCACATTGGTTTAGGCTGTTTGAATGTTGCACTAGACCAGGACAAGTTGCCTAACAGCTTGTAGAAGACGTGACAGTGTGATAGTTACACAGCAGTTAATGGCTTCTGTATGAATCATTTGTCTTGTGGTAGGAGCAGTGATATCCCTTTGCTTGTATTGCCTTTCAAATGCATGTGTTCTTGTTTAAAAATGGCAACAAAGGAAGGAATTGAAGGAATGTGATCATATCCTCTGAAATCTGCCTTCCTTCCATTAGCTGTTTTGGCTTTCAGGAGACATAGAAATACTACATTCATGTTTTCACATGCATTATATCAGAATTTGCATGTTTCACGTGGTTGGTTTCCACCTATTGTTCTCTAAAATTCTCTTGTCTGAGTTAATTTTAGTTTTCAGCTATATAATTTTTATTATTTTGATCTATTTTTCATCCTTTTCATTCATGGTAATAGCTCTGAGTTCTTACGCATTACCACTATAGAGTGTCTTACTGATTTCATGTTTTTTCTGGTAATAATTCAGAATGGTATGTTATCCCTTTTTTTTTATACATTTTGCTGGCCATATATACTGCACACTTACTCACATCCGATGGATTTCCAATATGCAGACTTATCTGGAAAAAAATCAATGCAAGTTAACCCACCACTAAATGCATGCACATATGAGTCCAAGGGTAGCTTCAGATGACCATCATATGAGCACTAAACATAGATAATGTGCAATAATAGAAGAAATCCCAGCACTTCCTTTCCTTTGATACAATTTTGTCTTATGCTGAAATTAAAATAGAAAAAAAAAATTGAAGATAAAATTGCCTCACTGGAGAATTAAGAAGACCATAGACTCTGAGCTGCCATCCACCCTACTCATTGCTATGACTATTGTCAAAATCCCTTTTTGTGCTAGTAGTTGTAATTATGGTTAAACAATATATCCTTGTTATCATATTTTATGAATACATTGCCATACACCTTCAATAGTTGTTGGCCAAACAGCTGACAGCTATCTCTCGTATTTAATCTATACATATGGTCATTTGGATTGGCCGAATGTTTATGTGTTGTAAATTGGTAGGGGGAGGTAATCCACTGTCAGAATGCTCTTCTGACAGCTTATCTCAAGGAAAATAAAAAGGGTCAGGCAGATTAAATTCAACATGCTTGACCCTTGTCTCCCCCGACATCATCTGTTAAGGAAGAGTTGTTAGGCACCGACACACATTAGAGAGCTGTCAGCTGACTTTTTAATAAAATTGTATAGTGGCATTTAGTCTTTGTAAGGATATATCTTTTTGACAAGGGAAATGTAGCTCTAGGTTACACTGAAACTTGTGCATACTCTATGTGGAACTAAATGTGTAAGATTCTCTATAAATGCAGTGGCTCACAGGTGACACTTGTTCTGATTCTAGGTGTTCTCTTTACTTTCCTTATCTTCTCTGATCAGCCCGGACTGTCATGCCAAGTCATCTACTGCATGTATGTTGATGAGACATATTTGACCCATTGCTTCTGATCCGACCCCAGATCAGACTCCTCAGTTAGTTCAGGCATGAGACCAGACTAAATAAATTCAGATCACAGACCAGACCCCCAAATGAAAGCAGATGCTAGACTAGACCCCCAATTTCAGACCAGAAAATTACCCTTTTTTCTCCCTAGCTTCTCTTCAGGTCCAGGTGTTGCACTGGGTCCTCACAGCATTAAGTGGTATATTACATGGTGGACAATTTTTTGTTATCATGAGCCTATTTGATTTCTGGGTTGTGGTTCAAACTGCCCATATTATAATCTGGTACTGAATATGTGTCCCAGCAGCTCTTCCATGCACTCTCCCTCAGTATCAGAAAAGGATAATTAAGATTGTCTGCTTGACTACATGTCCCAATTCACTTTAGTGAAATGTCAGACAAGCCTCAGACTTTGGCGGAACCAGCTGAATCTATAAAGTGTATTTGGGGCCTTTCAGGGAGAAAATGATTGGGCATGTTGGATTTCACATGCCTGACTCTTTTTTCATGCTGAACATTTATGTGAATGGAGAGATAGATATTGACTTAATATTGTTTGACCAACAGCTGTTAAAGGTATAAATATTACCATGTTAAAGAAGATGTCCAGTGGGAAAAAACATATCCCCTAGCCGCAGGATGTGGGATAGGTGTCTGATCGCGAGGGGTCCGGCTGCTGGAACCCCCCCACGATCTCCCACAAGGGGCCCCGACTCGGCCCTGGCTCTGCTTCACTAAAGCGCGTCATGTTTCAACCAGCTTACTGCTGGGTGCAAAATGTCAGCACAGCAGCAGAGCCGGGGCCGAGCCAGGGCCCTGTAAGGTAGATTGCTGAGGGGGTCACAGCGGTCAGACCCTGCTGCAATCAAGCACTTATACATTTTTGCTTTTTTTCTGCTGGACATCTTCTTTCAGTCCCTAACTTCTAGGGCATTCATCATCAAAAGACAAACCAGATCAGCAGGTTTCCATTGATATCCTATCCATAGGTGGCTCCCTGGATACTGGTTGGGGACCACTCTGTTAGATGTTTGGCCAAATCACTATCATTCAAATAACCAAAAATAGGTGCTGACTGTTAACTATTATATGGCATTTCTAAGCTCTAAATGCACATTTTATGAAAGGAAATTGTCATAATTATCATGCTGTTTGAACCACAAATCATCAGGATGGTCCCGAGTAGCTTCTGTCTATCCTGCTCTCCCTATACCCAAAAATACCTATTAATAATAGCTGTTTTGGTGTATTTAAGTCTCCAGGTACCACCCTGATGATGTGTGGTTCAGGCAGCATGAAATTGATAACAGGTTCCCTTTAAACTGGACAAGTATTTATTATATGTCTGCCAACATTAACCGCACCTATTATTCATTTTTACTGTGCACATTTATTGTTCTCTTTTTAACGTTAATAGGTGTGCATGGTTCTTTTATTTGTGGCTATAACCCACATCTGATTTGTCATTGTCGTGCCGTTGTGAGTACATACCCCAAAGGCCAAACATTCCTACACATTTCAGTCAATCTACTGATGTTTGTCCTAAAAACAGAAGAAAGCTTATATCTGAGAATACACAAGTGTAAATGAAAGTTACACAGAGAGTTCAGTAGAAAAATAGCAAGGTGCTCTTGTTTCAGCTTTGTATTATTAGGGATCCTTAAGCAATGAAATGTGTTCTATAATGAATCTGAATAGCAGGCCTAATTAGTATTCTGTTTTAGTCAAACATTTTGGTTGCCAGTGGAAACTGGTCTCTGCAATATAGAGAATTTCAATGTGCTTTTGATCTGGCAAATGAAAAAATATGTCATGCATTCATGTTCTATTGATGTATTTATTTAAGTAACCTTTTTAGATTTTCTCTAACGAAAATGGAGACATTGTTTACAAATGTATCCGATAACAAAGAATATGTATTATTTTTAATACAGGCATTTACATAATAATGCTGTGAATAACAACAACAGCACATTGTAAGATGCCGAGCAAATGCATAGAAAAAAAAATATCAAAGTACTTCTTCTAGATAAATATCTGAAATTTAAATGCACAAAACTGTGAACATGCCTTCCTATATTGAAATAGACAAAGAGATCAGTGGAAAGCAATACATTGCATTCCAGTTTTCCTGGTTGTCATAAGCATAGCTGACAGGTCATTTATGGGAAAAACTGTATTTCTGTTACTTAGAAGCAGAGCAGATACTAGAGATAGATCATTGTGGTATTTAATCATGAGGCTATAGTTTAAAGCTTATAAATGTAAATCTTGGAAAATTAGCTTTGTGTATAATACAGACATATATGTATAAATATGATAAGGTAGTGATCATGGAAGACATTTTTCTTTATTTACCTACAACAATCACACCACACCAGCTTCTCTTCTGGAGCCTGAAATGGCTAAATGTTGGCAATATCACTGGCATATATACCATGGAGGCAGCTATTAGAGAACATGAGAAGGTGGAATGAAACTTGCTAGCTACCCTCAAACGTTTCTTATGGGCTGCATAGGGTTCCACAACTGTGAGGGTCGCTATTCTCTTCTCTCCTATAGAGGGGAAAGGGCCTTTCTGAGTGAAAAACAAACTTAAAGTAGACCTGTAGGTAGGAGAACAGTGGTGTAAATAGGCTCATGACTAGATAAGGGTAATAAATATGATTCCATGCATACCTATTTTATCTCTATTGTCATTTCTTGAGATATAATCCTTTGCATTAATATGTAAATAAGGATCAAGTGCACAAGGTGTGTTCCTAAGAAAGCAAACATGTGGGCACTTGAGCCTCTTATACATATATTAATAAATATAATAATAATATTTTATTTATTTAAAATTCTGGGGGCACAAATTAAGACTAATATCAGATATACAATATAACACATTAATTATACAAACAAGAGGAGGTAGGGCACTGCTCACAAGATTCTGAAATCTATGAGGAATGGGTTGGGACAAAAGGCAGACATTGTTTCATTTATTCAATGGTCCCGTCATGTTTTATAAATAGGGTAGACTACAAAATGGTGGGAGAATCCATCAACAACTAATCTCCGAGTGTCTGAAGTGCATTAAGTGTAGTAAGACAATGCTGAACAAGAGTGGGGGGGGGGCATAATTATAGTAGGGGAGACCATTTAGGCACTGTCATAACACCTGTCTGAAAAGTTGTGTCTTCAGGGCATATTTAAAGCTGTGGATGTTGGGTATAAGTCTGATGGTTTGGGGTGTTGCATTTTACAGAAATGGTACAGTATGAGCAAAGTTTTGGAGATAGGAGTGAAAGATTCGGATAATGGAAGGTGTCTATTTCAGATCATTTGCAAAATGAACAGCGAAGATAGAATGGTGACAAGGATGAGGGAAATTCACTGAGAGCTTGTCCAATAGGGGTTGTCTAGAAAGAAAAGAGGATAGGGCACAGGACAGATCCCTGAGGAACCCCAGGAGCAAATGGAAGAGGGTAAGAAGTAGAGTCGAAAATAATATACTGAAGGAGGGGTCAGAGAGCTAGGAAGAAAACCATAAGAGAGCAGAGTTATTTAAGACCAATAGAGTGAAGAATACTGAGGAGATGTTGATGAACTACAGTGTCAAGTGCTGTAGAGAGATCAAGGAGAAATTGCCTTAGCAGTCAGGAGACCATGTTAGCCTAGGGTTAGGGTAGTTTCTGTGAGTGTAAAATCATACTGCAAAGGGTCAAAGAGATTGAATAGATTGGGGACAATGATGACTAGTGTCTAATTATTGCTATGGCATATCGATTTTTATGTAAGAGATTAGAATGTCCAAAAGAGGATGAAAGTTTTTGATGGCGAAGGAGAGAAGGTTGTGATCAGAGTACTGCAGAGGAGAATTAGTGAAGTTGGAGACAGAGTTTAGAGAAGACCAGGTCCAGTAAACTCCCATCATTGCATGTAGGAAAGTCAGTATACTGCAAGAGGTCAAGGGAGGAGGTTAGTGGTTGAAGTCAAGAGGCAGACAGGGATATTGAGGTATCAATGGGGATATTAAAACCATTTATGATGAGTGCAGATATTTCGGCTGATAGGAGATGAGTAAGCCGGGTAACAAAATGATCAAGGAACATTCACTTTGAGTGAATATGAGCATCAAAAGAGGGGAATGAGAGTGAGGATATGGGAGGATTGACCTGAAAAGTGCACTGTGGGGAGAGAAGCATACAAACTCCTCTACCATACTGGGTCTGGCGTTATAGGAAAAGTAAAAACCACCATAGATTAGAGCAGTGAAGGAAGTAATGGTCACATGGTTGTAGACATTACAAGGAACAGGGGACACATGTAGTGGAAGTTCATATCCGCACTGCCAAACCATGGATATGAAGATGGAACGATGTCATCAAGGTAATAAAAAGCTATATTTTCAACACACTACGCGTTTCAAGGTCGATACAACCTTTTCATCAATGCCTGATGAAAAGGTCGTATTGACCTTGAAACGCATTGTGTGCTGAAAATAAAACTTTTTGGGGGAGTGTTTGGGGGGAGTGAGATGGACTCATGTAGATGTAGTCAACTGGGAGAAGGGTGGATGAGAAGGAAGGAAGACTATGATGTAGACAAAGACTGTTAACTTGATATTTGTTTGCAAAAAAAAATAGTTCAATTCACATGCCACACACCTATCATGGAGCACCTTATTAACAAAAAGGCTTATCAGTGCTGGAAAGGCTTATCAGTGCTGGAAAGGACAATTGAGCTAAAAAGTATTGTAATGGCTGTATTTTGCTCTGGCAGAAGGGTTAATTCCTCCTAACACATCCTTCATTGCTGTGGCGATGCTTGGGCCAATCAAGGAGCTTGAACAATTAACCAAATACATCTGGCCTCTGTGTCCACACCCTTCTCAGATGGGCTATATTACCTCACCCAGTCTGATATTATTCGCCTGTGGTAAAGTTATTTTTCTACAATAACTTCTGACTCATGCTTGGCTTTATTTCTGTATTATATGATTTTGACTTGTTCTTAGACTAGTCTTCTGCTTGTCATATCTGTACTGGTACTGACTTGGCCAGTTTTAATGTTTGTATGTGCATTCTGTCTATCTTTTTGCTGTACTTTTCTAAGTTAAACCTTTTTATTCCCTGACATTATTCCTGAATTTTGTACTGTGGTTGTTTATTACTTTGACTTTGCCACGCCTAGCATTTTAGTAGCATAGAGACCAACACAGGGGTTTGGGCCACCCTATTAGGGATATGATGTCTAGGGGCTGAGTACCTTTTAAAGGAGTTACAGAGGTCTTGGTGAGCTCAGGGCCACACTTATTCCTGCCTGTTACAGATATACACTGAATCATGACAATTAGCCCTATCCATGGGCTTGTGTACACTCCATGTTTTCCTACTGACATCCACTTTAAGGTTTATTGCTCTTTCATTGCTACTTCTGTACCTCGTGAAACTAAACTAGGAGTCACTGATTATTATGTGATAATAGCAAATAATATCATCATTACAACTACCATTTTTGTGTTTATTATATTAGATATGTTTTATTATATTCTGCAGCCTTTTATGCTCTTTGAACTACCACAGTATAGTTGTAGATTGTAAGTCCTCGTGGGCAGGGCGCGCTCTCCCTTTCTATCAGTCTGTCATTTACAACTTTAATTCTCTGGTTAGTAATCAAACAACTCCTGCACTGTGAAATAGAGATGGGAGATTGCGTATGTGTGGTGTCCCAGCACCAAAGGCTGTCCTGTGGGCTGTGAATCTCCTCGGGCATGCCTGCTGCTCCTATGTTGGGCCCACTGTTACATTGTTTGCCATGTTCACGTACTTTATTATATTCACTGTATTTTTGCATTATGTGTGTACTGTACCTTTAAGAAAGAGATGCAGAGTAATCAAGTGACCCTGTCTGCCCAATGGAAACCCCCAAATTGTCCTGTATATAATGTAGGGGGAGATGAATTGAGACTAGTTCCAGTCTGTGCTGTGAGCAGAGCTTCATGTGAGCTGCAGTGTGGAAAAGAGGTGGAAGAAGTGTGTGTTGAATCCAGAGGGAAGCCTGAAGGAAAACTCTAAATCAAGTCAGTCCTGCCATTCTGCAAGTGTTCCCCCTGACAGTTGGTGAGTCATACCCTGGCAGTGTTAGTAATTGGACCTTGTCAGAACCCTAGTTAGTCTCAAATCTCAAGTCTATATAAATCAAGTGGGTGAAAGAAACGATAAGTCCCAGCAAGGCAACATGGCTCCAAGGATTACATTCCATCCCTTCTACTCTGCTTCGTACTGTGTGTTGTACCATTTACACCTGCCTCAGTAAAAGACAGTTATCCCTAACCTGGCGTCGATGTGCTTCTTGCCCCCGTGCCTGGCCCAGGAGAAGCTGTCTCCACCTCGGACCATGTATAGGCTAACGGTGCCCTGGCATCACAAATTGACAAGTCTCCCTTGCACCCCCATGTCACCACATATGTATTATAAATATATTTATGTGATCTTGCATTTATTTGAAATATCGCAGTACAATATTAGTAATGTGGAATACTTATATTTAGCTCACCCTTGCTCTGGTTTTGTGTGACTCAACATTAGTGTTGAGCGCGAATATTCGAAATGTAAATTTTTGCCGTGAATATCGGCACTTCGCGATTTTACGAATATTTAGAATATGGTGATATATATTTGTAATGATGACTATAATGAATGAAGATATAATTGTGCATGCGCACTATGCAAATTTCACTAAGAATTTTCTCATGAAAAAAAGGGAACAAACATAGGGAATATGTGAATTTCGCACACATAAGACGAATATTCGTCCATATATTCACGAAATATCGCAAATTCGAATACAGCCCCTGCCGCTCATCACTACTCAACAAGTGGTATAGTTAGAAACAATTATGTCCTTTAAGCTATGTGTCTACCTGAAGAACTCCCAAGAGGAAGTTTTTGTGGATTTTTTTTATTTATTTTTTTAAATGGGGGTTTTAGTCTTGGCATTTTCCCCCATGTTTTTATCATGATAAGTCATGTGATTCTTTCATTATGTTACTCAAAAATTTCTATTGAAGAAAAAAGCCAGAAAAATTGCCATACCCGTCTCTTCTATGGGAGAGAAACACTAAGATTTTATAAAAAGAAAAATCAAAAATTCCATGGTCTAAACATGCAGTAATTTTGGAAAACTGTTACAGAACCAATAACTGCATAAAACAACAAATATTAGTCACATTTGCAAATAAAAACTGTGGTAATCTATCCTTCAATTGGTAAATAATTGTTAAGACAACTTTTTTTTTCAGGCTTTGAGCCCATAACAGTAACAGTGTTATATGCTTTTATTACCTCTGTGCATCGATTTGTCCTGTTTTTAACCCCTCAAATACCAAGCCCATTTTGGCTTTAAAGTCCAGGCTAATTTACGTATTTGCACTTTCGGATTTGAAGGGCCTTCCTATTAGAAATTTGCCACAAATGACCCCATTATAAAAAAAAACTGTACCGCTCAAAGTATTGGAAATGACATTCAGTAAGTGTGTTAACACTTTAGGTGATTTAAAGGGGTACTCCGGTGCTTACACATCTTATCCCCTATCCAAAGGATAGGGGATAAGATGCCTGATCGCGGGAGTCCCGTAGGCTTGCATTGAGGGGCGGAGCGTGACGTCACACGGGGCGGAGGCGTGACGTCACACGCCGCCGGCCCTGCGGTCGAGTGTAATCAGACCCGGAGCGAACACGCTTCGGGGACTCATTACAAACGGGGTGCTGCGTGCATGATTACAGGCGTCCCCAGCTGTGGGACTCCCGCGATCAGGCATCTTATCCCCTATCCTTTGGATAGGGGATAAGATGTGTAAGCACTGGAGTAGCCCTTTAAAGGAATAGCAGAAATGGGAAAGAGCGAATTCAAAATCTTCATTTTTTACACTCGCATTTTCTTGTAGATCCAGTTTTAGAATTTTTACAAGGGGTAAAAGGAGAGAAATCTTCCTAAAATTTGTAACCCTATTTCTCTCGAGTAAGGAAATACCTCATATGTGTATGTCAAGTGCTCTGCGGGTGCATTACAAGGCTCAGAATGTGTTTTTCGGGCATGTCCCATTTAGGAAGCCTCTATGGTGCCATAACAGCAAAAAAAAAACAACATGGCACACTATTTAGGAAACTACCCCCTCAAAGAACGTAACAATTGGCGACAGTGGACCTTAACACCCCACAGGTGTTTGACGACTTTTCGCTAAAGTTGGATGTGTACATAATTTTTTTTTCACTAAAATGCTGGTTTTTCCCCAAATTAAAATTTTTACAGGGGGTAGTAGGAGAAAATGCCCCCCAAAATTTGTAACGCCATCTCTTCTGAGTATGGAAATACCCCATGTGTGGATGTCAAGTGCACTGCGGGCGCACTACAATGCTCAGAAGAGATGGAGTCACATTTTGCTTTTGGAAGCAAATTTTGCTGAAATGGTTTTTGTGGGGCATGTCCCGCTAAGGAAGCCCTTATAGTGCAAGAACAGCAAAAAACAAAACAAAACAAAAACACTTGGCATACTATTTTGGAAACTACACCCCTCAAGAAATGTAACAAGGGGTACAGTGAGCCGTAACACCACACAGGTGTTTGACGACTCTGGATGTGTAAATGGATTTTATTTTATTTTTTACTGAAAATGCTGTTTTTCCCCCCAAAATTTTACATTTTTACAAGGGTTAATAAGAGAAAATGCCCCCAAAATTTGTAACCCCATCTCTTCTAAGTATGGAAGTACCCCATGTGTGGACGTCAAGTGCACTGCGGGCGCAGTACAATGCTCAGAAGAGAAGGAGTCACATTTGCAAATTTTGCTGAAATGGGCGGAGGTATGTCGAATTTAGAAAGCCCCTATGGTGCAAGAACAGCAAAAAAACACATGGCATACTATTTTGGAAACTACACCCCTCAAGGAACGTAACAAGGGTTACAGTGAGCCTTAAAACCACACAGTTGTTTGCTAAATGTTCATTAAAGTGGGATATGTAAATACATTTCTTTGGAGTAAGGACATATCTGATATCTAGGCCTCTCTGTCCGCACAGGACATACCTCATATCTAGGCCTCTCTGTCCGCACGGTCCACATTTTTTTTTATACTTTTTTTTTTTATCCCTACCTGTTCCTGCAGATATAACTCAGCCAGCACAAATAGACACAGGAGATTTGTTCTTCAGCCCTGAAGGGCACAGATGTCGGCTGAGGGGGGTTCCCTGGCTCCTTCTCACAGCTCTGCCCGCTGATTGAACTCAGTGGGCTAGCAGAGCTGCAAGAAGGGGACATTAACCCCTCCCCTGCCGGCTGCTATAGGTCCGGCCAATAGCAGAGCTCCTGGGGGGGGGGGACAAAATCGCCACCTCCCCATAGATACAGGGTCATTTCAGGGTCATCAGGTCACACGTGACCCGTATGACCAGAATCAACGCAAATCGCCGGTGTGAATTCAGGACCCCCCCTGGGCATTTGCACGGGATGCCTGCTGATAAATATCAGCAGGCATCCTTGTCCGGTCCCCACCCACCACGTGGCAGGGACCAAAACTCCCACGGATGTACAAGTACGCCCTTGGTCCTTAAGTACCAGGGTGTCAGGGCGTACCTGTACATCCGTGGTCCCTAAGTGGTTAAAAGAATTATTACTACATGCACCAAATTAGTATTCTTAAAAATGTCATCTTCTGACCCCTTTAACTTTTTTATTTTTCCGCATACGGGGCTATATGAAGACTATATGATGAGCAATTTTTTGAAAAATTTGATTAGGCCGAATCGCCGAATTTTCCTAAAAAACTCGGTTCAGTCCGAATTTATTTGCGTTGAATCCCTTTTAAAAACTGCTATTTCTGGCCTACAGAGAGGCTCAATAGGGGTGTACAACACTTTGACTTGTCTTAACATGCAAAGGGAGTTCTCCTTGGGGTGACTATTGCCCCTGCCACACTAAACACCCACTCTGATGGCACACTACTGGCTGGGCAGGACAGCTTTTCCAGGGTAAACACTGCTAGTTACGGCCACAAATCAAGTTTGGCTGCCCAGAAGTCCAGCGGATCTTCAAGGTGTTGGCATGGGCATGTCAAGGTATGCCACCACCTGCTGGTTGAGGTCCTGCTCCAGGTCTACCTGCTGCTGATGAGCTGCTTCACTATGCCACTATGCGGGTGAAGAATGGTACTCATCAGGGACTGTAGGCTCAGGCTGCTGATGATGGAGCTGGTACTGCTCCTGTCACCCCACCCCTCCCCAGCAGCCATGGCAATGGAAGGTGAGCGTAGAGGGCCAACAGAGTCAGACCTGCAAGAGGATGGACGATGGCGCCAATAGGCATCTGGCAACTAACTACGTAGGATGTCATTGTAGTAGGTCAGTTTGTCCTCCCTCCCATTTTGTGGCGGTAGCGAGGGTTTAATAAGGTGGAGAGCCAGAATGGTGACAATTCGGCGGTCACTATGCATGCAACTGATCACGCATCGTGACATTTGTGCAAGTGACTCAGAGGGACTCCCTGCCTCCATCTCCACTGCATAATACCATGGTGTGTCT
Organism: Hyla sarda; assembly: GCF_029499605.1. Taxonomy (NCBI): domain Eukaryota; kingdom Metazoa; phylum Chordata; class Amphibia; order Anura; family Hylidae; genus Hyla; species Hyla sarda. Next base: position 484,077,629 of record NC_079189.1, read on the forward strand.
GGGTCATTTGTCTCGCCTTCCTCATAACCCTCTAGCTCCTCTGGCTGCTCCTGCTCCTCTCAGATCAGATGACTATAAAAACCACCCATTTTGTGAAACCTAAACTGTTCTCCTCTGTGCCCCTCCCCCTCCTCCAGTTACGCCCCCCCACAGGGCTCATGTGGCCGTGAGATGTAGGCGCCATGTCTCCAGTACCCTGACCAGCCATTGTTAGCCAATGCGTGTTGTAGGAAATGAAGCAGTGGAATTATGTTGTTCATCCCGTAATCCTGGCGAATTACTAATAATGTGGCTTCCTCAAAGGGCCTGAGCAAACGGCAGGTGTAATGAATGAGCTGCCACTGATTGACATTGAAGTTACACAGGGGAGCCCACCTATCCGCTTGGATCATCAAGAATTCGGTGATGGCTTTTCTCTGTTCTTATAATCGGTCGAACATATAGATGGTGGAATTCCAACATGTGGCAACGTCGGAAATCATAAGGGGATACCGTTCTGACTCTGCAGCTCAAGGAGGGTGTGCATTGTGGTGTACGAGTGGCTGAAGTGCATGCAAAGTTTCCTTAACATTGTTACGATGTCTTGCAAATGGGGGGAACACTTCAGAAACCGCTTGACAACCAGATTGAACATGTGTGCCTTGCAGGGCGCATGGCTCAGCCTTCCTTGTCATAGCGCAGACGAGATGTTCTTCCCATTGGCAGTCACCAAGATTCCCATTTCCAGTTTTCGTGGAGTAAGCCATGATTCAATTTCTTTATAAATGACTTTTAGCAGTTCCTCCCCTGTGTGACTCAGTTCGCCAAGGCAAACCATGTAAAAAACAGCGTGACACCCCTTGCCGTGAACACATGGTATGCTGAAGGGGCACTGAGACTTTTCCGTGCAGTGGAGGCTGAGGACACGGTGAAGGATGAGGAGGCGGAGTCGCACACTGTCACAGGACCAATGGCCTGAGAGCGTGGAGGAGGAAGCGGCGTGAATTGTCCAAGTTGGTGTTGTGGCTGCGCAGGAACCACATTCACCCAGAGGGCCGTAAAGGACATGTATTGTCCGTGACCATAGATACAGCTCCAGACGTCAGCATTGCCGTGCACTTTGGTACACACCGACAGGCTCAAGGACTCGCCCACCTTCTCTTACACAAAATTGTGCAGGGCTGGTACTGCCTTCTTCGCACAGAAATGACGACTTTGAACCGTCCAACTCGGCTCGGCACATGCCATCAGTTCTCTGAAAGGTGCAGAGTCCCCCACTTGAAAAGGGAGGGACTGCAGCACCAGCAATTTGGAAGGGATCACATTCAGCTTCTGCGCCATTGGATGAGTGGGTGCATACTGTTGTGACTTGGACAGGGCTTCGCAGATGTATTGTTGGCGAAATGACTGAGCAGGAGCATCTGGAGCAACAGAAGGAGGGTATGACACACAGCTCCTTTCGACTGAGGTGGTGGTGCCTTGGCTGGCTAAAACATGGAGTGGCGTGCCACTGGTTGATGGAGCAGGCGGGACCACCACATCGGAGCCATGGTTCTCCCAGGCCACTTTATATTGGCACAGCATATGTTGACGTAGGGCTTTGGTGCCAGCATTGGGACCTGGCCACGCATCACCTTCTGCCGACACAACTTGCATGTGGCTATGTTAACCTCCTCCGGATGCTTGATGAAGAACTGCCACACCGCCGAGTAGCTGACTTTCCCACTAACAGTCCGCACTATTTGACTGCTACTGCCGCTGTCTCCAGGAACCACTGTTCCACTATCTCCCAGGAAGGTAGGCTGCCGCAAAGAAGGTGGTCTCCCCCGTCACATTTGGCTCCAGAATTTCCACTTCTGCCACCATGCTCACTGCCAACCATGCTACCACCTTGATGGCTTAGCTGCTGCCTCACGAGCAACCTGCAACCCTCTTCTCCTGATAATTATGAAGCCCCTTCTGCACCCGGCTCCCAATTGTGATCGGCTTCATCATCATCAACTTTCTGCACGTTACTGATGTCCTCCTCAGGTTCCTCAACAGTGTCTGCTTCAGGACCCTGAATGCCAGCAACACCACCTCCCATGTCACTCTCCTCATCACTCCTTGCCCGCCAAGCGGATGAAGCAGCAGATGTCTCCTCCACTTCTTGGCTGGGCAGTAGCTGCTGACTGTCCTCTATTAGATCATTCTCACTAAATAGTGGAGTTGAACCCACAGCATAAGATACTTCTGTGGGGGAGGGAGTAGCATAGGACAGAGGCAATGGGAGGACAGGGACTGCTCTCGGGCCATGTCAACTGAGGGTTGCATCTGAGGAACCCACCGACTGTTGATTAAGGGGTATCAGATGTCACTTGTGATGAAGTGGATGACCGTTTTAACCAATCTATGACGGCAAATGGGTTTCAGGTCGAGACACGACTGCTAGCTGATACTGGGAGATCAGGCCTCTCGCTCTGACTCCTGTCATTACTCGCCCCTAGTCTGCTGCGGCCTATGCCTGCGCCTGATGAATTTAGGCCTCTGCCACTCCTCTGTGCACGTCCTGGCACTTTTATGCCTGACATCCTTAGTGCGTGTGTGATGGAAGTATAATATGCTTCACTACGCTTAAAACAGTATTTGTCTAGAACAACAGCAGGTGTTTACGTTTGGCTGGCCTTTTACAATAACTAGGCCCTCAAGACTTTATCAGGCACAGAATGGTACACCACTTAAATGTACGTATGTGGTATGCGCTTATAAAGGCAATAGAATGCGTTCCAGTACGCTTAACAGTATTTGTCTAGAACAGCAGCAGGTGTGTACTTTTGGCTGTCCTTTCCCAGTATCTAGGCCCTTGAGACTTTAACCCTTTATGGACCAGGCCAATTATCACTGTAGGACCAGAGCGTTTTTTGCACATCTGACCACTTTCACTTTAAGCATGCTTTTACCTTTCATTCTGATTCCGAGATTGTTTTTTCATGACATATTCTACTTTATGTTAGTGGTAAAATTTTGCCGATACTTGCATCATTTCTTGGTGAAAAATTCCAACATTTGATGAACAAATTTAAAATTTTGCATTTTTCTAACTTTGAAGCTCTCTGCTTGTAAGGAAAATAGATATTCCAAATAAATTATATTTTGATTCACATATACAATATGTCTACTTTATGTTTGCATCATAAAGTTGAAATGTTTTCACTTTTGGAAGACATCAGAGGGCTTCAAAGTTCAAAATCAGAATTTTTCATGGACCAGTTCAGGTTTGATATGGATTTGAAGGGCCTTCCTATTTGAAATACCCCACAAATTACCCCAATTATAAAAACTGCACCCCTCAAGGTATTCAAAATGAAATTCAGTACGTGTGTTAATCCTTTAGGTGTTTCACAGGAATAACAGCAAAATAGAGGAGAAATTCAAAATCTTCATTTTTTACACTTGCATGTTCTTGTAGACCCAGTTTTTGAAAAAAGGAGAAAAAGCCTCTCAAAATTTGTAACCCAATTTCTCTTGAGTAAGTAAATACCTGAAATGTGTATGTCAAGTGTTCGGCGGGCGCAGTAGAGGGCTCAGAAGGGAAGGAGCGACAATGGGATTTTGGAGAGTGAGTTTTTCTGAAATTATTTTTGGGGGGCATGTCACATTTAGGAAGCCCCTATGTTGCCAGAACCCCCACATGGCATACCATTTTGGAAACTACACCCCTCAAGGCATGTAAGAAGGGGTTTAGTGAGCCTCAGCATCCCACAGGTGTTTGATGACTTTTCGTTAAAGTCGGATGTGTAAATGAAAAAAAAAGAAATCTCACTAAAGTGCAATTTTTTCCCAAATTTACCATTTTTATAAGGGGTAATGGGAGAAAATGCCCCCCAAAATTTGTAACCTCATCTCTTCTGAGTATGGAAATACCCCATGTTAGGACGTAAAATGTTCTGCGGGTGAACTACAATGCTCAGAAGAGGAGTCACATTTGGCATTTGGAAAGGAAATTTTGCTAAATGGTTTTTGCGGGCATGTTGCATTTAGGAAGCCCCTATGGTGCCAGAACAGCAAAAAAAAAAAAAATAAACACCTGGCATACTATTTTGGAAACTACACCTTTTAATGAACGTAACAAGGGGTATAGTGAGCCTTAACACCTCATAAGTATTTCATAACTTTTTGTTAAAGTTGGATGTGTAAATGAAAAAAAAATCACTAAAATGCTGTTTTTCCCCAAATTTTTCATTTTTACAAGGGGTAATAGGAGAAAATTACCTCCAAAATTTTAAACCCCATTTCTTCTGAGTATGTAAATACCCCATGTGTGGACGTCAAGTGCTCTGCTGGTGCACTACAATGCTTAGAAGAGGAGGAGCGCCATTGAGCTTTTGGAAAGGGAATTTGATTGGAAAGGAAGTCAGGGGCCAAGTGCGTTTACAAAGCCCTTCGTGGTGCCAGAACAATGGACCCCCCTCACATGTGACCCCATTTTAGAAATTACACCCCTCACAGAATGTAATAAGGGGTGCAGTGAGTATTAACACCCCACTGGCGTTTGACAGATCTTTGGAACAGGGTGCTGAGCAAATGAAAAAAATTTTTTTCATTTTCACGGACCACTGTTCCAAAAATCTGTCAGACACCTGTGGGGCGTAAATGCTCACTGTACCCCTTATTACATTATGAGGGGTGTAGTTTCCAAAATGGGGTCACATGTGGGAGGGGTCCATTGTTCTGGCACTATGGGGGCTTTGTAAACACACGTGGCCTTCAATTCTGGACAAATTTTCTCTTCAAAATCCCAATGGCTATCACACTCTTCTGAGCATTGAAGTTCGCCCGCAGAACAATTTACATCCACATATGGGGTATGTTCTTACTTAAGAAATGGGGCTACAAATTTTGGGGGGCTTTTTTTTCCTATTCTCCCTTGTGAAAATGAAAAATTTAGGGTAACACCAGCATTTCAGTGAAAATTTTTTTTTTTTTTCATTTTCCCATCCAACTTTAATGAAAATTCGTCAAACACCTGTAGGGTGTTAAGGCTCACTATACCCCTTGTTACGTTCCATGAGGGGTGTAGTTTCCAAAATGTGGTCACATGTGGGTATTTATTTTTTTTATGTCAGAACCGCAGTAAAATCAGCCACCCCTGTGCAAATCACCAATTTAGGCCTCAAATGTACATAGTGCACTCTCACTCCTGAGCCTTGTTGTGCGCCTGCAGAGCATTTTACGTTCACATATGGGGTATTTCTTTACTCATGATAAATTGCGTTACAAATTCAAGGTCAACACCAGCATGTTAGTGTATTTATTTTTTTTTTTTTACAACAGGCTGGTGTAGATCCCAACTTTTCCTTTTCATAAGGGGTAAAAGGAGAAAAAGCCCCCAAAATACCAAAATATGTAGTGCAATTTCTCCCGAGTACGGAAATACCCCATATGTGGCCCTAAACTGTTTCCTTAAAATACGACAGGGCTTTTAAAAGAGAGAGCACTATGCGCATATGAGAGCTAAATTAGGGATTGCATAGGGGAGGACATAGGGGTATTCTATGCCAGTGATTCCCAAACAGGGTGCCTCCAGCTGTTGCTAAACTCCCAGCATGCCTGGACAGTCAGTGGCTGTCCGGAAATGCTGGGAGTTGTTGTTTTGCAAAAGTCGGAGGCTCCGTTTTGGAAACACTGCCGTACAATACGTTTTTCATTTTTATTGGGGGGGGGGGCAGTGTAAGGGGGTGCACAGTGATCTCCAAACTGTGGCCCTCCAGATGTTGCAAAACTACAAATCCCAGCATCTTCACACAGCAAATTGCTGTCTCGGCATGCTAGGAGTTTTAGTTTTGCAAGATCTGGAGGGCCACAGTTGGATCACTGCACAGTGATCTCCAAACTGTAGCCCTCCAGCTGTTGCAAAACTGCAAATCCCAGCATGCCCACACAGCAAATAGCTGTCTGAGCATGCTGGGAGTTAAAGTTTTGCAACATCTGGAGGGCTACAGTTGAGACCACTGTATAGTGGTACGCCCTTGGTCCTTAACAGGTTAAAAGGAACAAAATAGTACACCACTTAGATTTACGTATGTGCTATGCACTTATGAGGGGAGAAAAATGTGCTGCAGTACGCTTAAAAAAGTATGTGTGTACAACACCAGCCACTGAGTACTTTTGCCTTGCCTTTCAAAGTATCTAGGCCCTTGAGACTTTAACAGGAACAAGATAGTACACCACTTAGATGCACGTATGTGGTATGCACTTATGAGGGCAGAAAAATGTGCTACAGTACGCTTAAAAAAGTCTTTGTGTATAACACCAACCGGTGAGTACTTTTGCCTGTCCTTTCACAGTATCTAGGCCCTTGAGACCTTAAGAGGAACAAAATAGTACACCACTTAGATCTCTATATGTGGTATCCACTTAAGAGGGAAGAAAAATTTGCTAAAGTACACTTAAAAAAGCATTTGTGTATAACACCAGCCGGTGACTAATTTTGCCACGCCTTTCACAGTATCTAGGCCTTTGAGACTTTAATGGGAACAAAATAGTGCACCGCTTAGATGTACATATGTGGTATGCACTTATAAGGGGAGAAAAATGTGCTACAGTAAGCTTAAAAAAAGTATTTGTGTACACCACCAGCCGGTGAGTACTTCTGCCTGGCCTTGCACAGTATCTAGGCCCTTGAGACTTTAACAGGAACAAAATAGTACACCGTTAAGTTGTACGTATATGGTATGTACTTATGAGGAGAGAAAAATGCGCTACAGTTCGCTTAAAAAAGTATTTGTGTATAACACCAGCCGGTGAGTAATTTTGCCTGGCCTTTCACAGTGTCTAGGCCCTTGAGACTTTAACAGGAACAAAATGGTACACCACCTAGATGTACGTATGTGCTATGCACTTATGAGGACAGAAAAATGTGCTATAGTACGTTTAAAAAAGTCTTTGTGTGTAACACCAGCCCGTGAATACTTTTGCCAGGCCTTTCACAGTATCTTCACCCTTGAGACTTTAACAGGAACTAAATAATACACCACTTAGATCTATATATGTGGTATGCATTTATGAGGGCAGAAACATTAGCTACAGTACACTTAAAAAAGTATTTGTGTATAACACCAGCTGGTGACTAATTTTGACTGGCCTTTCACAGTATCTAGGCCTTTGAGACTTTAACGGGAACAAAATAGTACACAGCTTAGATGTACATATGTGGTATGCACTTATAAGGGGATAAAAATGCGCTACAGTATGCTTAAAAAGTATTTGTGTATAACACCAGCCGTTGAGTACTTTTGCCGGGCCTTTCACAGTATTTAGGCCCTTGAGACTTTAACCGGAACAAAATGGTACACCACTTAGATGTACGTATGTGGTATGCACTTATGAGGGCAGAAAAATTGCTACAGTACCTTTAAAAAAGTCTTTGTGTATAACACCAGCCCGTGAATACTTTTGCCTGGCCTTTCACAGTATCTACACCCTTGAGACTTTAACAGGAACAAAATAGTACACCACTTAGATCTACGTATGTGGTATGCACTCACATGGGCATCTCTCTCCCTGCAGCGCCCCGGTCAGACCCGCTGACCGGGAGCGCTGCACTGACATTGCCGGCGGGGATGTGATTCGCATAGCGGGACGCGCCCGCTCGCGAATCGCATCCCAAGTCACTTACCCGTCCCGATCCCCGGCTGTCATCTGCTGGCGCGCGCGGCTCCGCTCCCTAGGGCGCGCGCGCGCCAGCTCTCTGAGACTTAAAGGGCCAGTGCACCAATGATTGGTGCCTGGCCCAATTAGCTTAATTAGCTTCCACCTGTTCCCTGGCTATATCACATCACTTCCCCTGCACTCCCTTGCCGGATCTTGTTGCCTTGTGCCAGTGAAAGCGTTTAGTGTTGTCCAAAGCCTGTGTTACCTGAACTCCTGCTATCCATCTTGACTACGAACCTTGCCGCCTGCCCCGACCTTCTGCTACGTCTGACCTTGCCTCTGCCTAGTCCTTCTGTCCCACGCCTTCTCAGCAGTCAGCGAGGTTGAGCCATTGCTAGTGGATACGACCTGGTTGCTACTGCTGCAGCAAGACCATCCCGCTTTGCGGCGGGCTCTGGTGAACACCAGTAGCCTCTTAGAACCGGTCCACCAGCACGGTCCACGCCAATCCCTCGCTGACACAGTGGATCCACAACCTGTAAGCCGAATCGTGACAATGGGCTTTTACTAACCTTATATTTTGATAGTTCAGACATGTACGCATATGATGTTTATTTTTTATTATATTATTTTATTATATTATTTTAGTTTGAAAAAATAGGAAAAGGGGGTGATTCAAACTTTTATTAGGAAAGGGGTTAATTCACTTTTATTTAACTTTTTTTTAAGTCCCTATAAGGGGCTATGACATGCAATCTTTTGATTGTATACACTGTTCAATGCTGAACTTTGGCTCAGCATTGATCAGTGTTATATGTGCTCTATTGCTCCAACCTGCCATGGCGAGGAGGCAGGTAAGGGCCCTCCCGCCATTGACTCAGCTGATCGTGTGATTTCGCCACGAGCATCGCACTCAGCTTCGCTGAGCTAACCGGCATGTTATCACCAGCATTTAGACACTTTGATTGTGGCGTCTAAAAGGTTAATGCTGGGCATCGGTGGGAGATGAGATGAGATGATCTCTCCACCCTGAAGTTTAGACTCATTTAAGTCTTGTATCATGATGAAGGACAGTTAGGCTCTACATTTGCTCATTGTACGAGTGATTAATAATATATTATTTTGCATGTGGCTTTGTGAATGGTTTCTTTTCCTCAGAGCTATGTAAGTAGATGACTACTTCTACTCTATATTGTGCATAAGTGCAACCCTATGTGTTATACATTTTTAATGGTAGCATATTTTTTAATCTTTTTAATCCTCTTAACAGGGTCCAGGGCTGTAAATGGCATATGGCTCCTATAAGAAAGCTCGCTAGGCTATGCTTTTTAATACTGGTGCTGAACCTGCATGTTATTTCCACTACTTAACGATTGCTACGTCATTCCAAAGCTACAAGAGGTCTCAGCTGTCACTGCTCATCTCTAGTTTACTCTGAGTTGCACTTGAGTTGCACTTGTTGAGTAGGAATATTTCTTCACAGAAGGAACAGAAGTGCTGCTTTAAAGGAAAAATAAAGGTCTGGATGTTATAGTTTAGACAGTGAGCTAGGGAAGTGATTGCTTCTACCATCTTTGGGACAGTTAGGGACTGGCTGTGGAAGAGGGCTGCTTGCAGTGTGTTGTGTGAGCCATCTCTGAAGCATTGACAGCCTGTAAGTAGCTAGCAGTGGTGAATCCATTGAGGCTGTGAAACAAAGTCACAGTAACCTGAAGGGTAACAGTGGGGGAGTGGTTCATTTTGAGAGCTGAGAAGTATTCATGGACACAGCGTCAATGGACAGCTACGATGGGAATTAATCAGCTTACTTGAAACATACCTGTGTCCATATGTCACTCACTGGGTCATGCAGATGCTTTACATGTTTTTTTATGTGTCTAGCTTCTGTATTTGGCCTACAAATTCTTCTGTTCTGGTGCTCATTTATTCTATCATCCACTGCTCAGGAAGGGGTGTGTCCCAGACAAGCACTGAGCCAGCCTCACTCACCATGCATTCACTTCCTCCCTGAGTCTGCTGCACTGGCTCTCTCAGTTACCCCTCCCTCTTGGTTTTCAGACAGAAGTCTCATAGACAGTACAGGAGTGAGCACAGAGGAGTCCCACCCTCACTTACTGGACTTTGTCCATGCCTGTGCTTCAGCTGGGACAAAGATGATGGTTTAGCTGGTCAGGATTATGTTCTAGATGATATAGGGACCCCTAGTGATCTTTTTTTAATCCATTATTTTTAATAAAAGAAAAAAATATATATATTATATCTATAAGATGCTGCTCTCAGTTTTGCCAGCATGTTTAGCATGACAGATTTCCATTAGAATTTGTGTTTGATAGAAAATATTTGTCACCAAATTGAAGGAAGCATGAAACACCTACCTGGTGTGAAACAGCCACTGTCACTGCAACAACCGCTGTGTTTTATTGCACAAACAAAATAAATTTGAGCAAATTTAGCAGTGAGTGCCTTCCGTTCTATTTTTTTCTACTTCAAGATTGAAGGAAACAACTTATCTCCGGGTATGGTCTTGTGGAAAGAGGGAGCTACTTTGAAGAGAACAGCACTGGTCTAATGTAATCGGAACACTGTTATACCTCTGCTACCATTGAATTTTTTTTCTTTATAACAATTAAGAAATAGTGCCATCTTGTTTCAAAAGAACTGTAAAGCTTTCATGCCTCTCTTGGGATTACAGCCTGCAAGATTGCTGTTCCACTGTAAGTGAAAAAGCAGAAAACTTGTTTGTTTAGAATAGTGGTCTCCTGCGGACCCTTCAGGTGTTGCATAACTACAACTTGCAGCCATTGGCTGTCCAGGCATGCTGGAAATTGGTAGTTTTGCAACATCTGGTTTAAAAGACACCGAGAACCAAAAGAGAACCAAGTGCGTTGAAACACACCAAACCCTTATCCTACAAGCCCATAGGCCCTGTGGACCCTGTTATTACCAAACACAGAGGCACAGTGATAAATAAATCAATGTTCTGTATTCAGTAAATTCCATAACATAAACATTTAATACATATTTAAATCCATATGTATAGTGAATTCACCCTTTAAATAGGCATGAGCTACTTGTTTTGTTTGACTGGCAACCATACCCAGCAATTACATATTTGTTTCTGGCACATTCCCTTTCCCCCAGCCAGGCCTGTGCTCAGAGCCGTATTGTGACAGACAGTCCCTTTGTGCCGCGCAGGTTTGCATTTCACACTGCTCATAATTCAGTTAGGAACATGTGTTTATTGCTAGGGTAATTTTTTCTGCAGCCTGCCGTGTAACTGGCTTCTCCTCTTACATGAGTGTTTGTTAGAAGTGTATACACAGCACTATGTTCTCCTATGCCTCCCCCTCACTGTGGCTGAAGAAGAACGCAGCCAATCAGCAGGCCGAGTTCCACAAATGCTCAACTCTGATTGGTCCTACCAGAAAGGGCATTAGGAACAAAGAAAAGTCCTTTCAGGTAGAGACACTGCTCAATTCTCTTCTCTCTTTTCCAGTTGTGAATTTCCCCCCCCAGTTCTGCTGCTCGCCTAGTGATCATTACGAAGAAATAGCTCTCTGTAATGTACAAACAGAAGGGATCATGAGCACAGTAGACATGTATAATAAGCTCTCGGCGGCAGCAGCATAAAACATTGATGCAATTAGAAGCAAAGGTCATCTTGATCCTATTCAGATCGTAAGTACACGTGTGTGAAACGCTGTGTCATACTGAACTGTTGACTTGTCCAGCAAAATAACTGGGAAGCTGTTTGTCCTAGATCAGAGGAATGAAAGGGCGAGTGTGCAGCTCCTCATCCATCCACACATTACCCTGGAAACCATCTCCACACCACTAATATAGACCTGAACAGAATATGATTCTATCCACTAGACAGAAAGCCTTAAGTGTGTCTTATTGTATCTACTGCACTCACTAACAGCAAGAATACAACTTTTCCTTCCACCTCTTATATTTATTCTAAAGACATTAACCCTGAATTATATTGTTCAATGCAATTCATTTCTGAGGAGACACCTACTCTGAAAATCCTATTTTATCACCAAGAACATCCACAAATGAAAAGGTGCGTGATGCTTCTGTAAGATTTGCACCATTCGGTAATGTAATCTACATAGAGAGACTATATGCAGTAACATTTCACTGACCAATGCTTTTTATTTACATTACACATAGCATTTAAATCTTTTGTTTACCAAATACTAAACTGAAATGTGTGGCTTCTAATATTGAGCCTCACAGGGCAGCACTGATCTACTGTAAGAGCATTCTGTGTACTGTGCTGCTTTATAAAATACAGATAGTCTATCCATTAATAAGTATATACTTAGCCCCTATTAAAAGCGATAAAAAAAACCTTTCCATGCAGCCATAGCACGTTGTCAGTTTTTTTTCTCCCTTGAGACACAGATGTACAGCTGCAGAGAGAACTGTTTCACATTCATGAGTAATAGTTGTGGCAGGGGAGGAAGGGAGAGCAGGAGAACCTAAAGAGGTTTGCTTGTGTTAAAACCGAGATGAGCATTTTCCTGATATTGCCTGTCACCCATTTTGTGTTTTCACGTCACGACAAGCAATTGAGCTCTTGATCCTCACGTGATGTAAAAGCTTGAGCTGCAACAAAATAGCTGCTTTCAGATGGCTGCTTGTTGCTAACTGCCCTTCCCCCTCCCTCTCTCCCTCTCTCTTTCCTCTTCTAACAAACCACTCTAGACTTTCAATCTATCAACAATTCATTACAGCGTTTTAACTGGGAATGTCAGCTAATTAAAAATACTAAGCATGCACAGAGATCACTTCACTGGCACCGAATGAACGAACAGATTAACCGAAAATACACCAAATGCTGCTGACTACCATCAGATCCTGATGCAGAGACATGGACCCAGCCAGCTGCAATGTCACCGAGGTGGGGAGCATGGCCATTGGCCTCTCTATATTGACCAGAAACAGTTAAATGCCACAATGACTTGCTGAAGCAGCACAAACAAATTACAGTGTGCAGAGAATAAGGTTCACATCCCTCTGAAGATTGAGCATCACACTTAAAAATGTTTTGATAATAGGTTTATCAGATCACAGATCCATCACTGTTCCAAGCAGCAGCCCCCCTCCCCTTCTCTTCATGTGTTTTTCAAGAAAGCAGATTTGTCAGAAAAACTAGTGGTTGGGGGAGGGTGTGGGAAATGCCACTTCCTGAGAAAGCACAGAGCAGAATCCAGACCAGAGTTTCAGTCCCTCTTTTTTCTCTCCCTCTCTCTCTTTCTTCACCCCCCCCCTCCTCTCCTCTCCCTCTCTCTCTCTCCCTTTCACTAATTTATCTGGATGTTAGCACATTCTGTCTTGTTACAACCGGACGCCTGTAGGTTTGTTCATAGGGATCATTACTTAACTGATCAGGATGGCTGTGAAATCTATGTTTAAAGGAAAGACGTGATTCATGTAGTGTCAATGAAATAAACCCTCCAACTTTTTTTCCCCTCTATCCATTTTTTGGATTTTTTTCATGGATGAAAGTGTGAAACAATTCCTCCTTGTGCTTTTTTCTTCAGTGTGAATCCCAGATGTAAAACTGAAAGGAAAGGAAGACTGCAGAGAGAGGAATAAAGTGGAAAGATTCTGATGTTTATGCTAACAAGGAATATTGTGAATTACATGGTTACCCTCTGCTCGGGATATATGACTTGTTTTCTCCTTGAGAACTCATGGTGCTTAAGCAAAATGAGGAATCAACCTTGGTTTGATTTCCCTGGGTTGTAGGATTCTATCTTGGTGGCCTTATTAACTAGATAAAATGGCAAAAGGTAAGTTATTTATCTCTTCTTTTTTACTAACACTTCAGTATTGAGCATGATGTTTATGCTTGTAAAATATACCGTTTACTCATCTTTGTCAAACATAACCTCACTGGCGGTCACCGTGGCCACCTTGGTGCAGAACACTTAAAGTGTATGTCTTAATCTGTTTCCTGTGCAGTCAGTAATACTATATGTAACACACCTAATCATTCTCTGCTGCTCTACTACATTGCAGTTTGCTTATTCTCCCCTCATATCTCTCACTATGTCATTTTAAAAAAAGAAAACTGATGTTTTTTTATTGAAAGGACACTGATATATATTTAAGAAACTATGTTTTAAATACAACATTAAAGCGTAAATAGTAACTTTAAAAAAGATAATGTTATGACTCATCTTGTATAAAACAGTAAATCTTTAGGTTTATATGGGTGGTTGTGTAACCCTAACTGTCTTTACTATCCCATAGGAGCTGTAAATCAACCCATGTCACATTTGGACAGTTAATGGAATACATTGGACAAAAGACTTAACTTTTTGCTTGGAATAACTTGGATTTGTTTATTTATTTATTTTTTTTATCTTTTTTTTATTCATTAAGAAATTTGGACAGCATTTCAAAAAAATAGACGAATGTCCACTTTTCCCCCCAAACAAGTTCATGGGAATGTAATACCACCTGTCTCATCTTCAGGATGTCAGTGAGCACTTCTACTGTAGCGAAAGGTGTGGATCCAACTGCAGTTGATGTCTATGACAGTGGTGATGACTGGGAAATTGGTGTGGGAAATTTAATTATCGATTTGGATGCAGATTTGGAAAAGGACAGACAGAAATTTGAGATGAGCAACTCAACAAATAGTGGCTGTGCTTCCAAGGACAGTGGACATTGCTTGGCATCAAGTGGACCAGTTAACTCTACCTCCTCTACATTAGCTGACAGCCTCAAATTTGCTTCAGTTCAGCAAACATCCAGCTCCCAAGGGAACAACCACAAAGAGACTAGCAAATCAAAAGTGAAAAGGAGTAAAACTTCGAAGGATGTTAATAAGTCATTGCCTTCTGCATCTTTGTATGGGATGCCTGAGATTAGCAGTAGCACTGGCAAAAGACAGCAGGAAGCAGGACGCCTTGGGGAGGTGGCATCTTCAGCTGGCATGAATGCAGCACTGGGCCATAGTACTAATGGAGTTGGCCTTACTGCAAATGCTACTTGTGGGAAAAATGTCAAAGAGGAGAGAACTGGAAGTAAAAGCCAAAGCACCAGGGGCTCAAAAAGGGATAAGGATTCTGGAAAGTCTAGAAAGGACAACAGTAATAAATTGTATGACCTTGGGAATTCCAACACTGGAGTGAATAACCAAGCAGTTGTGCATTTGTATGGTTTTGGAGGTGGAAAGGCCCCTGGGAATGGCAGCCCTTTTCATTGTGGCAATAGCCTTGCAGGGGAGTTGGCTAAGAGTACAGTTGATTCAGGGATAATGGGGAACTCTGTACTAGGAAAAAAAGAAGAGGAAGAGGAAGAAGGCCACAGGCGAAACAAAAAGTTAAAAACAGAAAAGGTAAAGTAAAAACATTTATAAGACGGTATTGTTAATATTTTTTTTTTTTTGTGGTTATAAGACTCCAGTGTTAAGTTCTTTACCTTCCCACTCTTGTAGACATAAAGAAACATTTCTGACAAGCCTTTCATGTTTTAGACTTTTCTGCCTTTTTCTGTCATTTCTTTAAACATTGAGCAAATCTGAATGTTTAGCAAACGGGTCCCAGCCTTTTCCTTCTGTCGACAAATCATCTTCAACTTATTTACATTCATTGGCTTTTAGTTAATATGTTAAGTTATTTTTTTTCTCCATTGTTTTGTTTCCTGTGTCTATCTGGTGTTAATGTAGCTACTATTCCTCCCCTCCCCCATAAGTCTTATTGCCTGTAGCAGCCAGCTCTATTTGCACAACAGGCTAGAGTATAAACAACCAGTGAGAGATGACATGGTTACAATAATCTGCTCTGTTTGCCCATTGGGTGGGGGAGGTGTCTCATGTATCCTCTTGCATTGGCAGAGCTGTACTAGATAGGATTGCACTGAGAAAAAAAAATTAAGTATTTTTTTTTCTTCCTCTAAGTATGTAACAAAAGAGCTATTTCAAGAAATGCAAGACAGCACTGTTTCAGGCACTCCTTTGATTTCAACCAGTCTGTCTTGAACTGTGTGAATGCTAAGTAGCTTGAAAGCACATGAGCAAATCAAATGTTAGGACTGGTTATAGAGAATGGCTATTCTTGCTGCTCATTGAGGCAGGTTATTTACTAGCAGTTATCCAGAGGGCGTAAGGTTTCTCTGGGGAACTAGTGCTTTTGTTGATTGATAATTAAGGGTCAAACGCATTCTACAGGCTGTGAACTCTGGTGTGTGTGGTGCGCTTTTTTTCCCCTTCCTTCATGAATTAAGTACTGTGAAGATTATGCATTCTGTATTCATTGTTCGACCCACTTGTTTTAACTCTTGCATAAAAAGTGCATCTAACAACCTACATTTTAATTAGAGTCAATTAGCATAACAACTCTTTCTAAAAAATAAAATTAAAAAAACACAAAAAAAAAAGGGGGATTTATGCAACAGCATCGGTTATCTGTAGACCGTTAGTCACATTTTCAATGTTTATGTAAAACCGTCACATATACAATATCAGAGACCTAATTGACTCTGTGAGATGTTTTTAGAAGCAGACAGTATGCGTGCCACAATGAGGAGCAGAAAGATAATCCCATTTTACAGCAGCAATCTATGCATTGCATACATTTGTAGGTCTTTGTTTATGCCTTAGCCCTTTTTTACTGTAGGTATTTTGCCTGTCAATACCCTGTAATGTGCAGTTTCTTAATCAGCCTTAACAGTCCAGATAAATTGCCCTAATCCAGTGATTATAATAGCACTGGTTAAGGAGTCAGGTCTTTTCGATTGGATTTAGTGGCTTCTTGGAATGTGGGAGGTACCGCCCTTTAATATCCCCTTTAGCCTTTTAATCTTCCAACCAAATGTTCACAATCAACAATTTTGTTTAGCTGGCAATCTGTACATTTCAGAATCTCAAAGGCTGCTGTCATGGCAACAAAGATTAGCATGCTGTGGTTTCCCTGCTTCTCTTAATAATTCCTTTCACAGTGCTCTTTCAGAGATAAAATGTGTGTGAGAATTATATTTTATCCATTGTTTTGTTTTTTATGGCTCTGGTTATTAACTCTGCAGTGAATTCAATTACTAGGCAATCTCTGAAGCTTTCTTTGGCATTGAAAGAGTAAAATCATGTTTTACATCACAATGTTGTATTCTTTCTCACCTTCCCCTCCTGGTCTGCCTCAAGCAAATATTTCCTTTTAAACCAGTCAGATTCTTGTGATATCTTATTGCTGTTGCCTTGGCTCTACAGAAATATTAGGAATCGTCCAAGCAACTGCTACTAAAATGGGGAGAAATGTTTTTCTTTTCATCTATCGTTATTGTATTGTAGCATCTATAGCAGATGTTATATAGATCTACATTAAATATCTTCTATACCAGAGGTTATATAGATCTAGATACAAGATCTTCTACAGCAGAGGTTATATAGATCTAGTTAAAAAATCTATATCAGAGGTTATATAGATCTAGAAATAGGGTCTTTTATAGCAGAGGTTGTATAGATTTAAATATAAGATCTTCTAAAGAGGAGGTTCTATAGATCTATTAGAGCTTTATTCCTTTATAGTGATAGCATGTAAGCCAAAATATGGTTAATCTTTATAAAGCGGTCAGCCAAAACATTCATATGGATGTTTTGCCTTGAAAATGGCTGGATCATTGGAATAAAGGAAGCTTCTCAAGCACAATGAATTATGTTCAAATGTGTGGGCAATAAAAAAGACAAGGTACACATGCGGCTCTGGACTAAGTGACAAATGAAGACTCTCATTGGAGCTGGGATAATTGATTGGTTGGCAGTCCAAGGCTTACATCACATGAAACTATTTTTTTATTGTCTATCTTTGGGAGTGTTTTTTTAGCTGCTTTATGATCAAAAGATATGTAGAGTAAGAAACATCCACTTTCCCTTTTAATATGTTTCCCAATTATGGGTAACAATTATCACACTCTTCTCTTTCATTGAGTCAGATGATAATGAGAGAACACAAATGGTTACGTGATTATATAAAGGAAGCAAATCAAACATGTTTTTTTCCCATGGTTCAAAAGTAACTCAAAACCTTAGAAAATCTTTTGTAAAATTGATTGTATTTGATATGGATTTGTGCCCTAGGAATTAACAATGGGACTTGTTATTCTATATATCCAATTGACCAAAGCAATGTTTATCATAAGTTATGTTGCATGGTTCAATAGGGAATTAAAGTCTATCTGAGGTTGTGTTTTGTTTATCTTATGTCATCATTTTTTCTTTTTTGTTGGTTTTATAAATCAAATTATGCCTTTTAAGGCTCAAGTATGCCTTTAGTAGAAAGACTCAATATCACAATGTCCCTGCCTCCAAATCACTCTTTACAAGAGTCCAACTTGATTAATACATTGATGGCCTTCATTATGGTGTGGCTGGTTCTTCAATGTTTTGCACATAACATGCTGTAACCTCCTCCCCCCCCCCCCCCTCTCCCCTGACTAAAACACTGGGTCAAAAAGGTCACTGACTCTAATTGAAATACAAAGTCTATTGAGGCTTCACAGCAGCCACTTCTTAAATCTACATAAGCGATTTAGCAATTAAATGCACTGCTAAATATGGGTGCCTGACAATAATCCCGCTTCAAGATCTTACTGGGTTTTTACTTAATCATACTATTTAATAATGCAGCATCTGAGTGCTGGCAAATCAGCTCACGGCCAAAGCTCTTCATATCAAATAATACATTTGAGTCATTGGCTTGTTATACTTTTTTTTGTGTCTTCTTTTGTTAGGAAAAGTTGGGTTATATGTCTCATAGCACTAATGAACTAAAGTAACAAAGCAAAACAAATTCTGCTAGAGGTTTACCCCTAGGATGACATTGCTCAGTGCAGTTTGGGGGCCTCATCATTGAGGTACCTAACTCAATTCTTGGCTACTGAAATAGCTTGGCTAACCACTTGGACTTAGTTCCACACTTACATAGCGTGGTTGTGCTATTTATTATTATCATTAAACTCTATATTTATATAGTGCACACATTTTCCGCAGCACTCAAATTATATATATTATGCTAAATGTGTATTCATAGCCCAGGAATAGGTAAAATTACCCCAACTGCAACCCTGTGATGCCAATCTATGTGATGCATTTCATATACTTTCTTAGGTAAAGCACCTGAAGTAATTCCAGTCTACATCACAGATACATTTGTATAACAATACATCTAGCTTTAGTAAAACAACAAAAAAAAAAGATATTCCTCTGCAGAAAGCAATAAGAAAAAGTCACATCTGCTTTTAATTTCCACCTCCCTGACTTGAACCACACAAGGGTTTTATTATATCCTTGGTTCTTTTGTGATATTGCATACAGTTTTACTATTACAAAGTGTGTACCACATCAATGAGTGAATTTCATGGAATTGGACAACATCCCACTTCATTGATTTTTCAGAATAGTCTCATCTGTTTGTGATTTTATTCTCCTCCAAATAGCAGTATGTATATAGTATGGCATCAAATCCACTATTCAATGGGAAAATTAATGTTTTTAGCTTTGTGGTCTGGTAAGTGGCAAATAAGCTAATAAAAATGTTATGTCTCCGCACTTTTTTTCTCTCCCCCTGTTGAGGAGGTTTAGCCTTAAATTTTAGTCATTCATCCATTACAACTGTGACCTGCCAGCATACAAGCATTGAAAAGGAAAACATTATCTGGCCTTTGTTTGAGGTCTTTTATTGAGGCTAATGACTGGTCTTGTGCCACCCTCAGATAAATGACATTATCTTTGAGTGGTCTGACAGGCAACAGACATGTTAATGGTGAAGCTGCAGGGAGGGTTTGTCATAGCTGTAACAAAAGGGAAAACACAGATCTTTTGACATGGTTATAATAGGAAAGCAGTGTCTTTAAAAGTGTAAAGCAGTGTGCACAGGTCTGATACATGGTGTAGATATGCTTATGCTAAAACAGTGAATGTGTTGATGTCAACACAGCCTCTAAGAACAGCAGTATTGTTCAGTCAATTCCATTTATAGTCCAACCTGTCTATTACATTTTATTGTTGATCACTGCTTTCATGCTATCCCTTATTTCCTTTGAGTTGTGATTTGATGTTGTTGATATTGTATATGTCAATGTCAATAGACTATTGCCTGGACTCTGCTCCAGGTATACACTGTCACTTTCCATGGAAACATTTTCACTGTCTCAGTCAATTATTTAGAGAGCTTCATATATAACAATTATTCAGATTTTCTTCCTATATATTGATTAATGATGGGCAGGTCTACATACTTGTTATTTGCTGACCAGCAATGTTCTAACCTCAATTCTTCCACAGAACACATTGCAGTCTAAGACCCCATCATGTAGAATGAAGAAAAAACATTGGAATAGTTTACCATACCATTTGATGAACCAAAAAAGTGTCTAGGTTTCACTAATTTTAAACATTAGTTTGTTACTAAATGATACAATTCTTTAGATATCTATAAAAATTATAAACATTTGGAATTCTAATGGTTGCAAAAACTATCTGCTTAGCATTTGGTTAAAATCCTTAGAAAAGAGTTTTTGCATATATCTCCTTGATCTTATTTGACTAGTATTTGTCATTGATGCAAAACCACCAGTAGACTATGAACACCATAGCCACACCGCTTTTCTACATTGCAGAACTTCATCTTATAAATGATAGATGTGGTTAGCAAATGTGGATGCTTATGTTTGTTAAAATAGGCCGGTCACACTGGCGGTGAGTGCTCTCTTCCTCTGTCCTCCGGCGAGCCAGGGATTCGCATCGCGGGATGTGCCCGCATGTGAATGTTGGGTTGTCACTCACCTCCTCCTTCTTCTCTTCTTCTGTTTCCTCTGTGTTCTCATGCCACTGGCATGTGTGTCCCCGCCTCCTAGAGCGCACACGCACCGGAGCTCTGAGATTTAAAGGGCCAGTTCACCCTTAATTAGTGTATGCACCTGTCCTTTTTCTAAAAGTATGTGCACCTCCCTCTATCTCCTGCCAGATCTTTGTGTGCCCTGTGCCCTAGTGAAAGCATTTATTGTGTCTTGCCTTACCGCATTCCTGACCTACCTGCTCCGTGACCTTACCCTGCTCCTGTGCCACCTGCCTTCTGACCTACATCCCTGTTCTCGCTACCGTGCTGCCAGCCCTGACCATCTGCTATTCTGACTACGAGTTGCCATATTCCTCCTGTACCATGTTTTCTCCTCAGCAGCCTGTGTGGATGAGTCGTGCCAGGTGTAGTGACCTGTGTGCCGCCTGCCACAGCAAGTCCATCCCGCTTTGCGGCAAGCTCTGATGAAAACCAGTGGCACCTTAGACTCCGCTCCTTGACATGGTCCAAGCCATCATTCACACAGACTCAGCGGATCTACTACCTCCTTGCCGCTACAGAAATAATGCCAACCCCTGTAATGCTGCACCCCCAGTACCACCACAATTTTTACAAAACTGCTTTCTACACATCCATGCACATTTTTGGAATTGAAAGGCTTAACACTGGCCAGTTTTTAATCCCTACTTTCAATAATTTTCAATAAAATTCATGGCATATGAACATACAGAAAAGCACACATTCCACCCTTGAGCAGAATATTTATCTTGATGTGCAGGAACCTTTACCTCCAGAAGGGTAGTAAATGTACATTCTTGTATTGTGAATGACTTAGAGGATAAGAAGGCTGATTACACCTTAGTTCTCACTGTAATTGGAATGGTATGTTTTGCATTTGAATACACGTTGTGCTTCTATTCAGGTATAAACACTCATGTTACACGATGAAAACAACAGCTTGGGGAAATGGTGAGGTCTTATTTCTCATCGAAACTAGATTTGAGATGTTGAATGAATGGTGTCAATAGATTCTTTTATTTGTTTGCCTTTTTCCAAGGCCTTTTTTCATTTCTGTAAAAGCTATAAGAGGTGACAGATGTTTGAAATGGCTCAGTATGACCTCATTGAGAACATACATGCCGGCGTTTTAGCTTATTGAAGTACTAGATAATGTAGCACAACATAAAAGTAGTCTGTGATCATCTCAGTATATTTCCCATTAAGTTGGGAACATAGGCCTAGATGTATCTTTCTGACAGAGACAAAAACTGGATTAGTCCATAGTAACCAATCACAGATCAGGAGTCCAAGTTTAACCATGTCTGGTTAAATAAAAGCTGGTCTGTGATTGGTTGCTGTAGGTAGATCACCGTTTCTATTCTCTGACAGATTGATAAGACTGGGCCGTTGAGTTGAGTCTGTTATACCATGGAACATGGATTATTTCCCTAATTGTTTACCAAAGAATTTTTATATGTAGAAGCTAAAAACACAAAATATAAACATTTTAATTGAATATTGTATTAATTTAAATTGAATGGTAATGAAATGCTTTTTAGTACCATGGATCTTATGATGAAATTCTTTGGATCAACTTTTCATCTGCCTCCATCTTTAGTCACTTGGTTATTTTTGGATATCACTAAGTTTTATAAAAAAAAAAAATCCCCATAAAATGGTTATTTCATAATTGTGATTTGTCTGGCAGGTTATAAAATGTAGAAGAGAGGTTTTGCTTGTTTACTGTGTGCTTAGTCTTTATTGAGGCAATAAGTAACTTATATTTGGATCATTGATAGCTAGTTTATGGCTATTCATTCCGTACATGTGTATGAACAGTTGAAGATCTATACTCAGGGTCAGGGTTTGAGGGGATTAAAAAATTGGTTCTAGTGATCCTTTGTCAGTCTACCAAAAACATCAAATCTGGCTGATACAGTCTTAAAGGGGTATATACTAAAGTTTACTCCAGTTGAAAGTTTTATTAATCCTCAGTATAGGGTTATTCAGTAGTTTCCCACATAATCTCTCAGCACTTATTGGTCCAAAATGTAATGTTTATAGCTTGTCACCTAAGAGAAAAGAACAGCCTGGAATAGATGTCAGCAATGTGTGATGAGTACTGTGCTATCCCCATGCTGCTGAACTTCCACTAACATATGCTGTGTTAAGAAGGTGCACATTGGGAGCAACATGTGACACAAAAAGTTACTTGTGCATCTTTTGGATGTAGGATTAGTATTGTACTGTTTCTTTGTGTCTAATACCCCTTTAATTATATGAACACTCAGTACAACACTAAAACTTATAGAAACAACTATGTTTCCTTTTACCGTTGTATGGAAAAACTGTAAACGGGTCATGCTGAAGAAATATGATAGCGGGTGGGAGTGAAGACTAAAAGCCACCATGATCAGTGGCTAACTACAGGAAAGCATTTCCCTTAGAGTACTACTGCAAAAGAAATGAAGCACGGCAGGGCTTCTATTAAAATGCATAGGCCGCTATTGATTTAATTCTGAGTCTTATAACCTCCTAGGGCAAAAAGCTGTGCTGTTCACACATCTCCACTACTACATGGTAGTCTGCAGTTGGGTCCCCATCTCTATTAGCTAAAAATGTCCTAGTTGAGCATGTGACAGGGGTTGATGGATGTACACAGCCCTCTAAACCGCTGCTAAAGCAATTTACTCATCTACTTACCAAAAACAATTTTTTGTAGGTACAAATGCTGTTAAAATAAACAGGAGGAAACTAATTAGGTAAACAATACAAAACGCTGAAAAGTAACTGATGTACATTACTACAGCTGAACCTTTTATTTAATGCACTGAAAACTGTTTTAATGAATATCATACAGGGTATGATTTCATCACACTAACCTTTCATAATGTTCTCCAGGTTACTTTCTGAAAAACGTCCTTTCAACCATCAAATAGCTTCCCATCAAAGAAAATCATTTCAAAACCTTTTGAAACCACTTTCGCTTCAAGCCTAAACTTAGAATACAGATGTAATATTTATACTCTCAAAAAGGGGCAGGCATGCAGGGAAATATCAGTCTTTGGTATATGAAAGCGCAGATTCTGTAAACATTATGACATTTCCACAGGTTGTTAATGCTCTAGCTATGGAAACACATTTGTAGTAGGAATTATCAGTTTCTAACAACAATGAACTTTAACCCTCCAAGATGACTTTTATAGGGGACATTATAAAAGGGTTAAGTAAGTAGTGAGTTTAATTTAACAACCTGCAGTTTCAATTTTCAAAATATTCCGGCAGACCAAATTATTTTTGGATTTCCTCTCCCCTCTTTCTGGCTGGGTAATTTTGATGGCTCATGTTAAATAGCAATAATGATGTTTGAATTGGAAGGGATTGGCCTTACGGTTCTCATTCTTCATACAGAGCTGTTTGTTTGTGTGTGGTTCACCACACTACATGGATAATTCTATCCAATCTGGGCTTTATTATAACCTTATAACTGCAGCGTTGCAGTACTTTTCTTGTTGTGTGTTCAGCATGGGATTCTTTTTCATGCCAACAGCATTTATAATGGAAATGAAAGAGCACTTTTTGTACTTTTTAAAGGATAGCCCTACATTTGTTTACTAAACTCTCATTTGAACAGTTAGTGGTACTTAAAATGAAAATATATACCATATATTCTAGCCTCTGTGGGTACAGACTGACTCCATAGATGCTGGAAGCAAAATAGCAATGACATCACTGGATTATTGTCTGTGTCTGAAGAAAAGCAAAAGATATAATGGTCAACAGTTTAACCATAGACCCTTTTTAAAGGCATTATTTTCCATTAAACATTTGCAATGTTCATTGTGTGCTAGTTGTATTAGTGAATGCAATTTTGTAGACTTACAATACTTGGTGTAGTTGGTAGAAATGGTTGTCCCAATTTATCCATATTCAATTATATCACAAAATGTACAGTTGTATATTGTTTATTTAATGTTGTACCTACAAGTTCCAATGGTCCCTTTAGTGGATTTATTGATGTATCAATTTGTAAGGCCAATTTTATTGCAACTCATTAGTGATTAGTGATTACAAAATGTGAGACTAAGCATATGCAATTGGGGACTCATTTAGATGGACCTATTTGATTGGCATTCGATTAAAGGGCCTTAACAGGGAGGTCTGCTTGAACAATCACTGCTGCCTTTACTTCAATCATTTGTTGGATAAACACCCTTGAGGATGTGCGGCTGCTAAACAAGAATTTTTAAATTGCTAAAATGATGTAGAAGTGGTGGCTTCAAATACGGTGAAAGAGTTTTGGCATGCACGGCATAAGGCTATCTTTCATATAAGATAGGGCCAGGGACTATTGATAGTATTCAGATTATTGGGCTGACTAGATGGGCCAAATGGTTCTTGTCTGCCGATACATTCTATGTTTCTATACAATCAGCTGACAAATGATCATGTGCTCATGGCTCCAGGCAAGGTGTAATAACAGACATTATCTCAGCTATAAACATTGTCTCATAAAGGATGATAATAAAATTAATAATAACAAAAACAACATCAACAACCTAATAGTAATACCTGTATTTTGTAGTACAACATGTCCAATGGATTTCCATGTCAGTAAAACAAAAGTTTACACATGAACAGTTTGTCACTACAAATGATCATTATTTTGAAGATCATCCAAAAACTAGTATTTCTTTGTGTATTTCCTCACATCTGCTCTTGACATATTTTCCTTGTTTAGTGGAGGCAATCCTGAGGATTACAGAATTTTTGTATGTTTGTGCTCATTAATTGAAATGTCCTGTGATCTTTTAGACTTGTGTTCTAAACTGACAGTTTCTTCTTCCGTCTCCACTTTATAACTTAACCTCATTGGCCGTAGTCAAACACACAGAGTGCGGTTTAGTTAGACTAATTTGTTGTAGTCATGGACCACCCAATTAGCCATGATACTTCCTGCTTGGAAGCAATCATGTTGAGAGCGGGCAGGAACCTAAATGATAATTAGGTAATAGCATTTAGGGCATTACATTGAGCCATTATTATTCTGCTTCTTTCCTTCTCTGAACACAGCTGAAACAATCGCATTCAGAGTAATGGAAGGGAGGTCATTCTCAAATAAGCATCAGAAGAGTGAAGCTTGCAGACCATTAGTTGGGGATCATTGCTCTTGCATGTTCTATAAGGCATTTCTCAAGGACAAATGCAATGACATCCTTATTGTTGTTTTTGTCTTTGTTATATTATTTTCAGCACGCCGGCTGTACATTTAGCACATTCATTGAAACTGTAGCAGGGATGGGTCTTATTTAGTGGTTCTGTTATCTGTAATTTGATCTAGATACATTTGTATGAAATGACTCCTGTAAATTTTCATCATGCCCACCCATTTCCATTGTGCCTTGCACTGGAGATTTTTGCCCATTAAACTCACACATTGCACTACATAATATTTTGTTTCTCTGGTTTGTCTTAAGCTTACACAGTTTTAAATTACCATTTATTTTACTTAACATGCGGGTCAAAGTCTTTTTTTAAAATAAGCTAAAAGTCATTGTTTCCTAGTTGTATGCTGTTACTGCTCAGATGTGACTGACAGAACTGAATGCATTACAGTAAAGCATATTCATTTTCATCTAGTACCCGTTTATTGCCTTGAGCACTGTAAATCTGTCAGCTCTTCACAATACTTTCACCTCTTTCTTCATTTGCTCCAGCTCCTAGTTTGACAACATTCCCCCTAGGCAGAATTCTAATCTGCTTCCAATTAGTTGCAAAATGTGACTGAAATTTCCACATTTTGACTGTAGTGTGCACACATCGAGTAAGAAATAATAACAGTGTGGATTTGGGGATTTTTTTTAATCAGATTTTTTTTTTCCATAGAAAACAATCATTTTCATGTTATTTTTTTATGCTTCCTTTTTATGGCTTCCTTCCTTGGTGTTGCATCTGCTCTTGCATGCTGACAAGACTTAAGATGATTTTGTACTGATCCAGCCTTCCAATCCCTATTTTAATTAAACTGTATCATTCATAAATAATTTAAATACATATCATTGAGCAGCATTACGGAATCTAAAGGATTCTTTTAGAAAAAGGGATTATTTAGTGTTATTGCCCCAGTGTTATGGGGACATCTTCAGAAGGTATAAAATCTCTCAAGTGTATACTTGAGATTATTGATATTTTGGAGGCTTTCAATCAATGGAAGTTTATATTATATATATATATATATATATATATATATATATATATATATATATATTTTTTTTTTTTTAAGATTTAAAATAACTATAATATACAAAAATGTCTATAGAATAGCTTTACACTTTAGTATTGTTATGGCTTATCATATCTATGTACACATTGCCCAAATCATTACATATAGGAGTGTTTTCTGTTGGCCAACACAATTATATGAGCATGTAAGAGCTGGTATATAGCATGTGGTGTGGATTGTTTCTAATACAAATGTAGGGCTTAAGTTGCATACTGAAGATTGGTATTCCAAGAATTACTTGACTAGGGAATGAATATCTATAGAAAGTTCACAATGAAATGAGTGTTGGATCAGTGTGGGTGAAGTCCATTAAATGTTAACACCGTCCCTCCAATTTTAACATAACAATATGAAGTGTTATGCTATTTGCCTATTAGTATGCTAGCAGCAGAAAATGATTTGTTGTGTGGAAAAAAAAGGCTGGGAAGAAGCTATGGCAATTTGTCATTCCCATGCCAACAGCATGCATTGAAGATAGCAAAGTTGGAGGCTTTCTATGTCCTCCACATTTAGTTAAACCCTTTTCAACCATCCCCTACTGTATCTTATGTTCAATATAGATATTTATATAACCTTCAGGTATCACAATATTGTCACCAAGTAAAGTGTATTATAAAAAGGTAGACAATGCCACAGATAGCAGTCAAATTTACCACTGTTACCAAGAGTAATGGATCGTGTCTACTAATTGTTTTAAGAGATTTGAGAATGGATAAACCCCTTTGATACCTGTTTGTGTATCTTGTAACCTAAGTCTTGTTGGCTGATAGACCTTGAATGTTTACTTTGACCACCATAAAAACTGTTTATTCTGACTGTGACAAGTGTAAATCCTCCTATGCTGTATTTACTGTAGTTACCCCAAGTTGGCCAAGTCAAGACTTGTCCTTCTAAACAAAGTCTGGTGAGAACAGGGGTTATCAGTGTTAATATGCAAGTGTTATCCTCTTGGTTTAGGATATAGTACTGTAAAGCTGAGTGCTAAATGTCGCTAGTAGTGGATTACTGGTACCGTACTGTAACATGAGAGAAAAAGATAAGGGTGCAAAGCACAAGTCCTGTGTAATAACAAAAATTTTAAAAATATGAAGGTAAGATGAAAACTCTAAATGGGGTTTCCCAATTCCAAAGTATATGCCATATCCATGGGAGGGGATAGCATACTGAGTGGGAACCATCTATGGGATCCCCATCGATTTCCACTGACCTGTTTGTTAACCCTATCCTTTGGACAGGGAGTTGGGAATATGAATGGACACTATAGACCTTTAGGTGGTCTTTTTATACCTATCCCTATATTCATTACTTGTGTAGAGAAAAGATTTCACCATTATGATGAGGATGCAGATTATTTATAGTGAGACCAGTGAGTCTATAGAACTCTCTGCCACAAGATGTTATTATTGTTGACTAATTGAACTAGTTAAAGAGAGGCCTGGATTCCCCCGCCCCGTTCTTGAAAACTATAATATTACAGGTTAGGGGTACTGGATTTGTAAAGGTGTCACATTCATTTATTCTGATAAATGAAATGGAGTGAGAATTTTTTTTTTCTCCCTAGTACAGGACAATTGGCATCTGCCTCATAAAGTTATGTTTTCTCTTTTGCCTTCCTCTGGATCAACACAGTAGGGCTATAGGTTGAACTTGATTATCTTTTTTCGACCTTATCCTCTATATAGCAATGTAAATGCACTTAAATTGAGATCATCTCACGATTGAGCTTCATAATGCTAACAGAGTCGATCCTAACTTTTTTCTAAATCAATAACAGTAGAGGAAATTTCAGTAATTTAATTAGTTATTTGAGATTGGATTTGCCATTTTTGACCTTGGGCTATGATAGCATTGCAGCTTAACTTCATTCACAGTCAATTGACAAGTATAATGTTGTTTTTGGAAAAAGAAGATATATTTTTACACAGAAGACTCTATTTATGTAGAGCATATTTTGTTCAAATGGAAACAATATGAGCTCATAAGGATAGTTGGCCTTGTAAGTGACATGATCCAGTCAAAGTTTTACTGCTTTCAGTACAAGAACAAAATAACAGTCTTGCAGATGTGATACAACTAATGGCTTACAAAAAGATGTTAAACAGCAAAAGATGATATTGTGACAACTGCTTGCGGTAAATAAACCTTTTTACAAAGTTATAAACATAACTAGTGACCAACATTAATTCTATTTTACATTGTCAGGACATGTAAAAGTCCTTCTGGTAACTACAATGATATATTGCTTATTATTTGTATATTGTGCCTCTCTTTTGCATAGTAAAATGAATATTATTCAAAATAAGGCCATTTCTTCCCTGTCATTTCCCTACTTCTAGAGTGTCATTGCTTTCTTTCTGGAAATAATAACAGATAGATTTTTTTACAGTTCAGGCAGATTGTCTGTTTTCCAATTTGCAATAATTGACAGAGCAACTCTCAGCACTTCAACGGTGCAAAGTACATATATTTTTTTTTACATTATTAATTCTGTATGGAAAAGCCACGGAGCTTCTGAGAAGCATTAATGCTTTTGTTGACAGCTTACAGTTTTATAAACTCTAAATGAGCTTATTGCCTTTTAACCGTCATGAGTGCTAAATAATAGAAAAACCTATGAGCCTTCAGATTGGAGAGTCGCCAACCACCTCCAAGAAGAGATGAAAAAAAAAATGAATAGTTTAATTGTAGAGTAAATCATTTGTTTACAGATTAGGATCTAGTTGGTAGCCAACTGCTATGGACAAAGGAGTTAAGAATAAGTGCTGAGCTACAGGAAATGAATGTCTGGCTATAGATTTTGTCACTGTTGTGGTACTGTGCCTTCTTTGCACGAGAGAGGTAGGGTAATGAATAGTGAGGACACTACTTCTAAGCCTTCTGTGTCTCTTAAAATAACAAAGGGGTTGGGGGTAGGGAAATGTGCTGGTTTGTTTATGCTGTCTGACTGGAACCAGATAAGCCCTGGTTACTCCCAGCAATTGCACTTTAGTTATTGGCAGGGTAACTTGCCTCCTTTAACTGTCTGAATTGAACTAAAACAAGAAAAGCAATAAAAAGGAATGCTTGTGAATTTGCACCAGCACAATAGTCTCTCTGACTCCTGCAATCTTGTCTGTTCCCAAAGAAGGGCAAATATAGCAGAGAAAAAGGGTCAATGTTCAGCTTTGGCTGAGTAACAAAATAAAACTTTTGACAAAATGTTGAGTAACAGGATGTGTCATATTTGTTTATTTACCTTGTGTCTATGGCAAAGTAAACTTTAAAGGGGTACCCCACTGGAAAACATTTTTTATTTATTTATCAACTGGTTCCAGGAAGTTAAACAGATTTATAAATTACTTCTATTTAAAAATCTTAACACTTTCAGTACTTATCAGCTGCTGTATGTTCCAGAGGAAATTCTTTTCTTTTGGAATTTCCTTTCTGTCTGACCACAGTGCTCTCTGCTGACACCTCTGTCCATTTTAGGAACTTTCCAGGAAAGGAGCAAATCCCCATAGCAAACCTCTCCTGCTCTGGACAGTTCCTAAAAGGGACAGAAGTATCAGTAGAGAGCACTGTGGTAAGACAGAAAGGAAATTCAAAAAGACAAGAACTTTCTATGGAACATAAAACAGCTGATATGTACTGGAAGGGTTAAGATTTTTAAATAGAAGTAATTTACAAATATGTTTAACTTTCTGGCACCAGTTGATTTAAAAAAATGCTTTCCAGTTGCACACCCCTTTAAAGCTTAAGATATCTTTTGTTCTCTGAAGACAAATGCTACCATCCTTTATTGGCTTAGAGGTTGAAATACATGTTTTTGGGAAATTCAATCTTTTTTATGGTTATGAGAAGTAACATGCAGAGAATACATATTATAATCTTATTGTATATTTCAGGGGATTCATTGGGTCAGCACTGTTCTTTAGTGCTGTCATGTACACCATGATGGGAATCTAACATATCATCATAAGGAGGGGAGTGGATTTAGTTTACTGGGATCAGATATATTTTGTTTTTCTTTCATTGAGTATTTTAAAGGTGGTCATAAGACATGTTCAATTCGTTTTTTAAGAAATTGACTTTTCATTTATTTTTCATCAATCCATAATAAATGAGGTAAAAAAATGACAAAACAAAATATGTGCTTATCATAAAGAAACTAAACTTAATGAATGAATGAATGAGGTAAAAAAAAAAAAGAAAAGAAAACAATGGAACAAACAAAATGCACCTAACTTGACTAAACTAAATGAAAAGAACTACATTTTTACATTTTGCACATGTCTAGTGGCCATGTATTTTATAACTGTTGGAAGAACTGTAATTTTTTTGGCCAACAATTTTCTATCTCAACCTCATGGCTGAACTTCCATATGTTTTACATAGAAATGGAAGGCTTAGTCCACAGCAAGACAGCTCTGGTGGCTTATCCCCTCCCCCTAGATCAATAGTGTCAGGTGGTGAAACTCCAACATAACCAATCTTTTCCTCTATTAATATCACCTGTTGGAGGAGAGTTAGGAGGTCACCATACTTTTTGACAGTTGTCCAAACCCACCTAAGGAAGTGGGTTTGACCGACTTTAGTCTAATGTGTATGGGCCTTTTTCTTTTCTTTTTCTTCTTCTTCCTTCTTCTTCTTCTTTCGTCTTCTTCTTCTCTTCTTTCTTTTTCTTCTTCTTTCTTCTTAATTTTTTAAGTGCCTTATCTTTAGAAAGCATGTCTGCAGGAGTGGTAAATTGGTGGGCTATGGCACTACAATGTTCTGAGACTATTTTCATTGTGTAAATGTGCCTTTTCCCAGAATCACAGAGGGGTACTCAAATAAGGTGGTTTGGTTATGTTTGTTTACTCAATTTACTCAGTTCAATTTAAAATATTTAATATTTCCCCAAACTCTCCAATGTCAAATACTGGTAGGGGTTTCTTAGAACTATTTTAGGAATAGGGTGGATTCCTTGTTTCAGTGCTTGAAATACTATGGCAAGTTTTAAGCTCCCTTTTTTATTAATATTCTTTATGATTCAAGCTTGTAAAACAGAGTATTGGAAGCTAATTTCCAGGATCTCAAGGGCTTTTGGCTGTGGTCCATAATTGATATGTTCACGTAGCTGTTGTCTGACTACTCATAATTAGACAGCAATTTTATCCTACAGCTAAATCTCTGCTGCTTATAAATCATACTTCATAAACTAGAGCATCTTGCATTCAGCTTTTCTTTCTTAACTTTTCTCCAAATGCCCTTTTTTTTTTTTTTTTGCTTAACAAATTGTATATTTAGGAAAAAAGCTGAAAGCCAGAGGCATCTCATGATTCTGTCATTTTGAATCACCAGTATTTTTTATAATCTTCAGGAGACCAATATGATGTGTTCTACCTTTTCTCCTTCCAGCTTGTGTGATAAAATAATTAGCATATCCCCTGACAAATATGTGGCTTAGGAACAGTTTGTTCCACATGTCTTTTAAACCATAATTCCTTCAATGGCTTGTAATGTTCCTGCCAGTTAATTACTTGATCTTTCATGTGTCACATGCATTGGTTCTGCTAGTTTTCATAGTTTTTCCTGTTTTACCATATGAAAGCTATATATCCTATCTGACCTCTGCAAGTCACTGACACATCTTTACTGCTCAGGAGTCTACTTTAGGATATTTTACATTTTATATGGTTCAATAGATAAAGAAGTGGTTAAGATAACAACTTGTATTCCTCCAAAGATATTCACTGGTATGTAACTGTTTTCCCTACAACCTTTTATCTCTTTATCTAACTCTTTGTATACATAATACTCTGATACTCTAGAATTAGTGACTAGTAAAAGAAGATCTAGTGTCCAACTCTTGCTAAATAGAATGGTATGGAACTTTTGGATGGCTTGTAAAAAAAACCAAAAAAAAAACAGTCCTTGATATCCAGATTAATAATAGAACTCAATGAAAATCAGAAACATATAATATTGTGATTTAACACATGATAATATGGCTAGAACAAATTAATTTAGTAAGAAATAAAGTAAAATGTCTAAAAAAAAGGAGCATAAAAAACATAGGCAGTAGATTCACAATGAAACTCATATCTAGTTGCCCCTTGTAATCCACATTGTTTTTAATAAGTTTATTGGTAATAAAGATGCTCATACTTGGAAGCAATGAAAGGCCCCCATACACATTACATGTTCAGTCGGTCAACTCTAAAAAATCAGGTTCTGTTGACTTTTCACTAATATATATGGAGTTTTAATGTTTAAAGTGGCAAACCACATTAGATGAAAGTTGAGTGAACCCAGTTGGTTGGACCTAGCCAACTATCTAATGTGAATTGAGGTTTTATGACCCTCCTGTTATAGTAGATCATGGTGGAAAGAGGAACCTAGCATATTCAATTTCAACAAGCTTGATCCTTTTGTTCTCATGGGAGATAAGTGGTGCAAAGGGTGTCTGGCAGTAGTTTATTCCCTTCTTCCCATTGAAAACACATGAATGCTCAGCCAAGCATACAAGTGTATGGGAAGGTTGAAAAGAGTATTTGTTGGCTGAATGAGTGTTCGGTCATCAACTATCTAAAGTGTATGTCTTCTTTTACCCTGTTTCAAAACATGTAGAGCATACACAAGTGAAAGACTGAGAATATTTACACAGTGATAAGAAGATAGAAATGGTGAAGGTAACTCCAATTGATCATCCTATATTTTGTGGCTCATTAAAAGTGAATGTGTCACCTAGTTTTTTTTTTTTGTTCTTTTTTTTTTTATCATTAGAGTCAGGTACAGAAACATGTCTTTTTTTTCTACTCTGTTTCTAATTTCTGATTGCTATTTTTTTTATTTTTAGTACATTATTGTAAGAAAGCCATCTTGATTGATTTGTTTTGAACATCATTTAGAGAAATGCTTTACGGAAAGCCCCTTGAATGTAGACATAATGAACATCTCCAGGCCCTATTCTTTGTATGGGACATGTTTGTAGGCCTTCTTTATAACCTGGGCAGAGGTCATTCTACAAGAGAGAGAAAGCTGATCTCCTATTGTCTTCCCTATCTACAGATCCCTTTCCAGCAGCCACCTTATCATCATCACAGGCACAACAGGAATATCTTATTATGAATTAGCTATTTGCTTTGTATTGGTACACTTTTATGCTGTAACATGAATTAACATTAATTTATGTTACAAGCAACATAAAATGAAAAACTAGAGGAAAAAAAACTCTTAAAAAATATGTTTCACTGAAACCACATTCACAATTTGCATCCTTTATCTTATATACAGTGCCTTTAAACCAATCGCACTATAAAGAAAATAACAAAAAATCATAATAATAATAAATACTAAAAACTAGATTTAAACAATAGGCAATTTTCTGATGAAACATTCCCTGTAAGATGAGTGTTGCCCTATCCTCTGAACTGGACTTAGCCTATCATAAGGGTCTCTGTATAAAAATGTCTACTAGCAGTTTTTTAAGAATAGTTCTTTATAGTTATAATGAATCCCAAAGATACCAAATTTTGAAAATCTCATGTGTTTTCATATCTAAGTATAATATAATAAAATTACATCTATGTTAAAGCCAATTGACAAACACAGAACATTTGCTTTCAGCTCATTCAGGATCCTTTTATATTGGACAAGTTGGAACTAAACCACATTCCCAATTTGCACTTTAGAGAAAGGCTTCTTTCTTTTGAAAGAGAACTATTTGTAAGTCCATGCTCTAGCATAGTGTTTCCCAACCCGGGTGCCTCTAGCTGGCAATTGTAGTTTTGCATCCACTGGAGGTACCCCAGTGTGCAATCCTGCTCTAGTAACTACTCAGTAAACACTTAGATGTATATGCAGCCTTGATGTCGACAATCCTCTGATTAATATCTCTAGCTAGGCTGCTGCTTTACAGCAAGCATGAACACCTGGCAGACATCAAGTAAAAATAACACTGCAAGACTGTAAAGAGTCTTTTTCTTACTTTGCTTGATTTGTCACATTGCCACTAGCAGCTGTTAGACCAGTGTATATTTTCCACTGTAGATAATTGCCTTGCCTGTCCTCCTAGCATTGTTACAGCTGGGTAGATTGAAGGAAAAAAAAAGAAAAAAGTCAATACATGGTCCTTGCGAGTCACCTAATTTTCAATAATTGCAGTTATGTTAGATACATAGGGCTCATCTTGTCTATTATCATTTTATATTGATTCAATGTACCTTTATGTGTGTTTGTAAGGTGTACTGCATATATAATATTGTATTCATGTAGTAAAATAAAATCAGGCGGCACTCACCACTGTTTCCAACATGCTTTATTTTGTCAATCCATTTCAGTAGGTGTACAGTTGGTGCTTTCCCAAGAAGGAGCAACAATTGTTCCTTCTTGTGAAAGCACCCGCTGTACCCCTACTTGAACTGGATTGACAGAATAAAGCTCATTGGAAGCACGGGGGTGGGTGCCGCTTGATTCTATTCTACTATTTTCATACTTTCAAAGACTGTTTTTATAAGGGTTGAGCACCTCCTGTCAGCACTTATCAACAAGTTGACTGTGTTCCATTAGCATTTGCTTCAATGTGATCTTTATTTGGCAGTCCATGAGTTATAGCGATGCCAGCTGAGTTCTCTTTTTTTAGGATAATATTTTATAAACTATGTGTATTGGTACATGTGCATAAATAGATATACGTCATTTCTAGCCTTGGTAGATTTTCCATCCAAGACAAAAATAATTTTGTTCTTATAGATCAGTTGTCTTCAAATGTGGCCCTCCAGATGATGCAAAACTACAACTTACAGCGTGGCTGGACAGCCAACAGCTGTCCGGGCATGCTGGAAGTTGTAGTTTTGCAACATCTGGAGGTCTACAGTTTGGAGACCATTGCTTTAGATAAACAGATCAATGTCATGAGAGCAAGATGTCTCTTATATAGTCCATATGTTGTAAGTTTCTCTGTCCATCTTAAATGGAGGGATCTCCATCCTTTTAGGATTACGGGAAGATTTTCATAATCACACACCACGCCGATAAAAGCATCCATTTTCTTTATTAGCATACTGCAGTTATTCCATTTGCTTTATAGGAGCTGTTGTCTGGAAAGTTTTCTGGTAAGAGGGATTACAGCCCTCCCTGTCAGTCTGACACTTTCAACAGCAGGCTTTCCTGCCCTAGTTCTCAGTAACTGCTCATTAAATTATTCTCTGCAGGGAATGCTACTTCTCCGCACCTTTCTTCTTTACTATCAAAGCTAAGCCAAGGTCATTGCATCCATAATTTTCAGGCAAAACTGAGGATAGACAACACGGTTACAAAGTCAATGGCTTTACCAACATATTCTCAGTAAAAAAAACACAATCAACATTTTTTGTAAAAAATTCCATGCCATTTAATGCAATACATTGGAAATTATATTAAATATTTACAGTTTATTATGTGCAGTCAATAAATAATAAAGCTCAACTTTTTTTTTTTTTTTTTTTTTTTTCTTACCAGGTTGATCCCCTGTTTACAGTGCCTGCCCCTCCACCACCACCACCACCAGTTTCTAACAACATCTCAACATCTCCAATTCTGCCATCATATTTTTCACCATCTTCAACTATCGCTGCACCCGTGGAGCAGCTTTTAGTAAGGACTCGCTCAGTTGGTGTAAACACATGTGAAGTTGGAGTAGTAACGGAACCAGAATGCCTTGGACCTTGTGAACCTGGCACCAGTGTCAACTTGGAAGGGATTGTCTGGCATGAAACCGAAGAAGGTAGGTGTGAACTGGTATAACTTGAGAAAATGTTTTGATTGAAGGGGTTCAATTGTAGGTTCTTTAAGAGTCATTGGACATGATGTGGCAAATGTATTTTAAGGTGCCAACAAACATAGATGTCAGTTTAAACTTTCGGCCACACAATGCTGTGATGATTGATTCATTCAAGTTTCAGAGGGGTCTTGGTGTTTTTCTTGAAAAAATCTAATATTACATCTTTTGAGTACTAGATTTCTGGAATTGAAGTGTTGATCCAGGTATTATTTTAACTACATAGTAAATAGAAAATAGAGTCCTAATCTCGCCCATCAGATGTGTGTCTATAGCCTCACAGTTTATTACAATCCCTTAAAAGAATTCCACAACCAAGACAACACACAACCGTGCCCCAGGAATGTCAGCTTAATCGGACATATTTTGATTGCATGTGCACTCTTGAACACGGCGCATGCACTTGAAACACGCCCGATTAGGCTGACAATCGTGGGGCATGGTGGTGTGTTGTCTTAGTTGTGGAATTGTTTTAACGAATTGAATTTTTCCTTGTCCTTTATTCTTCTAACTTCCATATTTGCAGTCAGGGAAATTTTTTCCCCCTAGAAAAGGCACTTTACATAAACATTATAAGTTTTTTTTTCTTTTTTTTTTTTGCTTTCCTCTGCATCAACACAGTAGAGTTATGGATTTAACTTGTTGTTTTTTTCTACTTCTTATCAACTATGGCCCAATCTAACTGTTTATTACATTGATAGTTTTTATTGATATGATAACATTTGTGCTCGTCTTTAATGGAACTCTTCCTACCTTGTCTCTGGCCTCTCCTGCGGAGGGCCCTGTTGATTTATGCTCAGGTAGTTTGCTGACTCTAACTTTTCAGACGTGATTAGAATTTTTACAGAATGAAGCAATCTTTGGAATATTGATTTTGGCCTCTGATTTAATATCTTTCTAAGGTTTAATTCACCAAGTGTTTAAGAAATACCTGTTTGTGTATTCAGTAAGCAAAACCCCGGTGCCAGTGTGTCATTTTAAGCATCTTGTGAAATAGATAAAAGAGCTTTCAAGTTATACTTTGCCTCAAAATGCAATTTAGATATTAAAATGGATTTTGTTATGACTGCTTGTATTGCATATTTTATTCAAGCTACAATTTAATGCATGGATTTCTGGATGCAGATTTGTTAAGACTTGATATATGAATGTAAAATTAATATTCCGCTATAACTTGATTTTTTTCCACAGGTGACAGATGGATGTTATTAAAATGCACCTGTCACCTATATGCAGCGGAAACATGATTTTTTTTTTTACGGTTTGAAGCAATGTAACTATACTATAGCAATCAATTAGCTGGAAACTAATGGTGAATACACATTGCCCTTGACATGCTTAAGTTTTTGCTATAATAACTATAGTAAATAGTTAGCTACTTTCTTACAAGACTAAGAAGAACTTTAAACAATGAACTTATGAGTTATGATGCTAAGACTTTGCATTGCTTTATTGCCCCTGTAATTTGTTATAGTCCTTGTAGAATATTTGTTGGTTGGATTTCATCCTACTGGCTGAAAGGATACCCCCAAGTAATGTTTTATTATTAAAAGATGGTATTATCAATTTGAAGGTTCCAGAGTTGCTGTAATGGGAAATGATTGAATACTGGAGAATAAAATATTGAGCAAAAAGTTTTTTTTTAGCTCACCTGTGCAAGCTTTGCGGATTACATAGGACACCGCCAACATAGCAACATACAAAAAAAAAATGGTATATATATGTATAAACATATAATAAAAAAAAGGTTAGTCCAGTGCAGAAAGTTACAATAAAAGTTTATTTGTACATTTTTAAAATCCACTTACATGCAGAAAAACATATTCAAATGCATTCTGGGTTGTACATGAAGCCCTTCCTCACAGAAACTATGACAAAAGGCTGTATGTAAAGCCTTAAAGGGGTACTCTGCCCCTAGACATTTTATCCCCTAACCAAAGGATAGCTGCTGGGGACCCCCGGGATCTCGGCTGCAGCACCCAACTCAACGGCTTCCAGCAACGCTGGAGGCTTCGGATCCCTACCACGCGAGCGAAAAAGCGTGACGTCACGGCTCCACCCCATGTGACATTACGCCTCGCCCCTCAATGCAAGTCTATGGGAGGGGGCATGACGGCCCCGTGAACGACAGTAAACAGACCCGGAGCGAAAACGCTCCGGGGACTGATTTTAACGGGGTGCAGCGTGCAAGATCACGGGGGTCACCAGCGGCGGGACCCCCACGATCAGGCATCTTATCCCCTTTCCTTTGGATAGGGGATAAGATGCCTAAGCACCAGAGTACCCCTTTAAATGCAGTAGAATGTTTTTATTTCGTCATAATAGATTTTAATATGCTAAAATAAACTTTTAAAATATTAATATGGGACCATTTTTCACTGCACTAATCTTTTTTCAATAAAACCAAAAATAGCTATTTTTCTTACTAGTTTCTTAATGCTCTGTTTTACCCATCAAAGGTAAAAACAACCATGAAAGTATTATAAGAACAGTAAATATGGTATGAACAGAGGCAGGGGGGAAAGTGTTAACTTCAATAAATATCTTTCTGTAGGACTGTAAACAATGTTTGTAGCATACCCACTGTCTTGCTTATAGCTGAAATGTCACAGACATAGCCGAGGGAAAATGTATACCTATTTTTTTGTTAGCATAAAATTGATGCTTTTTGTAGAATTGTAAGGGCTTGTATTAACAGTTTTTCCTTTTCCAAATTAATTAAAAAGTGACAATTGCAGCCATGTTCTGCTCATCACTTTGATGTATCTACATGACATGTCAGCTAATATAGGGATCTGACCTTTCTGCTGCTTCTGTTGTCTCATGCTAGCTAAGCAGGACTGTGATAAGATGTTGTTTGCCATAGTGAAGAATAAGCAGGTTAGCTTTTTGAGCAGTTGTTCCAGTTGAATAAACTAAACTTCTGACCTTAGTTGAATTTAAAAAATGTGCATGTTGTTTGCTGGACCATTTCTATTTACAGATGTGCCAGAAGCAAATACTCATTGTGCTTTGTAGTCTGCAATTTAATAACAGTGAAACGTCTGAGGCACAGAAGAATTTCCTATGTTGCTGTAATTATAGCATTTCAGCAGTGGGATGAGGACACACTGAGACTTGGTGCTTTTAATAGGGTAGAACAGGAGCTCTTAACCTATAGGCCTGCATGTAGATTCCAGGCCATATACGGGATGGGCTTGGATATATCCTTTGTCTACCAACAGGTATAGTCCATACAACTTGGATGAACAGACTATGACTAAGGACACATCGTCCAAAACTTGTCAGTCCTTTTTTGAGGATCTGTTGTATTGTTTTTTATTATTGTATGTTTTAATAATTTTTTTCACATTTTTGACTGTTTCCTTGTGATCTTCTTGGATGAATTGTGTTATAGTTAAAAGGGCTTTGACCATGAACAGCATCTATCACCTATCCAGAGTGAGGTCCCCACTGATTACAAATGTGTTTAAGAGTCTTCTATTTGTACAGGACCCATTCCATTAGCTGTGGAGACTGTTGGAAATAACCAAGTATGGTGTTTCATCATCTCTGTCAGTCCCATACATAATTAACATAGAGGTAGTGCACATGCATGAACACTACTCCATTCAAACATCTAACTCAGGACAGTAGGAATTCCAATGAGAGGACCTATAGCAATCATATATTAAAGGGTTGGTGATAAATAGCATGAAGTAACCCAAAATATTGAGCTATATCCCATCAGAGTTGCTTAATACTACTCAAGGAGGCAAGGGTTATCCTGTCCTTCTCATTCCTCATAAGAAAGGGAAGTATAAAATTTATATCTATAAATTGAAGATGATAAACTAAACACATCTGTTTCACCATGGTGTTTGTTTCTTGATTCCTGAATATTTTTTCAGGGGACAATAAAGTTTTCAAATACAATTTAAAAAGAATATATTTATGCCTTTGTATGATGCACATACCAGAAATGAGTACCAAAATATTAGATCATGTTGGTGTATTTTTGTATTTTCTATAACATCTGGAGACAGGACTATCTATTTGGCACAAAGATCAATGATGCCACTTTCAAGCCCCATCTGTGCTGCACTTACCATACGGTGGAGAGCTTCAATTACTTTCCATCCCTCCACAATCTATTTTAAATGCTCGGAGCTTTGAAATGCAAAGAATGATTATAGGATCGAAGTGAAACTGGTTGTTAAATGACAAAAAAGTTGTTTTAGTCTCCAAATGTAGTTAGTTGTTGCAGTCATCTCTGTAATTCCGATGGCTTGCTATTTCACATTGGGCTTTTGAAATGAAACACCCCTTTTACTCTAGAGGGTAAGAAAAAAAAAACATGGAAGAAATGTAAACTTTTTCATCTCCTATACAAAAATTGTCTGAGGATGTTTTGGGTTTCCTTCCTTTTTGATCTACCCTGTTTAAAAAGTTCATTGCCACGAGAAAATATTGTGTAAAATTGCTCACAGATGCCTCAAAGAATTTCCATAACATTTGTGCTGTAACATTTGGGGCACACATGGCATGGTAGAAATTCATGTAGTCAGATTTCCTGGGATTGGCTTACTCCCACCTGGCTTTTCATGTTATGCTCATTATTCTCTAATACATTCTTATCCTGGTTGTTGTTGATCGTTTTTAGCTCATTGGTTTGCTATCCAATCTAAAATCAAACACAATGCAATTCAGCAATAGCCCTGCTATTAACAAACCCTTCTGTTTTATTTCTTCTTTCTACAAGCCTTTGAGCACTGAATTGGTTATATGAGCTCTGATCACCATAGATGTTAACTGCTGTTGTGCCTATTCCACTTCATCTGTGTAAAACCAATTGCACTGTTTGAAGTTATGTAAATGAGTTGTTTACTGCTAATTAAAATGTGTCTGAATTTGGGCCAAGGGGATCCTAAACCATATGATTGCTCAGAGCTGTGCTTCAATTGCCTGTTTACAGTTACTGGGAACACGGAATTGTTCAGCTTCAGAAACACTACACTAAAATAAAACACTACATTTCGAGGTTTCGTTGACCTCTACTAAATCCAGAGCTTGCTTCTGTCAGAAACGTGAGCCTGGGAATCGAATACTCTGGAGGTACTTCCTATTAAATGAGACCTGTTACTCAACTTGTCACACACTGCTGTATTTTCTCATTTCCCTTCAGGGAGATAAAGAAGCATATGTTTAGAGCTGCATCAGTATATTTTTCAAGAGAAATGTCTACACAATAGCCAAGTATTATAAATAGATACCTACTGTGGCTGTAATTTTTTTTAGTATGTGTTTACAGTTATCTTTAGGAGCAGATGAGATATATTTACTGGTCCACCGTGGCATGAACCTGTATGCACAGAAGATTTTATTTTGTTTGCAATACATTTTTTATAGATTTTTTTAAAATGACAATAAGAAAAATATCAAGTAAAACATAATATTCAACAAAAGGTTTACATGGATATTCCAGGGATTATTTTTATGTGTAATTATGCTTAGGCTGGGTTAAAAAAAAAAATACTTACCTTCCCTGCTTACGACTGTTTTGAAGGTGCCCAGTCCCAGTATTTAGCACTATTTGGTGTCGATGTTGGCAAAGGGAAGTGGCAACTCATTTGTGGACACCACTGAAGACAATGATTTTCTGAGTGGTCACTTCCCTATACAAACACTAAAACCAGGAATTGTTGAGCATTGGGATCAGACATCATCAGAATTGCAGGAGACGGGAAGATATGTACAGTTTCTTTTCTTTTTAACACGAGCCTGAACATAATGAAATATAAAAAATAGTCCCCATAAGTCCCCAGTTTTTTTTTCTTGTGTTTTTTTGGAAAACTGCCACTGCAGTAGATCTAGTAGGAAGGAGAAGTATAAGTCCCTCCTTTATATTTACCATTCTTTTAGAATACACTAATGGCTTTAGCTCAAAAACTGCAGTGGCAGCTTTCCAAATAAAAACACCAGAATAAAACCTGTGTGGAAACCTAGCCAAATACTAATATTGAAAAAAATAACTATGGTTTAAGCTTGTAATATACATTGGTTTAAAGTTGGCAGATCCCAGATCCCACTGTTTTTAGATACATCAGTGGACCAACAATCCAAAGTCAGCAGACACCCTCAGGCATTTGTTCTCATGAGCAAAATTAATTGAACCAATTTTTATTTTCTAATTTGTTCTATTGTATTCCCAAAGGTGTCTGGCACCAGAGGTGTCTGGCAGGTGTTCACCTCACTAGAAATAAAATGCACATATGGCA
The DNA here is from genome assembly GCF_029499605.1 of Hyla sarda. Classification (NCBI taxonomy): domain Eukaryota; kingdom Metazoa; phylum Chordata; class Amphibia; order Anura; family Hylidae; genus Hyla; species Hyla sarda. The sequence continues at coordinate 484,120,373 of NC_079189.1, forward strand.
GAGTTATGTAATTATTTGAGAACTGTTTTTAAACAAAATAGGGATAAATTCCAGGAGAACAGAAGCCTTTCAAACTTTTTCTATATCTTTTTCTTTATTGTTCTTTCTTTTTGGGGTCATAGTAAGTTTCCGTAAGACAACATCAACTATGATATTCAGTAAACCATATGCTTAAAATATTTGTGATTTTCTTGTGGCTTTTCCTTTAAGCCATGCTATTTATGTTGTTCCTACTTTTCCTTTCTGCTACAATGATCCATCCTTCATATGGCCATATGTTGCTGGGAAGTACATTTTTCATTGCTGCAGTCAGAGCTTTGTTACAACTGGTGGTTTAGATTTAATGATTATGAAATTACATATGAAAACCATTAAGGGAGACTTGAGTACTTAGAACATGAGTATATTATTTTGAAATATCATACAGCGTATTATAAAATCAATATAAGCGAGCCAACTTAAACTTTGTTCTCCCCATCCTGGTTGCGGAAATTGCTTTTGAGATGTTGTTTATAGGTTATATCTCTAAGAGCTTTAATGTCATATTTAGTGAAAATATATGGAGTAATTTGAAGATGTTATGTGAATAGATGGCAATTGTGAACAATGGAATCAGTTTTATACAAGCCCTGCAGAAGGCTGAATGGAAGTATAGCTTTGCTACTCTAGCAGATGGAAGGAGGTCTGGTGTACTGGGTTCTATATGGAAAATACTTATTGACATTTACCCATTATGTTTCTTTCTAAAGAAGGGAAAAGTAAACTCTTGAAATGCATACATTTTAGGCCCTGCTAGGTGAGTTAGAGAGGGATGTTTGAGACGATGGGTCACCAATGTCCGAATGCCTGTGGTTATGGCGTAAGTTTTTGAGGACTCTTGAAGTGCTTGTTTGCTTAAGGGTTGATTAAGGGGGGGGGGGTACCTCGTCCCATTGCAACCATGAAGCTCCCTTGACTTTAATAGGAGATTTGCTCCCTTGACTTTACTAGGAGATTTGCTAGGAGAGTTTCCCCCACCCTCATTGAAGTTAATAGGAGCAAGGGTTTGAGCTGAAAACTACATTTTGTTTCCCAAGGAAACTAGACATTTCTGCATCAAAAACAGCACTTCCTCCTTAAACTATCATTTTTTTTTATTTCATGACTTTAAGCTTCTTGGTTATCTCCCTGCTTGGACCTCCGGTAATCATCTGTAATCTGCAGGCAGACCTGGGTTCAATTTCCCTACAGCTTCCCCACCACAGGAGAGATTAGGCATTACAAGGTGCCCTTGAAACCAAGAAACTGTCCATGTAATGCATAGTTATGTCAAGTCAACTAGGGAGAGTGACACTTGAGAATAAGGTGGCTCTCCTGTCTATTTACTTGGAATGTGATATATTTTTTTTTTATATTATTGTTGTTATTTTATTTAGTGTATATAAATAAATAAAACCATAATTAAATAAATAGATTAATACAAATCCACTCTTGAACTCTAATCTAAGTACTAGTAAAATATAATTCTTGGTACATAATTTTTTTTTTCTTTTTGGAGAACTCTCATAAAAGATTCAACTATGCTTTTCTCTTACAAGCAAAATAATACAACAAAGAAGGAGTGCAGTTACCCAACCAATGGTTCGAGCTGTTCCCTGGCTCAGATTGAATTATAGTATGTCTGATAATTTGTGCGTTTGAAAACTGTTCAGCAGGCAGCCATTTTTCACTTTGCAGCCTTTGTGTGCTGAACAAGCTGTCAGCATGCCACATACTTTTCACATCCACAGATTGACAGTCCTCTTCACTCAGCACACCCTGTTTCTGTTATTGGAGTTGGAGGAAAGCGAGCAAAAGAAAAGTGTCAACTTTGTTTTTGTGTCAATTTTGCGACCAGCTGAGACAATGTTATATTATCTGAGGTCACAGGGGCAAAATAACAAAACCTGCACCACTGATTCTTGATGTTTTTTTTTTTTTTTTTTTTTAACCTATATGCAGGAGAGCTGGTATGACATAATGGTGTAAACGTAAAACATTAGCTGGTATTGTACTTGGGGAGGGGGGGGTAAACATATGTACACAAATGGAAATGCTTGAAATGCTGCACAGCCTTTTCTCCATTGTTAATGTTATAACATTTGTGACAGTATTACAGTGTCTTACCATAATATTTAATTTTCACTAAGAATACCTAGTATACAATACCTGATGGGTTTAAATAATGTCTTATATTTGCATCATGGTAATAGATATTCGTTTGCATTTATTTGTTTGCATTTCTTTTATAATCTGCCATTTGGAATGTAATGTTCACTGGGATCTACCAACGTTTCCAGTGTTTTAGGGGAACCCATATGACCGGATCATTCCGATTATTTGTCATAGTGTAAAATATATTATGAAATCACTATAAAGCAGAACTGATATAGAGGGAAAACCTCTTTATAAGACCCATACATCAGGATAGTCTATATTTAGTAGATGTCACTGCATAGATTTAGATGTTCAGATAAAACATTCTAAAAGGAACAGTCCAGTTTAATAAAATGTATCTCAATAGTATCCCAAAATATATTCAAATATGCAAATAGAGGATAATTATCAGATTACAGGGGTTCCAACCGATGGGACCTGATGCGATCTCCTGTCCGGTGTCCCTGCTATCCCCATGCACAGAGCTGTGTTGATGACCGCACGAAGCAGTGGTAAACATGCCCCTTCAATGCCTTTCATGTTTATCAGTGTGTCGGCACTCTGATAAAGATGCACGGAGGGCGCATGCCAGCCCCAGCTCCCTGCACAGGGGGATCTGGAGCCCCGTACAGGAGCCCCCCCCCCCCCACGATAAGACACTTTCCCCCTATCCTTTAAATAGGGAAAAAAAATTGTCCTAAACTGGAGAAGCCCTTTCATCTCAAGTAGTCCAAATTCAATTTACCCATTGTGATGTCAAATAGGTCATATGTTGTGTAGACCTGTAGACCTTTATAGTTTCATATTTTTACATCAACACACTTTGCTATCATTATATCAGAAAATGATTGACACATCAGAATCTGGCATTTATTTGTTCATAATAATAACAATAAAATAATAATAATAAAAAAAATCGTTTTTTCACACAACTTGCATCTATTTGCAAAACAGGGAATGTGCTTCCTGTTTGTGGAGCAGGTTTTGGTAATGCATTACATAAACTATTTTCTAACTGTTGGCGAAATCACAAATGTTAGATGACTGCTTTTACTGCTCCCAGTTGCAAAACTGTTGGAGCAGAAAGTCATTATTTTGCACACACTAGTCTATGCTATAAATGTGTCATCTAGTTTTCATCATAGGTTTCTCAGTGCCTGGATCACTTTACTTCATTTGTATCCATATTGTAGACAAGACAATTTTAGCAGCAGCATAGAGCGTTGCACAACACTTGACTGCTTTTAGATGAGCATAATTTGTTTCCATGAGATGCCTCCTATTTACAAAGCAACTGCAATAGATGTATGAGAATAAGCATGCACGCCATGCAATTTCTTTTTCATTGGGGATAAATATGATATTTAAATACATACATTTAAGACCTGGAATAGTCTGAGACCTTTTGTAGACTTTCAGATTTACTTTTTCTAATGAAGTGACAGCTGCAGTCTTCAATGCCATGCAATTCAGTGTATTCCTTTAGACCGCAGTTGAAGCTCAATAGTTACAAGCAATTGTTTCACACATAACATTTTGGTCGATATTTGTTTCCCATTGTGGTTAAAGGTTTAGCCAATATCAAGAGTAAGCCCGAAACATGTAAAAGGTCCAACTCTTTACATCACAGTTTTTCTGTTTGTCAGTTTCTCTGGTTTTGTCTCACAAGACTGGCCCAGGACAATGGTTGGCCCAAATGACTGATTTTGGCAATATCGTTGTCTGTAAATTAAATCAGGGCAACTATATTGATGTCCATTCTGTTGGGTTTTCATTGTTGTGTCCGGCATTTTGTTCAGAAATATGGCATAACATGCTTTGCAATTTTTTGTTCTAGTATTTTTCTGGTACGAGAGACACCGAACAGAGCCTCCAACACCTAAGGGCTCATGCAAGCAAACATTTTGCTTTAATGCAACCCTTTGAGTTGTAATATAGTATATGTGATATGGTATATGTGCTATATGGCCCCTGTTGTACCATACAGATTCTGTGATTCATGTGGCATGCTCCATTGTACACCGTATTCTGGAGTTTTTATTCTCTGGCCAGTTAAAAAAGCTACAATCTGACACATTTTGCTATCTGACACTTTGCGCCAGTTTACAGTGTTTTACTGTTCTTTAGACTTCCTGGTCTTTGCTTTATGTCATATTTTAGATGTAACATTTTATTGTAACACAGCCTTGATGCTCAGTTGTGTACATATGTGAAAACCAATGAGGTATCAGTGGAATGTTGTCACTCATAAAACCTTATTATGTCTTTATATAGCCTTCTTCCCTCATATATAATTAGAATCTGCCTGAGATGGCAAACAAGCACAGCCACTTACAATATGTTAATAATCCTTTGGAACATGTTCATTATTACATGTTAATATTTCTAGGTCACACCATCATTAGCAGCTATGAATACATTGTAAAACATACAAAGTTTGATTTATTGCACACAGTATAAATTAACAAATCTATTAAGAACAGTTTTTTTTTCTCTCTCTCTATTTTAGGCTGGTTTTCTATGTTGGAATGTTTGATTTGATCCAACCAAGTTTGTGATGTAATATATTATTACATTACATTATATCAAATAATTTCCTCCCTCATATAAAATGCTAGCTAATTGTAGGGTAATAACTATCATTGTAGTGTTTAAAGAGGTTAAATGAGTTTAGAATAATTGGTCTCCCTTTCTTCCGAAATTGTGCCACTTCTTCCTTTATACTTTTATGTGAATGAGATGCTCTTCCAGAAACAGAAGAAAGACTATTTTTGAGGGCCCTTTTTTTTTTTTTTTTTAAATGTCCGTAGACTTTAGTTAAAGTCAGCTGAACCCACTGTCTTTGGCAGGACTGGTTAACTAGATAACTAGCTAAAGTGTAGGATGGCCTCCAAAATATCCCTTTAAAAATGATGGTGGGAGGGAGAAGGGTTGGGCTTGTGGGATCTTAACTGTCTGATCCTTTTGTTCTACAAAACATAAGCCACTACCAAATTTGTCTGACAGTGGCATACCACTCATCTCTTCATAGAAAACACATAAACATGGCCAACATTTATTGAAAATGTATGGCTATTTTTACCTTTAAAATGGAAACCAGTAGCCACACATCATTATGCCATTGTAATCCTCATCTTCACTTATAACGTAATAAAGGATCAACTATATTAAAAAAAAAAAAAGACTGCATGATCCTTCATATCATATATAATGTAAAAATACCTATGCTATATGTAACTTAATGCCTTTGTTTTTTTTGTGTTATTCAATTACATTTTTTCCAAGTCAGCTTTGACTATTAAATAGCACTAACCTAGGATCTAGCTTCCAAGCCAACATAATAGGCTTTTAAGCAGCTGTTGACATTACATTGTAGCATAGAAAGATTGCCAGAGTTATGTTAGATTTGCATTTACTTATTTTCACGTATATGAATGAGCAGTCTGCACTCAATTACAATATACCAAGGCCACAGGACTTGAGAGTGAGGTTTGCCTTGCTAACAGAATGTTGAAAATATAATACTTGTTGCTTGATGTATGAGAGCTTTTTGGCTTGTGGCCATGTGAATAGTCAAGGCATCTTTTCTTGTTCTGTTGCTGAGGTGCTTTGGCTTACTCCTAGGATCTCTGCAAGTGCCGGAAGACTGTTCTCTATGGATCACAAGCTATGCAGTCATAATAAACAGCACACCAAGACTTTTATGAGTCCCATTGAGCATTTGTTTCTAAAGTAGATATTAGCATGTATATTCCAATGACTTACAAACCAACCAGATGGGATAACAGATCAGAAATAGTTTTGCTGGCTGCCTGCCACCGTTTAGTGTGTTTTCATTTGTGCGGATAAGTAACCATTCTCCTTTTCCCTGTTTGCATTAGTTTTCCTGTAAGGTTTTCAGGAAAGCTAATCATTGGTTTCCTGTAAAATATGTGCTTGTTAAATAGATGTTGCTGCAATGTGCCATGCTGACTGTGAATTGTAGAAATTTATTACATCAAGCAAGCGCAATGGCTTGTACAGATTGACATTTACTGGAATCACATAGAGTGAATACACAATATAAATGGATTGCTTTTTAATTGCTAAGAACTGCTTATTTTGTCACCCTAGATTTTCCCTTAAGTCCATTAGCCCCTTTATTGCTGTTTCTATGTTAATCTTGTATTTGTATGTATTTAGGTCTTCTTGACATAGTTATTTCTTGAATGCTGGTTTTGTTAGTTACAGATAGTGATGTGGCATCAACACCAAGTGGTGCTAGAACCTTTAGATACGTAGTCTGATTTAGTTGTACTTACAGGGGTATATCATCCTCAGAAAAAAATGAAAAAAAAAACAATACTGGCCTGCTCCGATCCCCGGCAGCTGCCGTTCTGTTGTCTCCCATTCCTGCTGTTCCCTGCTGCTTACGGGTTTATTTTATGCATTGATCTTACAAGAGCTATCTGATCAGCCAATCACTGACCACTGTAGGGACTTATACTGTAAATGGTGGAAAGACTGAAGGGGGGAGGGGAGGTGTAGGTGAGTATTGTTTCTTTTTTTTATTTGATATCCCTTTTTTAATATCTCTTAAACTAACTATAATTGTTATGTTTTTTATTTTTAGTAGAAGGATTCTTGGTGGGGGGGAGGGGAGTTTTTTTTTTTTTTGCAGGGAAGGACAAAAAAAAGAACATCTCACTATGCCGAACTACAGGGGATCACTTTAGATTGTGTTAATTTGCAACAAAATTACATTTTCTTGACTATTCACTGCTATGTTGTACAATCAGCCACCAAACAAAGGTAGGATGCTGCCTTTTATAACCTACAGAGCTTGTGTATTCATGTTTTCCTTTCCCATTCACAGAACCCTCCAGCTGGGAAAATATAGTGTGTACAATTCTCTGTGCCTTCTACTGACATTTCTCATAAATTGCAACAGAAACACTGTTATCAGCAGCTTAATAACAGCTCTACAGATCAAGTCTCAGCATGACACAGAAACTATGGTAACCACATTTTCCAGGCAGATAAAGGAGGAGGAAGGTTTAAGTAGAAAAGTAGCTGAAGCAAAATTGTAAATAGAGCCCAAATTACTTAAGAGTTGATAAGGGTTTGATGGATTAATAGTATTGTTCTGAAAAGCTGCGGCTATGCATTTGAACTATTACTTAAATCTATTAGACATTAGTCTTCTACACACAAATGTATTACCTCAGCTCTTATTTCTTACTGTAAAACTGACATCTGCTTGCATGTAATACTGCTAAATGTATACTCAAGTCATCTTATATACACTGCTCAACAAAATTAAGGGGACACTTAAAAAACACAATGCACCTCCAAGTCAATCACACTTCTGTGAAATCACACTGTCCACTCAGGAAGCAGCACTGATTGACAATCAATTTCACATGCTGTTGTGCAAATGGAACAGACAACAGGTGGAAATTATAGGCAATTAGCAAGACACCCCTAATAAAGAAGTTGTTCTGCAAGTGGTGACCACAGACCACTTCTCAGTTCCTATGCTTCCTTGCTGATGTTTTAATCACTTTTAAATGCTGGCGGTGCTTTCACTCTAGTGGTAGCATGAGGCAGAGTTTACAAGCCACACACGTGGCTCAGGTAGTGCAGCTCATCCAGGATGGCATATCAATGTGAGCTGTGGCAAAAAGGTTTGCTGTGTCTGTCAGTGTAGTGTCCAGAGCATGGAGGCGCTACCAGAAGACAGGACAGTACATCAGGAGATGTAAAGAAGGCTGTAGGAGGGCAACAACCTAGCAGCAGGATCACTACCTCTGCCTTTGTTCAAGGAGGAGCAGGAGGAGCACTGCCAGAGCCCTGCAAAATTACATCCAGAAGGCCACAAATGTGCATGTGTCACTCAAACGGTCAGAAACAGACTCCATGTGGGTGGTATGAGGGCCCAACATCCACAGGTGGGGTTGTGCTTACAGCCCAACACCATGCAGGACGTTTGGCATTTGCCAGAGAACACCGAGATTGGCAAATTTGCCACTAGCGACCTGTGATCTTCACAGATAAAAGCAGGTTCACACTGAGCACATGTGACAGATGTGACAGAGTCTGGAGACGCCATGGAGAATGTTCTGCTGCCTGCAGCATCCTCCAGCATGGCCGATTTGGTGGTGGGTCAGTAATGGTGAAGGGTTGCATTTCTTTGGGGCGCCGCACAGCCCTCCATGTGCTTGCCAGACTGTCAAGGAGTTGGTGGATGCTTTAGTCCAGGTCTGGAAGGACATCCCTCAGGAGACCAACCGCCACCTCATTAGGAGCATGCCCAGGTCTTGTAGGGAGGTCATATGGGAACGTGGAGGCCATACACGCTACTGAGCCTCATTTGGACTTGTTTTAAGGACATTACATCAAAGTTGGATCAGCCTGTAGTGTGGTTTTCCCCCTTGATTTCGAGTGTGACTCCATATGCAGACCTCCATGGGTTGATAAATTTGATTCCCATTGATAATTTTTGTGTGATTTTGTTGTCAACACATTCAACTATGTAAAGATGAAAGTATTTCTTACAATTAGTTCATTCATTCAGATCTAGGATGTGTTATCTTAGTGCTCCCTTTATTTTTTTGAGCAGTGTATGTTTTCCCTAATGTTTGTAAATTGGATAGGCTAACACTATTGTAAAACATAGGCTTAGAAAACAAGATGACAATTATTTATGTTCATTTTATATTAAATTGAAATAGCTAAAAATATAGTTATTACTTACTAGTTACTATTGCTATTGATCTTATATTGTACAACAGGACTAGAATAGAATCAAATGGTAAAGAAATTGAAGTGTGGCATTTTTGGAATGAGAGAATGTACAGATGGTTGTTGAGAAAAGGTGTAAAACTAGTGTAAAGTCTTCTGATCCCCTCCTAATATTTATCATAATATCAAGTTAAGGTCTAAAGACAAAAGCCTAATCCAGTAGTTATTATTCTTTTTCCATATAACATTTTGTAGAAGTAAATAGACAATTTAAAAAGTTTTATTAAAATGTTTCCTTTAGAAGATTGGTAGACAACACGATCATAGAATATTTGTAAAAATAAACATTCCTGTGTCATCTTTTGGCCAAATGCAACATTTCAGCCGTTTATTTGGATCTACTGAGCCAAGGTGCCAGGAAATGTCTTTGTAGTGATTTGATCCTTCCTTTTTCTCGTAAGGGTTCTGAAAACAGGACGATATCTTACCTGGCATAAGTTTTTACTTATGAGATATGTTAACCTATACATAGTCAGTATACATTTCAATGAGGATAACTAAATAATCTTCAAAATATACATCACGGCATACATCTCTGGGTCAGTAGAAGAGCTCAGTCTAAAACATAAAAAAGGAAATGAGATGTATTTAGCATTGAGCTGAGATATCTAACGGTGATATGATAAACTCGTATAAGTATAGAATTTGTCCATAGAAAAAATATGGTGAAAAGCTGTTCCATGTAATAATTTCCAAAGATGTTGGCTCAGTTGGCAAAGGTGTCAAGCCTTCTTTACCATAAGAGCCATTAATCCATGGAATAGCCTTCCTCTCCTGCTTGGGATAAGAAGAAAATCTTCCCTTTCAGGTCAAATTGGCTCAAGCCTTATTGTTTTTTTTTTTTTTAACTTCCTCTGGATCAATAGAGAGAGAGACACAGTTCTAAAATGTTACCATAGCCCTTCCCATCATTCACAACCTTTTCTAGTCATTGGTTGAACTCCATAGACATGTCTTTTTCCTATAGTGCTATGTACTGCATAACATGTTCATCCCAGTGGACTGTCATGGACATCAAAGCCTATGTTGTGTGTCTACCATATTTAGCTTTTATATCTACAGTATATTTACCCAAAAAGCCTTTAATTGACATCTATTTAAACTAGTATAGAACATAATGTTTGATTTCTCATAACATATTTTGTTGAATGTGATTAAACTTGGCATAACATGCCGATAGATGTTGTTATAGAACATGTTTTAGTAAAAAGGACAGGTGTTCCTTGCCTGCCTTGAAAGGAAATGGAAGCCTGTATGGGGGAGGGATGTTTTCTGGTGCTCTTGTATTACAAAGAACATAATCAGAGCTGCAGGAAAATCCTGCCTAAAAAATGTGACTGTTCTTGTATGACAAGTAATAAAGGATTGAATTGGTATTTGGCTCATGCTATATTTGGACAATAACAAATGCTGTATTTTATGTAAGCTTTTAAACATCAATATCATTTATGAATTGGATGGGATAGAAGTAATTCAATTCTAGATGACAGCATGTTTAGATATCCACAAATGTATGCAGCAGTTTCGCAACTCTACCATCTTTAAATCACCAGCAAAATATATTTATTAAATATTTGATGTTTTTTAGCATTAATACCTCAGGGAACCATAGACAAGTCCTATTCTAAAATATTGTGCCTTCTTACAAAATAGTAATGGCAGAAATGACCTATTGTACATTACTGTAATGGCCTCCATTCTCAATGACTAGTGACTGATGACAAATATAACAGTCCCATCTTTAAATTCCATTGATTTATATTAGGGTACATCAGGTGCTGTTGAGATATTGCCATTTTTACTCGCAAAAAAGTAAAGTAGGCTGCACTATCTAGAAAGGGGTGTGAAGCCAGTGAGAATATAGGGGGACATTTATTAATGTTTGCTTAGGTATTCCTTTTTTCAGTTCTTTTTTTCTTGATTTTTTTTTGCTTATGTGCGACTTAATTATCACCTGGTTTCAGCCTGTTGTTAAATTTCTTTCACGTAAGCATTTTTTTTTTTGCTTTGGTAGGGGCTTTTTGTGCTCCATTTCTGAGCTGGAGTAAATTCTTAGTAGGTTTTTTCATGCAATGCGACTTTTTTGCATCTTTCACACTTGATAAATATCTGACCACTGCAAGTCAAAAATCACTTTTTGCTTTGGTAAGCAAGATTCTTTTTTTTTTGCTTAGGGCACTGCACAATCAAAAAGTTGCACGAAAAATAGAGTAGTCGCACATGCAACTTTTTTGCAACAATGTTAAGCAAAAAAAACCCTACTAAATGCTTTGATAAATGTCCCCCCATAGTGTTTTTGTCTTTCTTTAATATGCCGTTAAAAGGAATCTGTCATCACTTTGCAGCCTGATCCAAAAGTCATAGAGGTGGTCTTTGATGGCCTGTGCCTGTCCCACCAGCCTTGATCTACCCGTATACAGGAAGATACCTATGAATGAAGGCTGGAGGGGCAAAAAGAAGCTGACAGGAACCACCCCAATGACTTCTGGCCAAAGGAGCATAACAGTGATGACAGGTTTCATTTAAATGTGATAACTTTTGGTGTCTATGAGCAACCTTTTCAGGCTGAAGAGAAGGTATCTCTAGAATTTCCCAAATAGATAACTGACAGAAAGTCAAGAAAAATCCCCACCACTATGGTCACTACTTTATCTTTTATACCTCCAGTGCTGACACTTCAAAAACCACTTCATATGCCTCTGTGTAAATGAAAGTAGCAGCAGCTGTTTTTCTTTACATGGTTCTATTTTTCATAACTTGAGATAAATCATGTATTTCTTTTGCTGATTTTACACAATTTTTTCAGCAGTATAATAACTTTGTCATCTGTGAGCTAAAGTGTGCTTATAAGGTATGAAAATGCCAACCATTTCCTTATCAGTTCAACTCATTGCTTTTTCAGTTAGCAGGGTTTGGTGTCAGTATGTTTATTGCATGTAAGAAATGATGTTGATATTTTTCCGTTACAGCTTTGCGTTGTATTTTAGTGCTGTCAGGCATCCCTGATGAAGTGTACAGCAAACTGCTCTCCCTGGTAAACTGCCACTTCACTTCCTCATGTGAAGCATTGAGATTAAAATCTACAAACTGACAAAATTATAGTTTGCAATGAGATATATATTTCAGATATGCGTCTCTATTATGCCAGGTTTGTAGAACATGTTGAAAGTTTACATGAGCTGACACTGCAGGGAAGAGATAGAACAAATTCTGAGAAACTTAGTCTCTTTGAAGCCTTTTAGAGTGTAATAGAGTGGAAGTAAAGCTTCTTTCTTTCCAAGCCAGTCAAGAAAGATGGTATTAATATAACTAAATATATTTGTTTTCTACATGAATATACTTGTAGCTATCTGAAGTGAGACTATATATATGGATTACTTTATTTTCCGTCATATTTCATTATAATATACACTGTACTGACTGCTGTGCTTATTCAATTTGGTTATAGGCAGACTATGGATGGATAAAGAAACCACTGAGGATGTATAAATAAAAGTGTTTATGGATGAGTGAAGTTCATTGGATCTAAGATATATTTTTGAGAATGTTATAGATTTCACAAGGACTAATACAAGGAATATATATACATATATATATATATTTTTTTTGCTTACATGAATGAATTCCCTGAATATCCCTTTTCCTCTCCCCAATCTATCCTGAATTCAGCAGCTATGCTCATCTTTTAGTCCCACCACTTCACCAGTTGCCTAATTTCAGCCACTTTTTGTCCATTCTTTTTAAATTCTACTTGAACTCGTCACTTTTACCCAAAACCTACTTCTTTATTCAAGCACTAAATTGTGTCAGAGGACAATTCCATAGTTTGAACTTCCTATTCCCACCTTTTCTTCTTCTTTTTCTTGTGCTGCACCAGTTAACTGGAAAATACATAGCCAGACTATAAAAAAAAAATAAAAAACATAGATTTTACTTACATCATAATTTTTCATCAGAATATTATCGCCTTTCAACATTTTACCCAAACACCTTACCCACACTTCATACACAGATACTGGATTGTTACTTTTTCCTTAGTATAATAGGCGGCTGGACCATTGAACAGAACAAGTACTCATGTGTCATCCCTATGTCATATGTCTATATAAACTCTTGGGAGCTCACTACCCTCATTACCCTTATTCCTTTTGTTTGAACTACTGATTATTATTTTTTTATTTTTATTATTTCTTTATTTGTACATTTCTATTAGTAAAACTGCTATTGAATTTGGCAACATTATATAAATAAAGATTATTATTATAAAAATGAATTTAAACATGAGAGGATGATCATCAGACTTTCTATAATTGTACTTTCTATATATAAAAGCCTTAATGCATAGAACAATATCTCTAGTCCAAGAAGTAACTGCTTCTTGGTTATTGAGAAAACAAACCTTTAGAAAATGTCTTCAGAATTGACCCTGGAGGTTAATTCAATGAACATAATCTAAACACAAGACTAATAGGATCCAGTTGACTCACTTCAAAATGTCAAGATTTGTTTTTATTTTAGAACTTCGCTGAGTAGATTGACACTGTAAAACCTGTCAAAACCTGCAGTTGATAATGATTAGTCAGTCACATGCCTACAAAATAGGTGGTGGTGTTGGTGATAGGAGATCATTACTTATTACCAGTGAAATATTCATTGACTTGATAAACTTGTTAGTCAACATTTACAAAAGCTAAAAAAATGTAATTGTCCCCTATTATCTAAGTATGGAGATACATTCATTTGAGTATTTACTACAGAATTGGTAAGTTATCAGGTCTGTTGTATTTATGCTTTTGTTAAACAAAATAAATAAATGTCTGGTATATTTTGGGTCCATAATTTGTATTTTATTTAAAGAAAAATTGATGTATGGGTGAATAAATAAAATCAATAAGACCCCACCACTAAATTGAATTTAGGGTAGAACTGTAAGATGTAGGAGTTGCAGATAATATGGATGCTTAGAGCTGTAGCTAAGCTTTCTTTGCATATTTAAATAATACACTCTACATATTCTGCACACATATGTAGCACTGCTGTATAACAACATTACATGCACATGTACAGCATATATCCCAAACACATAGACACATTGCACACATATACAGACACATTAAATATACATGACTCAAACATATACAGATAATTCTTACATATGAATATACATTCATGCAAACATATCATACACATAATGCATACACATACTATTCCTACATAGTTGTCACATCCCAGCTATAGTGAGTAAATCCTACTTCCTTCCTCCCTCTTCTGCCTTTTTGGACTGAAATGCTTTCGATATAAAGCTACAACAGCCTGTAAGAAGGGTCAGCTGTTGTAACTTATTGTAGCACAAAATATGGAAAGGAGACAGGAGTTTCAGAGACCTACCCCACCCCCTCATGCTACACCTTGTAAATCTTAACTTGCCATATTAGACTGGGTTCACATAAGTCCGGCATCAGGCATAGGTGAACTCAGCCTAAATCTTGCCTCAACTGATGATAATGTGCATTAGTTGTCATCAGTTGTATGGCATCCGGCGTCCATTGTTTCTTGCACCGGACAGGGTAATGCAGCAAGCTGCCTTCCTCTGTCCTGTGCTGTCTTGCGTGTTCAACCATCCGGTGTCAAAATTGTGACGCTGGATGATTGTGAACTATCCCATTCAAATTAATGGGATCAGTTGTAGCATCATATATAACAACTGATATGTCAACCCAGTCTTACAGTTGCCTAACACTGGCCTCATAGTTTTATGGATTGTTATACTACCGATTCAATTCTACATTCTAGACATGAGACCAGCACAGTAGAGGTAGTGTTTAGCCTTTATGTGATGTTATCCTGATTGTAGGCAGCTTGTATTATGTTGCCTTTTTGTTAAAGAGCTACATAAGTCTAGAACAATAGGCATTCTTTTAATATCCAAAGTGTTAACTCCACAACTTACTGAGCATGCTTCAATGAATAAACACACACATCTTACCAACATGTTGTCAGTGCATCTAGTTAATATGTATTTAGCTTGGAAAGCAACAGCTTTCTTATGTCTTAAGCGCTTTTGCCATTTGTTTCACAAAGAGCCCATTTATATGAGAAGAATGCTGGCATGCATGCAGCTGCACTAATCCGCAGTTGATTGAATAAGGAAGGATATTGTTCTTATATTCACATCTTATTTTATGCATTTTGAAATGAAAACAAGGGAATGAAACAATATTTACCGTGGGAAGAATATTTAATAGGTTCAATGCTGTAGGATACCATCAGTCTTATAGTGGCTGCTTGTGGGTGTATAAGCTTACATTTTTTTTCTATGAAATATTTACATTTTTTAACTTTATGCTCTGAGGCTCTGTTGGATCCAACTTTAGAGGAATTACATGATGAATAGTGCCTGAAAGAAAGAGTATTGATTTCCAGGAACATTAAAGAAGACTTTATCTCTTTTGGCACTTTCTAATATGAAAACCCTTTTAGATTCTGCCAGTTTCTATACTATCACAACAGAAAAAGAGATTGGAGACACTTATAAATGATAAAAATTATATAATTTTATTAGGTATGCATTAAAAAGTTAATATTAAAATTACATATAGGGAGAAACATCCACAAAGTGGAGAGACAAAGGCATTGCTCACAGACAGATCCACATTATTAAATTACATAAGGAAAAGTGACATGGTGCATAGTCACACATGTGTGCATGTAACAGCACATATATAGGCAATATAATGCTCTAACTGTCATACAGTACAATGCACACAGTGAAGACAATAGGCATACCAGGCTATAATATCCAATTCCTATCAGGGTCTGCTGGAGCAACGCCAACCCAACGCATGTTTCAGCAAGTCCTTTGTCCTGGGGGTGGCGTTTACTCAGCAAGCAATCATATTTAACCTCTTAAGGACCCAGGACGTATGGGTACGTCCTGGGTCCCGGTCCTGCAATATAACACGGGGTCACACGGTGACCCCGCATCATATCGCGGCGGGCCCGGCGTCATAGTGAAGCCGGGACCCGCCTCTAATAGCGCACGGCACTGATCGCTGTGCCGCACGCTATTAGCCCTTTAGCCGCGTGCTCAAATCTGAGCCGCGTGGCTAAAAACAAAAGTGAAAATGAGCCCTCATAGCGCCCTGAACACAGAAAGATAAAAAATTTATAGGGGTCAAAAGATGACCATTTTAAACATATAAATTTTCCTGCATGTATTCATGATTTTTTTCTGAAGTGATACAAAATAAAACCTATGCAAGTAGGGTATCATTTTAAAGATAAGGTATCATTTTTGCCGAAAAATGTACTGCGTAAAAACGGAAGCCCCCAAAACTTACAAAATAGTGTTTTTTCATCAATTTTGTCGCACATCGATTTTTTTTCCCGTTTCACCGAGGACTTTTGGGTAAAATGACTAATGTCATTACAAAGTAGAATTAGTGACGCAAAAAATACGCCATCATATAGAATTTTAGGTGAAAATTTTTAAGAGTTATGATTTTTTTAAGTTAAGGAGGAAAAATTGAAAATGAAAAAACGGAAAAAGCCCGGGTCCTTAAGGGGTTAAGGTGATGTCCACCAATCAAAATGTGTCATAAAATTACCTTGGGAGGAGCACCTGTCTGTCTGTCATAATCGGCGCATGAAGGGCAGCCTCGGCCGGGCGCCGCCACTTCCAGGAATCTGAGTCACACGCCGAGTCACATGACGCAGTCACATGATCGCATCACATGATCGGCCCTACAGACACAGATCCAGAAGGACGCCGTCCACCGGACCGCGCTCATGCGCACAGCAGACATAAAAGTACTAGGTTTATTGGTTGGCATTAACCCCGACGGCTCCGAACCCATTATTGGGCAGAGTTGTTGTGTCCAGGCAAACCAAGAGACCCAGCACATAATATACTCAAACTTCATATATACCAGTAAAGGGACTGACACTAGGGGTATATAATATTCATTAGAAAATAAGAAGGTTATCATTATATGCTGTCATGATTGATAAATAAATAAATACTGTAAGAAATTAATACATGTATACTTATTATATATAAAAAATAAGTATACATGTATTAATTTCTTACAGTATTTATTTATCAATCATGACAGCATATAATGATAACCTTCTTATTTTCTAATGAATATTATATACCCCTAGTGTCAGTCCCTTTACTTGTATATATGAAGTTTGAGTCTATTATGTGCTGGGTCTCTTGGTTTGCCTGGACATGACGACTCCGCCCAATAATGGGTTCGGAGCCGTTGGGGTTAATGCCGACCAATAAACCTAGTACTTTTATGTCTGCTGTGCGCATGAGCGTGGTCCGGTGGATGGCATCCTTCCGGACCTGTGTCTGTAGGGCCAATCATGTGATGCGGTCATGTGACCACTTCATGTGACTTGGCGTGTGACACAGATTCCGGAAGTGGCGGCCCCCAGCCGAGGCTGCACCTCATGCGCCGATTATGACAGACAGACAGGTGTTCCCCCCAAGGTCATTTTATGACACATTTTGATTGGTGGACATAACCTTAAATATGAATGCTTGCTGAGTAAACGCCACCCCCAGGACGAAGGACTCGCCGAAACATGCGTAGGGGTGGCGTTGCTCCAGGAGACCCTGATAGGAATTGGATGTTATAGCCTGGTATGCCTATTGTCTTCACTGTGTACATTGTACTGTATGACAGTTAGAGTATTATATTGCCTATATATATGTGCTGTTACATGCACACATGTGTGACTATGCACCATGTCACTTTTCCTTATGTAATTTACTTATGTGGATCTGTCTGTGAGCAATGCCTTTGTCTCTCCACTTTGTGTATGTAATTTTAAAATTAACTTTTTAATGCATACCAAATAAAATTATATAATTTTTATCATTTATAAGTGTCTCCAATCTCTTTTTCTGTTGTGATACATTTGTGTAGGAGTACACAATAGGTTAATTGTAATAAGCATTAGCTTGATATATTGATACAAAGTCGTGTTTGCTGTTTTGTTTACAGTTTCTATACAAGAAAGTATCCGGCAAATGTCATATCTGTAGGGTAGAGCAGTCGAAATGGGAGAGATAGATGCCTATAATTATACATGCATTAAAATGAGGTTTAATATACTTAATTCCTAAAGCATGAGTATATTGCATTGCTTTATTTTTATTTATTTTTTATTTTGGATGTACTATTTGTTTATCTTCATTGCATATTTCTATTAACCACCTACACGTATACAAAATGCTGCCCTTTCTTCCAAAATTGTAGATGTAGATGGTACATTTAACATATTTGTGAGTAGAAGGCATGAGGAGTTTCTACATTTTAATGCTACTGGGGATGCCTTTGTGAGACCACATTTTACTAACCAGTGTCAAGTTCTCATCTTGCATATTCTTGTGTATTACACCTACAATTAGACTTCTAAATTAGACTTTTTTTTTTTTTTCACATCTAATAGAAACATTTCAGTATTTGTTAGTCTTTAGTTTTTTTCCCTTCTAATAGAAGCATTTGTTCTTAAAGTACCAATAAATAGGCCATTGTGTGGGATAAATGTTCATAGGGATTGATAAACCAAGTATTTTGTTTAGGCTGATACATTTAAAAATACCGTAACGTATATAGAATTACGATCACTTATTGTTCCCTGTATCCACATAGTCAGTGGGGGCAGTGTCAGAAAATTATGATAGAATTTATTTTCTGGATTCCTTGGGTTTTTCTTAACTTCAACCAAGAAAAGGGGAACAACTTCTGAATAGAATCCTACCATTTAGGTTAGGCCTAATGGGCCAAGGCTATAAAAAACTGTCATATGATGTGATTGATTGGCGTCTATACTGCAGTCCCCAGAGCAAAGCAATAATATTCTTGCTTTCTTTCTGAGAGGATTTCATGTGCCACTCAGGGTTACAGATTATCTGCTAGAAAAGCCGATATTGTAGATAACAGTGCATTATGGGTAGTAATTTAGACTGAAATAAGTGCTTGAAGTGCATCTGTCAGATGAGTTAGCATTACTTGCATACCTACTCGGAAAAACCACAAAAATGACTTCTGTACTTTGGTGTCAGAAACTTCTATTCTTTAGATAATACAGTCTAATATATCTTCTAGACAATCATATTTAACTTCCACCCTTTCACTCCATCAGTTATGAATTACACATCATTTTTGTTTTTTGCGTGTTTAAACTAGACTTGCTAAGATTTTAGGCTTTTGTATATCTTTCTCATTTCATAGCTGCAAAAGTAAGTTATTATCTTGTCTTTTTGTTGGTTTTATGACTGTAGCTTGTAGAAAAAATCATGGGATTAGCTTGTGAATAGACTGTTTGGTATGCTGACAAACCTGTATGGTATGGTATATGTTAAAAGTATGTAGAAATAAAAAAACATCCAGCTGAAAGTCCTTCATAAGATTGTGCTGATTAAGGGAACACTAAGTTAATCATTGTGAAGTACCTTGTGCATAATGTAATAATAAACCAGTCAGCTATCTAAGGTGTTCCATCAGCAGCCAGGGATTATGTTCTCTCACCAACTCAATCTGCTGTGCCAGCATTATTGCCAGGGAAAGAAACCTGTCTAAGAAAATGGTTGTTTGTAACCATTATTTGTATAGCACAAATAGTGTAGACATTTTTAGGCATGATATAGGCAACGTAAAGATAGGATTTTGTTCTATGTATATTGTGTGTACAAATATGATTATTTGTTAAAATGTAAAAATATAAAAAAAATTTGGCCATACTATAAATTAGTGAAAAATATTCAAAAATATAGCATATAAGCCTTCTAATATAAATGGGGAGCCCTATTGCAGGGCAGAAATTACATAGCCTTTTGAAATCTATATATGTAATTTCTTCGGACATTGGCCATCTTCAGGAGTCAAAAGCTGCACAGTACTCTGTTATCAGCTATAAACTAACAGGAGTGGCGGTGGTGGTGGGGGAAGGGGGGGACGGTGGATAGTGATCTCTGTCATCTTGAAATGCTAATATTGGGGAACAGCTGTGTAGGCCACATGACTTCTTTTAACATATCTCTACAATATATATTAAAATATATGTTTAAGTGAAGTATCCCAGATTTTCTTGGGGATATAATGGAAAATGAAAATAGCTAACACGCAGTGGATAGTAAAAATATGCTGATAAATAAATAAACTTGTTAATGAATACATAAATAAATAATAAATAGGCATACAAACAAAAAATACTAATAATATATAAAAAAATATATATATATATTGCTTCAGGAGACCACAATTATAGATTAGGACACCTGGTATACACAATAGGGGCTTGTAGACAAGGCAGAATGTACAGGATTTTATTATGAGAAAAACATAAAGTGGATAAAAAAATAAGGCTTGTTTTTTTCTGGAAAAATACAGCTGTAAACTAGGAATAAAACATGTATTAGAAAGTGTAATAGTATGCACTATAAAAAGTCTATAGAAAAGTGGTCATCGGTGCACACACTGTTAAAAAGGTCACAACTCCAATGTTGGTGTGAAACCAGCAAGGATTAAAATATTTGATTCTATTTATTCTGAATTGATTGTATGTGATAAGATGCCACGTCGGTAGAGAGACAAGCCCAGGTCTTTACTTCACAATGGCATTATTTTTTCCCCACAGCTTTATTCCTTCTGTTTTATTTTGTGATGCTTTGTTGCCTTAAAACCTGCCACAAATCTGTTTCTAACAGAGGAGCCCAGCTGCTGGCTGGGAGGAATTTGAGTACACAGGCCTGTAAAGGACATTCTCACGCAATTCCTAAGTGGTTTAGATTTCTCAGTAATGTGTTACATACAGAATTAGCTTAAGTATGAAATTGAAGTAACATTGCTCAATGTGTTAATAGTAGGCTAAAAGCTCAGAATAAGAGAGACAATGAATGCTTCGCTTAAGGGCCTATGAATTACGACAAATCAAAACAGTGAAGAGATAAATAATAGACATAAATTTTGCTAGCAGTGCTGCCTTCAGGAACTGGGTGAGGCCGTAATGATTGAGCCATAAATCACTGGGTTTGTTAGGTAGAAACATTAAATCCCTTTGAACAAAGGAATCAATTGGCTCAACTAGTTTAGCTGTCTCCTTACCTAACAAAGAAAAAGAACTCTTCTACAATTGTATTCTGCCCCAAATGAAGATGCAAAAGGCAATGCCAAATTTTATGTGTAAACTACCTAAAATATTTAGCTTTAAATTGAAAACTAAACAGCTTAACTACATCAATATTATCTTTTTAACTGAACTCTTGTTAGTCTAGTAACAAGTAAACTGTGTTAGATTTCCTTTGAAATATGTTTTTCTTTTTCACATTACCAATATTAGTGGAAATACTCAAAGCTGACTATGTAGAATTTTTTAATTCTTAGAATTCAATATCCCTTAGGGGATTTCCAAAAAATGATGACCTCCTTCTGGATCAGCATGACAATCATGTACACAAGGTTTACATTCTGTCCGAGAGGGATTACGATTTGAAATACTCATTCACTTATTCCATCAAGCTCTTTTTGACAGAAAATCCCAAGGACCATCCTCTTTAAGGCTACTGTATTCATGTAAAAGGAAGTAGACTTTAATAAACAGAAATAGGGTGGGGTGGGCATGCAATAGTGTTGATGAAACAAAGTAAGCTACGTATTCACCAATACTTTCCAAAAGAATAGCGTTTTAGATTGTATTTTATAAAGAAAATTACAGTTTTAAAAATGTTAATTATAACTCATAAAAAACATGTACCTTCCCCATTTGATACTACTAAAGGAGTAATCTACCCCTTGAACAAATAAAAGTAGGAGGGCCAAATCTTAAAAAAAAAAAAAAAAACTTTACTCTTTCTCTACATCTCTTCTGTCCCATGGTGACCCAGCACAGAAGCTCAAGTAGGCATCATAGTCTTTATTTACTAGTATCTGATATGTGACTGCTTCATCCAATCCGTGGCCCCATCGGTCACGTACTGTACTCCTGGTATCATGGTTCCTATCACTGAGCGGTGATACTAGTAATACTGCACATTACTTCAGCCAATGAGGCCACTGATTGGCGGAAGTAGTCACGAGTCATCCCCTAGTAAACAAAGACTCTGATATCCACCTGAGATTTATGCTGGATCGTCGCAGGATCAATAAGGTGACTAGAGGTTTTCTTTTATGTTATTTTATTATATTTTTGCCTTTTATTTGATTTTTTTAAGGGTCAATACGTAATGTCATTAGTCTGTTATTTTAGTTGCAAATGACATTTTCTTAGGACATCAGAGAAAGAAATATAGCAGAAATGTAGCAGAAAACACAATTCATTGCTATTAGTAGTCCAATAACTATTTCCAGTTCCAAGCTGTCAAGCTTCTGTTCATATCTTACAATGCTTTGAACCTTTGTAAGGAACAAGGGAAGCTTCTGTTACCACACCCATATTCTGCTTCATTGAATGCCCCCTAAATACCTAATAGGGAATGATAATTCTAAGTAAAGGCAATTTACAGAATTACTTATTAGAAGTCTTTATGCTTTTTGCAAGGTCTCAGCTGGCTGCCAGCAGAGGTTTAGGAATGTGTTCTCTAGGGCCTGGTAGCAAAAGATGAAAAGGACCTAGAGCTGGCAAAAAAGCAAATAAATGCTTTGACTTTAACTAAAACATCATAATTTATGAGACTGCTTTCACACTCTCCAGCACAGCGTGAATAGATAACAGCTTTTGCTTTAGCACAGAATATTTGCTGCTTTTCAACGTGTCTCTTTTATGCTGAGCACCAAATGTCATTCTTTTTGAACATGAACATTTAGTGTCTCATTGCTACAATAATGTAATTATTCAGACTTTAGCGCTGATCTTTTTTTTCCATGGCACAGCAGATTTGATAGAATAGATCATTTAGTCAATAATATGTAGAAAACTATTTTTACTTTCCTATAGAGCAGAGATTTCTACAAATATATTAGCCAGCCTTAGTTTAAAATGTATGAATGTTCTTTTTTGCTGAAGGTTCATTGATGGGAACATTTCCCATTGCAGAGCCATTTTTTTTTAGCAAATAAGACAATAGAGAAATTCAGTTCCATATGGAGGTTCTATGATAGAAAACCCACTTTTTGGTAAAACCCATAAACCCCCTGACAACTACATTTCCTTAATCGATTGTTTAATATTGCTGTATATTTCCACATTGGAAAAAAAAAAAACACCCCCATTTTCCTTAAACAGTTCCCTGCAGTACATTACCCATGGCTTTCAGGCTTTTAGGAGTGAATAACAATGTGATGTGTATTTGATCAGTCCCTTTGTTGGAGAAGTAGAAGTGCACAGGAGTGCCTTTCAGCTATGAATACACATCAGATCTGTAAACTACTTTGCTCATGTTTCAAGTGGATCAGATTGTGAAAGGCAGTTTCTTGGCAGTAACTCTGACTTCCAAACAATTCACATTTTCAAAAGTCCATTACATGTGACTAAAAATACACAGGCACTACATAATATCATGGTATACACATGATCTGTTTTACAAGTGGAGAAATTACTTCCCCCCTGGGGTCAACACTTGAAGACAAAAAAAAAAGCTTTGTCCTAGCTCTTAAATATTTATAAAAGTGCATTGTCTAAGGCTGGGTTCACACACCATTAAATGAAAGCTAAATTTGACTTAAAATATGCCATATTTTTAATCTAATGTGCACTTTAAAGGTCTATGAAAAAGTGGACATCATTACAAACACTGTTAAAAAAAACCTGCTGGTTTAGAAAGTCCAATTATCATCTGGCGGAGAAATCGCTCGATCGATGGCTGATCATTACTTTGTATGGCCAATAAAATTAAGGTTGTTGATAGATCAACACAACAGGGGATGTGCAGCCAACAATGATGCACATATTTGACGACATTGTTAAATGAGCCTTAGAATGTAGTCAGTAATGGGCCCCTAGCCATGGCCTACCATTAAATCCCATCATGTTTCATGTATCATGTTTCAGTTGGAGTTTCTGTGTTTTATGATATGGTTTGTTGACTCCATGTTAGCAAAAAAGAGTCCTAAGTGATACAGATATATAAACACTGTAAAAATCCATAAAGTGCTGCATAAGTACAAGCAGCTAGTTTAAGTAATAAGCTTACGGTTTGGAAAATATTACTTGTCTTTCTGGATTTAATGGACTGGGACTTGTGTTGTTCCTCAGCAATGAAGCATATACACATGTAGCGTATTTCTTCATTTTTGTTATCAATTGTTACTTGTAAATAATGTTAGTATTTGTCTTATAATTAAATGTATATTCATGAACTTATTACATCTAACTTTGATTTCTCATCATTAGTTTCATAGATAAGCACTCTGACATAGTTTAACCATTGCAGTACAAGATTTGTTTCACACCAAACCATCAAGCCCCCTTCAAATGTACATCTGCATGTTGCTGGATAGAAGCTTCTTTGCACAACTGCAACAATATGTTTTGACAGCATGAAAGCCAGAAGAACATTATGTTCGTTTCAGTGTTTCCATTAACAATATTATCTATAAGTGTAGAAAAGCCGAATTCTTTCCTCTAGTTCCCTTATTATTGAGCTAGACGTATAGAGTCCTGTTCTTTAGCCAGTAAGTCACATTGCCTATTGACACAATGTAATTCATTACATCTATGGAAGTGGATACTGTTACTATGGAAGCAGGGAAAAGGAAAGCAGCGAGAGATGCTTTTAGCTGACCAGTCAACTGGATATTGACCAACTGTCTTTTCATGAGGAAGAAATAGATGGTAGTGAAAAAGCTTGAGTCTAGTTTTCCAAGAAGCTGAACGATTTTCCCAAATCAATACAGCTCATCAGGCTTCAGAACAAAGGCTACGGGGGATGTGACAGTGATTGAGGTGGTGATAGGTTCTTTTGTGTTTAAGAGCAGGCAGACCCAGAGGAAAGCTAAGTCTGTGTTATGCTTTTCATTGCCTTCTCTGTGTGTTTCTTTCAGAGGAGGTCTTCAAAGATCTTAGGGTTTTTTTGTGTGAAGAATGCATAAAGGCAAGTAACCCCCCCCCCCTTTGTATAAAGCCTTGCAGTTCAGCATACTTCATTGGCTACATGCAAGCTTAGCTATCTCCCTGTGCAGAGACTAACATAATGAAGCACAATCATCCGGGCAATAGATATTCCTAAACACCACATTGCCCGCCTTTTCATAAATGCCTATTTGCAAATAATATGGGGAATTATACTGTTTAGCCCCTTTACTGCTTAAGGAGATGTAATTAATAAATGTCGAATAAAGTCCTTCCTCTCCAGCCTCCTACAGTGCAAGCCTATATAAACCAGTAATTTCTAGTCCTTTCAGTGATTTTAATCTGTGCTTAGTACATTAACACCAGAGCAATGTGTCTCAAAGGTTTATGACTGTAGTAGCAGCAGCTCACTAGGGCATAAAGTGTTTCATTATGTTTCTCTTTGTCAGCTCTGCCCTATCTCCTGAGCTCCATTGCAGTACATTATTTGTTCAGATAAAGCCCAATGTTCAGGGTGACTAATCGCAGCACTGTGTTCCAGATGGTTTGATTACAGGATGTGGTTAAAATGACTCTTCAAACATTTGGCTCAGCAGTAGGGCTCTTAAAAATCTCCCTGAAACTGTTTCGAGTCATCTGACGAATATATGTTGTTGTTGTTTTTTTTTTTTTTTTTTTCTTCTTATGCCTCTTTTTACAAATGGTCCAGTGCTTCATATATAAAACTGACTTTATTCCACAAAGCTTTCAAAGCATAGCAAATTTTCCAGACAGTGCCTTATGGTCAGAAAGCTCCACATATTGCCCTATATATTTGTTTTTTGTGGTTTATTCAGCCTATTGTCATTATGATACCTTTGTTATATGTATTTTCTTTTAAACATGAGCACTATAGACATTTGACCTAGTTTTAAAAACCTATAGTTGTACTGCCTTTGCTCCAGCTTGTCTTGGTATGTGTGATCTCAGTTGTTGTGATTTATTGTTTCACAAAGTGCCTTTGAGGGAGGAAAAGGTTAATTTGATGTATTTGCTTGCAAGGTTTACTATTGATCAAAACATTACCCTTCCTCCACTCATAGTTTTCTATGTTTCAAGAATCCAAGATAATGATTTCTTTATGTGATGTAGATGATAATGAGTGAACTGACATCACTGGTAGTTAAAGGAAAGGATGTTTGATGAGGTGTTGGTTCTTTTAATTGCCTTAGATTGTAATTATTTTTAATGTTATGTTTTTGCTACTGTTTATGAATATATTAAACACCTTATGTAGAATCATTTCTTTGATCGCTATACGGATGTAATTAACACTCATAGCCACAGACAATGCATTTAGTATGTTCCTAATATCAATAGAAATGGTGTATGGCAGCGAGTGACTGCCTAGGTTCCAAGGGTTTACTGGAAGAAGCCATATAAGTGGCGGCAGAAGAGTGCTAGTATAATAGGCAGCAGAGTGCTCAGAAGATATTTCACAAGCTGTGATCATTGCTGAGACTGGACATCTGTGACATAGATATGCTTCTACAGTTTTTCACACGTGGGGTCCTTGTGTTATACAATTATCATCATGTCCAACAAGGTCATTAAAGGGTCACCAAGCTTAGAACACAAGTTACTGCAATTTTAGCACCAATATATATATATATATATATATATATATATATATATATATATAAGCAAACAGAGTGGCACAGTGTATAGGCTATAAGACAATGAAGAAAAATGTGGGTGCTCAGCTCGCCCAGACCTTGACCAGAAATGAATTTCCAAAATCCAAAATGTAAGGCACAAAAGCGGCACTCCTGCGTTCCAAAGAATAAGTGATAATTATTCACCCATCCATATGTGCAACGTTTCAACCCTCTTAATGGGGTCTTTTTCAATCATACTTGAAAAAGACCCCATTGAGAGGGTTGAAGCTTTGCACCTATGGATGGGTAAATTAATATCACTATATATATATATATATATATATATATATATATATATATATATAGTAAATTTGAGTAGCGTTATTAGTCCAGTGATGCAGATGCAAATCAAAAAAATGTTGCAGTATCTTGTAATACCTTTTTTATTGGACTAACAGAATTATGTAGAGACAAGCTTTCAGCATTCCTCCCTTTATCAAGTCCAAAGCAAATGGATTTGCTTTGGACTTCATAAAGGGAGGAATCCCGAAAGCTTGTCACTACGAAATTCTATTAAAAAAGGTATTACAAGGTACTGCAACATTTTTTGATTTGCATCTATATAAATATATATTTATTTATTAATTTTTTTCACTAAAATACATCTTGCTTAGCATAGGTCATAGGTTAAATAGAAATGTCCATTATTTCCTCTCTAGACCTTACCCTAATTGCTTTCAATATTGAATAAAAAACTAATGCTGTACATTAACATAAGAGATTAGTGCATCCTGTAAATTCTGTCATGCCTGTGAGGACACCTCATGAACCCCCATATTTCACATCAGAGTAAACACACATCAATTTTAACTCCTCTAATCCTTTGCTTCCTCTGGAGATCCTTCTAGTATTAACTTACTTCACACCAAATATGCATGCTCAGCTAAGTGTATGATGGTAAAGAGTCAGCCAACACTTATAGTATATCTATGGCTAACTTTAGTATTGATTAATCTGTAGTTGATTTATTTTACATGATTTACTTGTTTCTCTCTACTTTTAGGCTGCGTTCACACATCGTAAAATTTGTAAAGAAGAGGGGAGTCAAATAGGAATTAAAAATGGCTGTATTTTGAATGTCATAAGTGCTTTATGAACGTCTATGGAAACGTAGCCTTCAGTGCATACATTTAAAAAATGGGCCGTAATTCCATCCCAGTCCTTCTTGTTACGCCTAGCGCTCCGGGTCCCCGCTCCTCCCCGGAGCGCTCACGGCGTCTTTCTCCCTGCAGCGCTCCGGTCGGTCCCGCTGACCGGGAGCGCCGCACTGTCATGGCCGTTGGGGATGCGATTCGCACAGCGGGACGCGCCCGCTCGCGAATCGCATCCCAGGTCACTTACCCGTCCCGGTCCCCTGCTGTCATGTGCTGGCGCGCGCGGCTCCGCTCTCTAGGGCGCGCGCGCGCCAGCTCTCTGAGACTTAAAGGGCCAGTGCACCAATGATTGGTGCCTGGCCCAATTAGCTTAATTGGTTCCCACCTGTTCCCTGGATATATCTAGTCTCCTCCCTTGCACTCCCTTGCCGGATCTTGTTGCCTTGTGCCAGTGAAAGCGTTTAGTGTGTCCAAAGCCTGTGTACCTGAACTTCTGCTACCCATCCTGACTACGAACCTTGCCGCCTGCCCCCGACCTTCTGCTACGTCTGACCTTGCCTCTGCCTAGTCCTTCTGTCCCACGCCTTCTCAGCAGTCAGCGAGGTAGAGCCGTTGCTAGTGGATACGACCTGGTTGCTACTGCCGCAGCAAGACCATCCCGCTTTGCGGCGGGCTCTGGTGAAAACCAGTAGCCTCTTAGAACCGGTCCACTAGCACGGTCCCCGCCAATCCCTCGCTGACACAGAGGATCCACTACCTGCCAGCCGGAATCGTGACAGTAGATCCGGCCATGGATCCCGCTGAGGTGCCGCTGCCAAGTCTCGCTGATCTTCCCACGGTGGTCGCTCAGCAATCGCAGCAGATTGCCCAACAAGGACAGCAGCTGTCGCAGTTGACCGCCATGTTACAGCAACTTCTGCCTCTGCTACAGCAGCAACCATCTCCTCCGCCAGCTCCTGCACCTCCTCCGCAGCGAGTGGCCGCTCCTAGCCTCCGCTTGTCCCTGCCGGACAAATTTGATGGGGACTCCAGACTCTGCCGTGGATTTTTGTCTCAGTGTTCCCTGCATATGGAGATGATGTCGGACTTGTTTCCTTCAGAACGGTCTAAGGTGGCGTTCGTAGTAAGCCTTCTCTCAGGAAAGGCCTTGTCTTGGGCCACACCGCTCTGGGACCGCAATGATCCTGCCACAGCCACAGTCCAGGCCTTCTTCGCTGAACTCCGGAGTGTCTTCGAGGAGCCAGCCCGAGCTTCTTCTGCCGAGACTGCCCTGTTGAACCTGGTCCAGGGTAATTCTTCCGTTGGCGAGTATGCCGTACAATTCCGTACTCTTGCTTCAGAACTATCCTGGAATAACGAGGCTCTCTGCGCGACCTTTAAAAAAGGCCTATCCAGTCGCATCAAGGATGTGCTGGCCGCACGAGAGATTCCTGCCAATCTGCAAGAACTCATCCATCTAGCTACCCGCATCGACATGCGTTTTTCTGAGCGACACCAAGAGCTCCGCCAGGAAAAAGACTTAGATCTCTGGGCACCTCTCCCACAGTATCCGTTGCAATCTACGCCTGGGCCTCCCGCCGAGGAGGCCATGCAAGTGGATAAGTCTCGCCTGACCCAGGAAGAGAGGAATCGCCGCAGGGAAGAAAATCTCTGTCTTTACTGTGCCAGTACCGAGCATTTCTTGGTGGATTGCCCTATCCGTCCTCCACGCCTGGGAAACGCACGCACGCACCCAGCTCACGTGGGTGTGGCGTCTCTTGGTTCCAAGTCTGCTCCTCCACGTCTCACGGTACCCGTGCGGATTTCTTCTTCAGCCAGCTCCTCACTCTCAGCCGTGGCCTGCTTGGACTCCGGTGCCTCAGGAAATTTTATTTTGGAGTCATTTGTTAATAAATTCAGCATCCCGGTGACCCGTCTCGTCAAGCCGCTCTACATTTCCGCGGTCAACGGAGCCAGATTGGACTGCACCGTGCGTTACCGCACTGAGCCCCTCCTCATGTCTATTGGACCCCACCTTGAGAGGATTGAATTTTTCATTCTCCCCAACTGTACCTCTGAGGTTCTCCTCGGTCTGCCTTGGCTCCGGCTTCATTCCCCCACCATTGATTGGACCACCGGGGAGATCAGGAACTGGGACTCTGCCTGCCACAGGAAGTGCCTCTCCCCCCCTCCCAGTCCCGTCAGGCAAGCCTCTGTGCCACCCCATGGCCCCCGTCCTGGTGTCACACTGCCCCGTGCCAGGTCTCGCCCTCTGCCCTCCCTCCCCATTCCCACTCCTGCTGTACTGCCTGCCGTTGAGGAAACCCTCCATTCTTTCCCGGTGTCCTCATCCCAGGGGAGGCAGTTACTGGACAAAGAGAAGGGGAGACCTAAGGGGGGGGGTACTGTTACGCCTAGCGCTCCGGGTCCCCGCTCCTCCCCGGAGCGCTCACGGCGTCTTTCTCCCTGCAGCGCTCCGGTCGGTCCCGCTGACCGGGAGCGCCGCACTGTCATGGCCGTTGGGGATGCGATTCGCACAGCGGGACGCGCCCGCTCGCGAATCGCATCCCAGGTCACTTACCCGTCCCGGTCCCCTGCTGTCATGTGCTGGCGCGCGCGGCTCCGCTCTCTAGGGCGCGCGCGCGCCAGCTCTCTGAGACTTAAAGGGCCAGTGCACCAATGATTGGTGCCTGGCCCAATTAGCTTAATTGGTTCCCACCTGTTCCCTGGATATATCTAGTCTCCTCCCTTGCACTCCCTTGCCGGATCTTGTTGCCTTGTGCCAGTGAAAGCGTTTAGTGTGTCCAAAGCCTGTGTACCTGAACTTCTGCTACCCATCCTGACTACGAACCTTGCCGCCTGCCCCCGACCTTCTGCTACGTCTGACCTTGCCTCTGCCTAGTCCTTCTGTCCCACGCCTTCTCAGCAGTCAGCGAGGTAGAGCCGTTGCTAGTGGATACGACCTGGTTGCTACTGCCGCAGCAAGACCATCCCGCTTTGCGGCGGGCTCTGGTGAAAACCAGTAGCCTCTTAGAACCGGTCCACTAGCACGGTCCCCGCCAATCCCTCGCTGACACAGAGGATCCACTACCTGCCAGCCGGAATCGTGACACTTCTGCATTATGGAACTATTTACTTTTTCTTTTATAGAATGGCCTTGTATTTTTTTTTCTTTATTTTGTACATTTACTAGCCTTTCAGTGAGTCTCAGTCTTAAGTCGAGGCTGTCACTTAACATTGTAAAGATTGTAAACAATAAAGAAAATGAAAATGTGCTTAGGTACAAAACCATTGACATAATATTTGTCTCTTTTGTTGCTGAGGTTTTAGCTTCAGGTCTCAGTCCAACAAGTCACAGAGAACTGTTTGCAGCAAGCAATGACCAATCTCTGGTTTGCTTATGGTGAGAATGTTGAAGCCCTCAGGGAAAAGGAAATAATAAAAGGCTTTTACTAAGGATTTAGTTTAAGTATTTGTGCAAGCTTTCTGTTTTTTATTAGGCTTTGAATACTGTGCTTGTTGTGTCTTTTATGTTCTCTTTTAAAAAATGTTCGGTATACATATGTGCTAGATCAGAGACTTTGCAACACAGCTATCCGGTTTACTCTATGGAGTTCAAAATGCATAAAGGCGTATTGCTGTGCTATAAATATAAAGGGGTTGTTGGTGGTTTAAAGGCACTCTAGGTCCTAAAACAGTCTTGTCTGGAAAACAGCTGTTCTAGATGCAAAATAACTTCATATTTTGATTTGAAACTGTTCTAATTCTACTTGGTCAGTCCTTTAAAAAAAAAAAAAAACATACTATGATTTTCTAACAAGACAAAAGGGAAAAACCTACAGAACAGAGGGAGAACAGAGGAAAGGGACAGCAGCACAATTCTGGCAGTGTAGATCTAGTTGCCTTGTTGGACTGCATTTTGAACCGGAAAAGAAGAATTTTGTACAGTTTTACTATGCAGTTTATCTTTTTAAATTAATTTTAGGTGAGCATGCATGTGCTTTTAACGGGTTAAAGAGGATAAGCCTCTGTCAGATCGCAATGACAATGGTGTATGTTCCTTAAGAACAAAAGGATTGGGCCTGTTGAAATCCCTTTTTCTGTTGAATTTAGTGTCATATGCATTAGATGGTCAACTGGTCTCAAACACATTGGTTGGTTTGGCCAGCAATATTATGTACAGGCAGCTTAAGTTTGCAACATTGCTGTTGTTGACATTAATCTACCTACTTTTTCTTGAATCACACTCTTACATAGTGGATTAGATACCATGATCCAACACAGTTATAAAAACAATTAAAAAAAATAATCTCTTTTGTCTGACCAGTAGAATTGCTATGAGAACATTAGACCTATACCACTTACATGCACGCCAACCGGAAAGCCCACATTTGATATGAATAGAGCCCTACATAGGTGAATATGAAATCTTGTTGGCAAAGCACAGTATATGTAAGGTTTAAAAAAGATTACTGTAGTTTATTTATAAAACACAATGGCCCAGATTTATCAAACTGTGTAAGAGAAAAAATAGAGAGATTTTCCCACAGCAACCAATCACAGCTCAGATTTCACTTTACCAGAGCACATTAGCTGAACTGTGACTGGTTGCTGTGGGAAAATCACTCTTTTTTCTCTCTCACATAATTTGATAAATCTGGGCCAATATTGTTCAAGAGTCTAAGGGCCACAGGTATGAAACTAGGTCAAACAAGAACTAGACATATTGCCCATAAAGGCCTATTGATTGCTATATGTAACAGCTAGTTGTCAAAGATGAGGCCTGTTGTGTTTTTTCCACAAGAAAAAACTTCATGAATCTTCATATTAATACATGAACTTTAAAACAATTGAGCAATTGTTTATACTATTATTGTGCAATGATGCAATGTAATCACTCTTAAGAAGAAACCTAGAGCCCCATTCAGTTTTTGCGTGGGCTTAAATCCCTCTAGGAAAAAATAACTGTTCTTGCTCTTTAGTCTTTATGTGCTAAAAGCAAGAGATTATTTGTGTTTTTTTCTCTTTAAACTATTACTTGGATTGCGCTATTTGACTGTTAAGTGTAAGCAATTATGTGTAATAATAGCAACACTAAAAGGTAGTGTTTTACAGCAGGACATGGCAAAAAATATTTCCTGCTGTCAATTCTATCTTGATTGTGCATACATATATACAGTTTCCTGTGGGTTTTAAACTGAGGTTGCTAAAACCAAAAAGGAAGCAAGCCAACCACAGCTATTAAAACATTTTCAACTGAATCTCTGAATATGCTTCAAAACTGACAAAATACACAAACTCAATAGAATTTTCTTTCCCTGTGTAGGTGTATTGGTTGTGAATGTCACATGGCGGAATAAGACATACGTTGGTACTTTACTGGATTGTACAAAGCATGACTGGGCTCCTCCAAGGTAAGCTACTGACTGTGAATAAAGCCTTCTAGTTGTAAACTCTGCTAAGTGTATTTTATTTTTTTATTGCTGTACATGTTTTAAACAAAATAAATGAAAATATTTCTAAATGAGGATTTGTATTTATAGGTTTTGTGATTCTCCAACAAGTGACCTTGAAATGCGTGGAGGTCGTGGCAGAGGGAAAAGGGCAAGATCAGCAGCAACAGCAACAGCATCTGCCCCAGGCAGCGAAACAAATTTTACAGAAGTGAGAGGACTTCAAAATAAAAGTAGAGGTGGGGCTAACGGGAAAGGAAGGCGTGGAAGTATTAATACAAGTGGACGTCGGACACCCCCAAATTGTGCCATAGAGGATATCAAAGCAAGCCCTTCTCCGGCTGGTAAAAGGAAAAATAGGCCTTCAATAGAGTTAGATCTGAATTCCAGTTCAGAGGACAATAAATCAGGGAAGAGGGTTCGAACTAACTCTCGTAGTATGCCAACTACCCCACAGGGGAAAAATGATTCTTTTTTGGACCAAGGTTGCTCTTCTCCAGTTTTAATAGACTGTCCACATCCTAATTGCAACAAAAAGTACAAGCACATAAACGGTCTTCGGTATCACCAGGCACACGCACACTTGGATTCAGACAACAAACTGGATTTTGAACAAGACAGCGAGGATAAAGTTTCAGACTGCGAGGAAGCACTAAGTAATGTGGCACTTGAATGCAATGAATCAAGCACAAGTATGGATCAATTGAAAGCCCCCATGTCTCCTGGTTCACAAAGTGCTCCTGGTACACCAAAGGGCAAAAGAGAGTTGGCAAACAATTGCACCAATCAAATTAATAATACAAAAACTGTCAAAAATTCTGGAAAGAAGAAAGGCTTAAATGTTGAACTTAATAACCTTCCTATCATTTCAAACATGTCAGTTACACTGGACAATTGTGCATTAGATGGCAGTCTTACTGTAGAAATGCCAAAACTGGAAGCAGAAGGAATAATTGATAAGAAAAACGAAAAGAACAAAAAATCGAATAACTGCAAGGTTGATAAAAATCTTTCAAAGCTTAAAACCACTCGGCCAATTGCTCCAGCTCCAGCTCCCACACCTCCTCAATTAATAGCAATTCCTAGCGCAGCATTTACAAACACTACAACAGGCACAATACCTGGATTACCCTCTTTAACAACTGCTGTTGGCCAGGCAACACCAAAGAGCCCCCCATTAAAACCAATTCAACCAAAGCCGACAATTATGGGAGAGCCAAGCAGTGTAAATCCTTCCCTTACATCACTCAAGGACAAAAAGAAAAAGGAAAAAAGAAAATTAAAGGAGAAGGAAAGTAAAGATGCACTAAGTCCTCAAGAAGAAGTTTGTAAAGTAGAGGATTTAAAAGGATCTGCTAAGGATTTATCTGGACATTTTTTAAAAGAGCATATTAATAAGAGTGAATCACTTATTAATGGACTGATGGATACTACAGAGAGCCGAATGGCTAGTATTAAAGCTGAAGCAGATAAGGTGTATACATTTACTGACAATGCACCAAGCCCATCTATAGGAAGTGCCTCTAGGGTTGAGTGTAGCACTGTGATTAATGGACAATCTACTATTTCACCATTGAATGTCTTGACACAGAATGGTGGAGATAGTTCTACTACAAAGACAAACAGTCCAGCATACTCGGATATTTCAGATGCTGCTGACGATGGAGGCTTTGACAGTAGGTCAGAAGGCATGAGGTCAAAGACTAGCTCTCCTGCAGATATTTTGTGTAATAAAGACAATGTTGTTAAGGGTCACTCTAC
This sequence comes from Hyla sarda, assembly GCF_029499605.1. Taxonomy (NCBI): domain Eukaryota; kingdom Metazoa; phylum Chordata; class Amphibia; order Anura; family Hylidae; genus Hyla; species Hyla sarda. Next base: position 484,155,338 of record NC_079189.1, read on the forward strand.
ACCCATTTCACAATCATCTCAAGTAAAGGAGTCACACTCTCCATACTACCATGGCTATGACCCTTACTATTCACCATCTTATGTGCACTCGGGACAGGCCAACACTCCAGTCAATGGAAATGTAAGCTCTACACAGGAAGGAAAAAGGAAAAAAGAATCAGAGGAAGAAATAGAAAAGAAAGAGAAGAGTGAAATCTTAGATGCTAAAAAAGCTGAAGTGAGCTCCAATAATTTGCCACCTCAACATCAATCTGTTATTACACAACGGCATCCTGCACTAGCCCAATCACTTTATTATGGACAATATGCATATGGTCTGTACATGGACCAAAAGTCTCTGATTGCATCTAATCCAGCCTATAGGCAACAGTATGAAAAATATTATGAGGACCAGAGAATGGCTGAGCAAAAAATGACACAAACAGGAAGGGAATGTGAGAGAAAACCTGAAAATTCACCTAAGGAGCTGGTTAAAGAGGATGTAAAGCTAAAGAATATACCATCGGCTACAATTTCAAAAGCACCTTCTACTCCAGAACACGCTAAGATTAATACAAAAATGTCCATTCCCAATACAATGGAAGAGCCTGTGAAAACTCAGATCCTACCGAATCATCAGCAGGTTCAGTGTGATAGCTTCAAGGCAAAACAAATGGAGAACCACCAGCTTATAAAAGAGGCAGTGGAAATGAAATCTGTTATGGACTCTATGAAACAAACTGGAGTGGATCCAACTGTAAGGTTTAAACAGGTAAGAGATCAAAGTAAAATCAGTTATTTGGTAGCTATGATATGAAACGTTTATTCCCTGTTTGAATTTACTATTTATTTTCTATAGAATGCAGGTTAGATATCAATGTTCTGTGGACTTCTACACATAGTAAGAGAAAGTGTAACATAAAGCATAACTCTCTCAATCTAGAATGCTCATTCATTATATGTATCCAGTTATACCTAACTTGTAAAACCTAATGAAAAACATTTTGGGCAGGAGTGTAATGTGTTCTTTGAGCAGGATGAGTAATGATGTATTGCTTAATGGTATCTACACAAGATTTATGTCTTTGCTTAATTTAAAGAGTTGTCTAGATTTGCTTTGCTATGTAGCCTGGAGATAACCTATTGTCTTCCATAGAAGAACATTCTAGGCATATTCTATGGCATGTGCAGAATTCAATTTGTAGGGAGTGAGAGGAGATGAGCTGTGGCCATCAACTATGATCAGTGGTGGATCCAGAGGGTATTTACATAAAAGTGTGAATGACCTTTAACATGAGTGATGAACAAACTGACTATGGCCCCATGTGAAAGACCCAGTCATCTGTCCACAAGTCATCTGTCCTTTGTAAACATGTGGCCGACAATTAAGTAAATTAAGTGAACAGTGCTGTATATCGTAATTTTTTTTTAATATAGCTATTGAAAGAACCAGCAAAAAATGTGTTTAACATCAAAACATATTTAAACAATAGTTCATTTTCTAATAAAACATTTCCTCTAAGCATATCTTCTTTTTTTTCAAGGAGTCTGATTCCCGATCATGGCATCATTACATTTACCAGTCAAAGTATCTTGAGCAGCAAAAAGCTGAGGAAATAGAACGAGAGAAAAAAATAAAAGAGGAAAACATAAAGACTCCTCATAAAGAAACTGTAATACCAGTTCCATTACAAGTCACAAAAGAGGAGGCCAAAGAGGTCAAGCGCCAAGATACTCAGTTAGTAGAAGATAACAAGAATAAAAATGATGATCGGAAAACTCCTGTAAATTGGAAGGATTCAAGAAATGCAAGAGTTGCTGTATCATCACCTATGAGTCAGCAGCATCAGTCTTATATTCAATATTTGCATGCCTACCCATATACACAGATGTATGACCCGAATCATCCAGCCTATCGTGCAGTGTCTCCAGTTTTAATGCATGGTTATCCAGGTGAGTCTTGTTTCTGCCTATACATGTATAACAAAAATGAAGCTAATTGTTTTAGTCATATTACAGAAATAATGGACTTTTGTTGTACTCTTCTGTAGGAGAATTATTTATGTTTTCTGATACTTTCTTTTATAGTACACTTTAATATGAACGTTATAAGTATAACTCAAATACTCAAAGCAATGAACAGTAGCAAACGATTAAAAAAAAGTAAAGTTCTACTTATCCACTATTAAAAGATCCAAGCCTGCAAATCAAGCTTTTATTTAATTGTCTGTCATATGCATGAACAGCAGAAGATGTTCTAAATTGTCTTTCAATAGCCTAAAAAGAAATGCCTAGTTCTCTCATGTGTTTCTACTTTATAGTATTGGTCATCCAGACATTCTTGTCCTTTTTTTAAAATATGAAGACAAAAATTGTCAGACATTTAGAATATTGTGATTGTATATGTATCACGTACGATTGGCATTGTTTGCAGTATCCAACATAAAATAAAATGTGATTAATGTCAAATTTTAAATATGTCAAAAAGTTCATACAACCTTAAATCATATTATTTCCGTCAATTAATAATTACGCATTTTTGTTAACTTTTTTGTGCACAGGAGCATACCTTTCTCCAGGCTTTCCTCACTACAATGTTTATGGGAAGGTGTCAGGAAGAGATGAACCTGAGAAAGCCAGCACCAGCCCCAGCATTAACTCCAAATCATCTTCTGAATCTAAAGCACTAGATTTACTGCAGCAGCACGCAAATCAGTATCGCACCAAGTCCCCAGCGGTAAGTCCTTTTTCTCTGTTCATTTGTTGACAATCTTTATCAATGGTATATATTATTTATGTTAATATAATCTACAAATATTTAAATCTAGATATTTGTTTTGAATGGATTTTTTGTTCAAAGAGTAAAATTATTGGAAATCTCTGTGTATTTGAGAATTGGCAAAAAGATTTATTTATCAACATTTTTAAATTATAAAATTGTAAACATTGGTTAAAAGTTTTCAGTTCATTGACTTTAAGTCTTCAAAAGTCTCTCATTCATACGTTGTGTGATCACCACAACATATATAATTTCTTAAATGGTAATTTACCAAAATTGTAATCTATTTAGTCATATGTACTACATTCTTATTTACTCTAACAGAGCAGACAATTTAATATTTTAATATGAATAAACAGTGATCAACATTGTCGTCTGAGCTTTTTCCCTTAAGATACTATTTAGACAGAATGACAGTTGTTGAAAACTCTATTGTCCCCATATCAGTGTGTGGGCAGATTCATATTATGCAAAAGAAAATATAAATCACTTTTTGTTGGAAATCTGTTTTGATGGCCAAGTTTATAGTAGACTGAGTGTCACATAGTATTTGAAGAATTCATAAGAATTTATAAATGGGATGATCTCAATGTATATTAACAGATTATTTCATGTTAACCAATGGCAGAAATAGTTTTTTAAACACTGTATTTCTATGGGATTGATCTGTCATGGTAATATGGTATACTTAAATGTTCTTTTGCTTATACAGCTGGCAGAAAAAGCTTCTACTGAAAGAGAACGAGAGAGTGAGAGAGAAAGGGACCGACATTCTCCTTTTAACCAACGGCATCTCCATACACATCATCACACACATGTTGGCATGGGATATCCCCTGATACCTGGGCAGTATGATCCATTTCAAGGTTGGTGTCCATTTATTTTCTAAATTTGTGGTCCTTCACAAATCAGTTTAATTTATTATAAGTGGTTTCCAATTGTTTCTGGTTCTGTCTTACCAGTGTTCAAAAAAATCTCACTGTAAAACACCATCCATATCTAATTGTGTGTATGTTGCCAATAGTGCACGAAGCAGAGTAAATTGCCTTTTGAGCTCGAAAGGCATTTGTGTTACCTTGCCTGAGATTGCATTTGTATTACCTTGCCTATGAATTTTTTTCGATTGTTTTAAGCCACAATATAGTTATTTCTTCTCTATTCAAACATAATACTCCACATTATGGCACAGGCTGCTCAAGACATTAAAGGACTATTTTACAAAATACTTAGTACTCTGCATACACAAAATAAGAGAAATTTTAAAAATGAAATTGTCCCCCAGATGCATAGACATTTCAAAAAGTGCTTTCTTAAACAAAAGACTTTATTTTTTTCCGATGAAATACCATATTATAGCCATGTTATCAAACAACGTGCATAACCCCATTTTTCACATTTGATTGTCATGGCTTTAACCTAGTCAAACAGTCATTTAACCTAGCCAAAAACAAAGTTTTCCAAAGCCCCCCAGCCTCATTTTACACATGTCTGTACTTTATTCCTGTTAAGGGTGTTACTATTCTATATGTTAAAAAAAAAGGGACAGAGTTTGTGATGCATGTGCACTGCATTCAAGTGAATGTTCTCACATGGGGCTTTTCCTCTAGGGTTGACCTCTGCTACCCTTGTTGCCACTCAGCAAGTGGCTGCTCAGGCATCTGCATCCGGTATGTTTCCTACACAAAGAAGGTAAATAGAGTGTATCCTAATAAACAACGTTGTGTGTGTATCATATATATATATATATATATATATATATATATATATATACATATATATATATACATATCTATCTATCTATATATATATATATATATATATATATATATATTGTACACACTCACTTATTCATACATGAACCTACAGACTTATGAGTGGTGGAACTTTTCAGTATTGGGAATTTGACAGGTAAATTAATAAAATCCAATTTTCATCTGTCTGCTCATTTATTCTATCTTTTCATTGCCAATTGGAGGCATTCAGACATCGCGGAGATGCTAATGAGCACATTTTGATTTGATTTCTTCTTCCTTTTTAGGAATGTCAATGTACGATTTATCTAGTGGCAGCGAGCTTTGTAAAGTAAAATATAGCCAGTGATCCCTGTCAAGGACATCTTTTTATCCTAGTCCACATCTTGCCTTATAATAAATTAAGGCCTTTCTAAAGCAAACCTTACATAATTTGAGTTTCCTTGGAAACTGAAACCATTTATGAAGCTGTAATTTGAGCTACTGTTATAAGAAATGCTTAAAAGTTCCCTATGTGTAGTTTGTACTCATTTGATGTAATGCATCTGTATATACTGTTTCTGTGATAAGTAGGTTACCCACAACTGTAATTTATGATCATCATCTAGTCATAAAAGATTAGCTAATATTTTGCCTGAAAGAAAGCAAAAAGAACAGCAGACTGACTATTTAATACAGTATTGATAACTTTTATCATAAACTCAGTACCAATGCACCTCTTAAAGGAGATATATCATGCCAAAAAGCTCCTGTGGATAGATAATTTTTAGATCAAGGGGGTCCGACCACTGTGACCCCCACAATCTCCTGCACAGGGCTGTGGCTCTCCCTGGGAATGCAGAGTAATGACCCCTGCACGAAGCGACAGCCAACACCCCCTCCATATATATCTCCATGGGAGAGCCATTAAACTATCTTAGGCTCTCTCATAGACATATATGGAGGGGGTGTGCCAGCCGAAGGTTTGTGTGGGGGTTGTGATGCTGCATTCCCAGGGAGATACAGGCCCCATACAGGGGGGCAAAATATGAGGGCCCCATGGACTTACTGACAGGTTTTTTTTCTGCTTCTCAAGCTAACTAATCTACCAATCTATGTCTACAGACAACATAAAAAACAATGCTCGAGGTACTGTATATACTTGAGTATAAGCCGAGTTTTTCAGCACGATTTTTTGTGCTGAAAACGCCCCCTCGTTTTATACTCGAGTGAACTCTTCGCCTGTCAATCCCTTCATCAGTGGTCTTCAACCTGCGAACCTCCAGATGTTGCAAAACTACAACTCCCAGCAAGCCCGGACAGCCATTGGCTTTCAGGGCATGCTGGGTGTTGTAGTTTTGAAACCTCTGGAGGTCCGCAGGTTGAAGACCACTGCGGCCTTCGTCATCATCCAGCCCCCCCCCCCTTTTGTTTTGTACTCACCTCCTCTCGGAGGGAAGTTAGGGTGAGCTGGTCCGGGCCATCTATGCAGCAGGGACCGTCCGGTGGGGAGGATTAGTCATTGTGGGCTGTCCATTTTCACCGGGGGGGCCTCTTCTCCGTGCTTCGGGCCCGGCCCCAGAGTAGTGATGTTGACTTGACGACGTTGCACAGGGACGTTCATGCGCAACGTCCCTGTGCGTCGTCGTCAAGGAAACATCACTGGGTCCGGGTGAAAAGGCCCCCTGGGAAAAATGGACAGCCCGCAACGACTAACCATCCCCACCGGAAGGTCCCTGCAGCATAGATGGCCCGGACCAGCTCACCCTAACTTCCCGCCGAGGGGAGGTGAGTACAAAACAAAGGGGGGGGGGGGGGGCTGGATGATGACGAAGGCTGCAGTGGTCTTCAACCTGCAGACCTCCAGAGGTTTCAAAACTACAACACCCAGCATGCCCGGAGAGCCGATGGCTGTCCAGGCATGCTGGGAGTTGTAGTTTTGCAACATCTGGAGGTCCACAGGTTGAAGACCACTGATGAAGGGATTGACAGGCGGTGATGATAAAGGGGGGAGGGATGATGACGAAGGCCGCAGTGGTCTTAAACCTGGGGACCTCCAGAGGTTTCAAAACTACAACTCCCAGCATGCCTGGACAGCCGATGGCTGTCCTGGCTTGCTGGGAGTTGTAGTTTTGCAACATCTGGAGGTCCGCAGGTTGAAGACCACTGATGAAGGGTGGTGATGATGACGGGGGTCTGGATGATTACATAGGGGTGTGATGTATTTCCCGCCTTAGGCTTATAGGGGGTATTTTGGGGTAAAATGAGGGGCCTCGGCTTATATTCGGGTCGGCTTATACTCGAGTATATACAGTATGTTTCTAGTGTAAACAGTAATGGTCAGCTGGTATAAATGCAAAAATTTGTGTTTTCTCTATAGGAAACCCTTAAATCATGATCTATTTGAGGTGCTTCTGGACTGGAGTTAAGAAACTCCATTTCATATTAAAGATATAACCCCAAATGCATTGATTACAAACAGTTAAATAATAACATAAAATAAAAATGCAATAGATGGGCACATAGGTTGTGGTTAAAAATACTGATTAAAATACTAACCTAAAGGCCAAAATGTGAGAACATAGCTTAAGGGTACATTCAGACAAGTGGATCCACAGCAGATTTTACGCTGCAGATCCACTCCTGAAGGACCCCTACAGGGTGCCTTTAGATGTGCCTTCTTGGAGTGGCAATACGCCGCTACGAGCAGACACACTGCTGCGATGTGCGAGTTGCCGCGCATGCGTTGTGTACTCGCACACATCGCGGCTCCCCTGCTTCCTGAGCTAGGCCGAGAGCAGCAGCGATGTGTGAGTATACTGCGCATGCACAAGGTGACTCGCACATCGCAGTGTGTCTGCTCGTATCGGCAGATTGCCGCTCCGAGCAGGCACCTGTAAAGGCAGCATACAGTGGTCCTTCAGCTGCAGATCCACAGTGTAATACGCACTCAGGATCCACTCGTGGGAATGTACCCTAAGACTGTCTAGTCTAAATTTACAAAAATAATTAGACAGTTTTAGTAAATCTGGGCTATAATGTATAGTGCAGAAAAAGGGACCCAATTGAAGCCTTAAAGCCATTAGTTACACTATTTTACTTACTTAAATAAGAAATGTCTCTACTTTACATCCTTTTAGTTAAATGTCAAGCTGAAACCTTTCTCTGCTGTTTGATCTTGAACAGTCTTAGGGGGGACATTTATCAAAGCATTTAGTATGTGTTTTTTGCTTATTGTCGCAAAAAAAAGTCACAAATGGGACATCTCTATTTTTTTGTGCGGCTTTGTGATGTGCCCTAAGCAAAAAAAAAAAAAGAAAGAAACTTGCTTACCAAAGCAAAAAGTGATTTTTGACTTGCAGTGTTCAGAGATTTATTAACTGTGAAAGTTGCAAAAAAGTTGTATTGCATGAAAAAAAACTACTAAATTTACATGGAGCAGAAAAGGCCACCACCAAAGCAAAAAAAAAAAAAATTGCTTATGTGAAAGAAATTTATTAACCAGTAGATAATTAAGTTGCACATAAGCAAAAAAAATTGTAAGGAGAAATTTACAAAAAAAAAGGAATATAAACAAACATTGATAAATGTCCCCCTTGGATTTTCGTCACATGCATTTACAAGACCAGTAGGTTACATTACACAGATTTTGTATCTAAGATGGGAACTATTTCCACAATGAAACCTTATAAGTCTGAAGTTATCACTGAGTAAAGGGCACCCAAGAGACAGCAGTGAATGTACTTCTAAACCTTTACATAAATGATGTTTATTTAGATGGAAGGCAAAGAAATGATGTGCTGCCAGTGTGAATATTAAGAGATCAAGTGATATTGAATGTATTGTCTGCAAGACATGTATAGTAAACCCATCTTTTCTTTCTCTTTTTTTTTCAGGGAATGAATACATTGAAAATGTACATTAAATCATGTGACTGGATCACATGGAAGAGCAATTTATTACAGACATCAGTTCCATGGTGTTGATATAAGAATGCCTAAGTGGCAGGCAAAAAAAAATATTTCATTTTTTTCTTCATTTCTTTCTTTTTGTAAATTTCAGATTTTTCTTTTTATAACAGAGTAACATGTTACTGTAATTAGATGTTTGTGGGTGAGATATATATACATATATATATATATATATACATATATATATATATATATATACATATATATATATATATATATATATATATATGGTCCTGCTCACAATCTTGTTTTGTATATTAACATGCACACAAATAAATATAAATATATAAATATATATTCTTTAAATTTTTTTGTATCAGTAACCAGGCTCGCACATGTGTAGGGTCTGCTGCTAAACTGCACACCAACCAGTAAAATGTATTTGTCATGTTGAATAGTGTTTACTACAAATGGCTGTCAATTATTTTTCCTTATAATGTAAATAATGTTATGTATCCATGTGCCTGAAATTTGCAGAAACTAATCATATTGGCCATAGGCTGTAAGAAGCAGGCTGTAATGACGATACTTTGGTACAATGTAGATGTCTATTTGGTGGCTCCCTTTAAGATGCATCAGTGTAAAATGTTACTGTAATAATTGTTTTATTGTAATTGTGTATTGTGAAAATATACATATGGAAGGCATGGGGTTGCCAGTACCACAATTAAAGTAAATACAAGGGTTGTACATAATGTATAAATTAAAATAAGTAAATAATGAACATCTGTGAATAATAAAATGTCTCTTTTAATCTTGAATGACAAATAACCTGAAAACCTGCATACCACAAGACATCTGTGATTGTTCTATTACTTGAATAGTCCTGCAGTCTTTTTTAATGTTTACAATTATCCAGTTTTAGAAAAGAGAATATAATGCCATTGCCTGGTTACTTGTTTTATGCTGTAATCTAGTTTATTTTATGTAAAATGTATATTGAATGCTTTCTTTTTATACCTGCCTTAAATAATTTGGCAATCAGAATAAAAGAAGTTGTTTTTGTAAAGTCTTGTCTATTGTGGTCATGTTCTTGAATGTTTAAAAATTTGTTTCCTCGGAAAATGTTTAAAAACAATAAGATGTACACTGGGTATGGTGCTGGATATACCTCTGGCATTCTTGGCATTCTCTAATAAGCAACATATTATAGATAGATGCATTTGGAACATATTCCCGTTTATGGTTGGTCTGTAAAGGTTGTCCTTCTAGACAAGGAAAATGTAAGTTTTAAACAACATTGAATTGGCAAATTGACTCTTGCCTTGATCGGTGACCTGAACTTCTATTGGTAAGATGAAGAAACTATCTGTAGCCCCACCCTTACTTGAGCATACCCTGCAAATAACATCTTTTATTGTCTATGAACCACAATCCAAAGTATGACCATGAATACAAGAGCGGAGAGACCAGAAAATAACCAACTTGACTTATTTTCGCAACCTCTACAATCCGAGAAACTCAAGTTTATAACTATTGGGAATTTCTAAACTGGCCTTTTCCCCAGAGAAGCTTTTGAAATTATGTTTTCTTTAATATTCTTCTTTCTGATACTTTAAGCAACCAACTCTTCTTTTCCTCTCCCTTCTCTTCCTTACCATTCCCCCTATTTATTACTTTTCCCTTTTCTTTAACCTTATTTCTCTTATCTTTACTAACTCCCAGAATTTAAAGTGTTTCTTCCCCCAGAATACTGGGGTTGGTAATGTGGAAACTAGACATATTGGGGGGGAATATTTAAGACTTGTGTTATTAGAACTCTTTATTTTGCGCCTCATAGAGTGCTAATTGAGCCTAATTTTCAGAAGTGGGATTGGTTTTAAAAAATTTTGGGCAAACAGCACAAATAGCAAATAATTCAACATCAAGTATACCTGATATCAACTGTTACACTTTGTGCACCAGAAAGTGGTGCTAAACTTTTTAAAATAGGGTGTTAATAGCACAAAAAGCCCAACAATGTCCTAACCACGCCCTTTAAAAAAAATTGACTAACGGGGTGCTAAATCTGGTGCTAAATATCTGAATATGTGGTGCTAAAAGTGTGCTAAAGTAAAAAAAAAGTGGCTCTAAATTCTTTAGACATCCCCCATTGACCCTTTTTTTACACCAAAATTAGGAGAACCCCCCCCCCCCAAAGAAATCTAATATGCACAGGTTGCTTAAAGCTAAATGATAATATATAAGATTATTTGTTTCCTTTGCATAGCTAAATAAATAATTATCAATTTCACTGTCAGCCTTGCATGTAGGGATATTTTGTATACAGCAAAATGTTCCCATGGTAGCAAACAAAGCTTTGCTATTTATCCTAATGGGTTCTTCTCCAATGACTCCAATAACTGTGTCTTTGCATGAAGCAATCTTTGTTCTGCTATCCTTGTTGCTGAAAAAACAAATTATACAATACATGAAGGTTAAAGGCATTAAAATGCATTTTTTTTCTGCTGTCTTTAAAAAAAAAAAATATAAGCTTTGCATGCCCATGTTTAAGATGCAATATACAGGGGTAAAACAAATATTGAACACATCACCATTTTTTGCACTAAATGTATGTCACGATGCCGGCTGGCAGGAGGTGGATCCTCTGTGCCAGAGAGGGATTGGCGTGGACCGTGCTAGTGGACCGGTTCTAAGTCACTACTGGTTTTCACCAGAGCCCGCCGCAAAGCGGGATGGTCTTGCTGCGGCGGTAGTGACCAGGTCGTATCCACTAGCAACGGCTCACCTCTCTGACTGCTGCTGATAGGCGAGGTACAAGGGAGTAGACAGAAGCAAGGTCGGACGTAGCAGAAGGTCGGGGGCAGGCGGCAAGGTTCGTAGTCAGGGTGGATAGCAGAAGTTCTGGTACACAGGCTTTAGACACACAAAACGCTTTCACTAGGCACAAGGGCAACAAGATCCGGCAAGGAAGTGCATGGGAGGAGGTTAGATATAGTCAGGGACCAGGTGGAAGCCAATTAAGCTGATTGGGCCAGGCACCAATCATTGGTGCACTGGCCCTTTAAGTCTCAGGGAGCTGGCGCGCGCGCGCCCTAGAGAGCGGAGCCGCGCGCGCCAGCACATGACAGCAGGGGACGGGAACGGGTAAGTGACCTGGGATGCGATTCGCGAGTGGGCGCGTCCCGCTGTGCGAATCGCATCCCCAACGGCCATGACAGTGCAGCGCTCCCGGTCAGCGGGACTGACCGGGGAGCTGCAGGGAGAAAGACGCCGTGAGCGCTCCGGGGAGGAGCGGGGACCCGGAGCGCTAGGCGTAACAATGTATTTCCAAAGGTGATATTAACATGATGTTATTAACAAATTGATGATAGTGACTGATATTTTTTAAATACTTTGTACAAAAGCCTTTGTTAATAACCCCTTAAGGACCGGGCCATTTTTCATTTTTGCCCTTTCTTACCTCCTCACCTTCTAAAAATCATAATGCTGTCAATTTTCCCCCTACAGATTGATATTAGGGCTTGTTTTTTTGTGCCACCAATTGTACTTTGTAATACCATCAATCATTTTACCACAAAATCTATGGCTAAACCAGATAAAATATATTTGTGGGGCAAAATTGATAGAAAACGCCAATTTGTAACTTTTGGGAGCTTCCAATTCTACGCAGTGCACTTTTTGGTAAAAATGACACCTAATCTTTATTCTGAAGAACCCTGTGGGGTCTTTGACTTATATACATACCTGCAGTCCGGCGCCCCGTCTCTCTGAGGATCCTCTTCTGTCTTTGGTAAATTGCGTGCTGGAGGCGGGCCGCCGGCAGGTATTTACATAAGTCAGAGATCTCGCCTCGCCCTCCTGTTTGCCCGCACTATAACCAAATGTATTTGGTTTAGTGTGGGTGAACGGGTTAATGTTTTCCTTTAAGTTAAATGGTAACTCTCATTAAAACTAATTTTTGCTATTGCACTCCTTATGGTGAATAAAAAAAATTCTAATATACTTTGTTTAAAAAAAATGAAGTTTTCTATGTTTTATTTGTGCTTAAAAAAGCTCAAGAGCACATTTTCCCCCATCTCATACCAAGACTTTGGACCGAAGCCCAAACACAGGAAGGAAGTGCAGCCTGGAGTGCTGAGGGGGGTGTCCAACCAACAGCATATGGCAGTTAAGTCTGAGAGGAGCTATGATTGGATGAGGCTGGAAACCCCCCCCCCCCCCCCTCAGCATTTCAGGTTGCACTTCCTGTGTTTGGGCTTTGGTCCAAAGTCTGTGTATGAGATGGGGGAAAATATGCTCTTGAGCTTTTTTAAGCACAAATAAAACATAAAAAACTTCATTTTTTTTTAAACAAAGCATATTAGAAATATTTTTAATGTACCATAAGGAGTGCAATAAAAAATTTTTTTATGAGAGTGACCATTTAAGGATATTAATTGGAAACTAGATTAGATTAGATTTAGATTAGATTAGATTTTTATGCCCATGTGGCAAACAATGCATTGAAAAGCCTTTTTGGTACATATACAGCTATAGGCAGTTTCAGACAGCTTTCACTTTGAATCATTTTAGTATCTATAACTCTTCAATGGCTATGGAACCCTTTGGTGATCTACAGTGATCTACAGTAAACCACTGGCTGTCTAGCTGTTATGTAACAGCTAGGATCAATTTGCCAGCTTGTTGTGTATAGAATAATTTATCTCATACATTTAACTATTTATGGCTTTTTCAGTGGAAGATATGGAATCACAATATACCCCAAAATATTAATCTCCATAAATATTTAGAAAGATAGTATTGTACAGAAGTTGTATGTTGCTATTAATATCTAAAGCCAGTTACAGTTTCTTTTTTATTGGCTCCCCATGATATGCAGTACTGGACAGCTGCCAACTACATCTAAGTGCTTCCATGCTATTTTCACATTTCAGCAAGCACTGATGTATCCCTTTGTGTTACATCGCTGCCTTTTCTATATTTTTTTTATTTTCAATATCAAATCTAAATATTCATGTTGTAAACCTGCAGTGTTAATTTTTAGGCTTTCAGGTAGTCAAGTGAACTGTAAAGGTTAAGAAAAGCAAATGTTAACAAGTCATAAAGGCCACTGCAATAGCTGTACTTGTTCTTTGCTTATATAAAGGTTTTATTGCATTGCTTTTAGAAATTTGGACACATATGCCTATGAATCAATCTTTATGATTAGTTTTATAGGTTTTGCTCACTGTGCCTGCATCTGACCGTATAAATCACAAAAGAATTTCAGGGGAAAAAAATAATCTTTTTTCTGTCATTTCTCAGTGCATGTTGTATATAGCTTTGAAATGCTTAGCTCTTAATATAATTTCATCATATCACTGAAAAGAGTGACTTTTACTTGCAATTGCAGTTATACTGTGGCATTTAAGGTTTGTATTGTAGTTGATTTACACTTACTAGCCACTTTTTTAGGTACACCTGTTCAATTGCTTGTTAACACAAATAGCTAAACAGCCAATCACATGGAAGCAACTTGGTCGAGACAACTTGCTAATGTGACAAAATGGCGCCAAAATGGGGAAGAAAGGGCATTTAAGTGACTTTGAATGTGGCATAGTTGTTGGTGCCAGACGGCTGGTCTGAGTATTTCAGAAACTGCTGATCTACTTGGATTTTAACACACAACAATCAGAGAATGGTTTACAGAGAATGGTCTGAAAAAGAGGAAAGATGCAGTGAGCGGCAGTAGTGGTGGCAAAAATACCTTGTTGTGTCAAAGGCCAGAGGAGAATGGGTGAAACAACGAACCACGATTTCGGCACTAAGCAGGTACAGATGAAAGGGACAACATAAAATAGTAACTGAGAATACGGTGAAATAATTCAATTTATCTGATTACATTTTGGGCGAAAATGTAAAAGGGCCTTTCATTTGTCAAAGGGCCTTTCATTTGTACGAAAACTTACATTGGCCAGGCATTTTTCAATTCAAGATCCAAAATTCCGTAAGACTGAAGATTCTGATGGGAATTAGTCAGTTACTGTTAGTGAAAACTTTGAACATGTTGATGTTCATCCAATGTCATCATTTTACCCACTATGCTCACGTGGCAATTTCATTGAAACATTTTTTGCCATGGTGAGTGATGATTTTCGTTAAATCAATGAAATTCCTATACTATCTAAACATTATAATCTTACCAAGAAAGAATGGCTAGGTTTAAAGTCCCTTAAAAATAACAATGGAATTATAATTAGGCCTACCGACAAAGGTGGCAGGACAGTCATTTTGAATAGATGTGACTACATAGAAGAAGCCCTTCACATCTTGTGAGATCAGGAATCTTATGTGACTCTTCCCTCTGACTCTTCTATGGAGTTTTATAAAGAATACAATACCCTGATACAGGCTGCTATACAAAACAATGTTCTCAATAAAAAAAAAAAAGCATTTTTACAGATTAAGCAGTTGTCTCTACCGACCTTCTAATATCTGCCCAAGGTCCATAAGGATATAAAGAAACCACCTGGAAGACCTATAAGTTCAGCAATGAATGCAAGAACCTGTCACCTTTTCCATTATGTAGATTTATTTCTACAGCATTATGTGTTGCATTTACATGATTACTTGAAGGATTCCACCCAGTTAATTAACAAGTTGTATAATCTACCTATTGAAGGGGATTTTGTTTTTTTAACTCTAGATGCGAGTTCTCTCTATTCGAACATTTTAGAAGAAAAGGGGCTTAGTGCAATTAAAAATTTTCATTAGAACTGGACGAATTCATATGAGACACCCAATCTCAGTTTTTACTTGATTCTATAAAATTTACTTTAAATCATAATATATTTTCATTTGATAATGTAGTCTATAAACAAATAAGGGGCTGTACGATGGGCTGTACAACAGTCGGTGATTAGTTTTGTCTGTCCTTTCACTGTATGTAGGCCCTTGACAGATTAACAGGTACAAAATAGTACACTACTTAGATGTAGGCATGTGGTATGCACTTATGAGGGAAGAAAAATGCACTACTGTACGCTTCAAAATATATTTGCGTAAAACACCAGCTGGTGATTACTTTTGGCTGTCCTTTCCCAGTAGGTAGGCCCTTGACAGATTAATAGGCACAAAATAGTACACCACTTAGATGTAGACATGTGGTATGCACTCATGAGGGCAGAAAAATGCACTACAGTACACTTAAAAAAGTTTTTGATTAAAAACACTAGACGGTGAGTACTTTTGCCTGGAGTTTCACAGTATCTAGGCTCTTGACAGATAAACAGGTATAAAATAGTACACTACTTAGATGTAGGTATGTGGTATGCACATATGAGGGCAGAAAAATGCGCTACAGAACACTTTGAAAAGTATATGCGTAAATTCCTCAGCCGGTGAGTACTTTTGACTAGATTTTCACAGTATCTTGGTCCTAGACAGATTAACAGGTTTAAAATAGTAAACTACTGAGATATAGGTATGTGGTATGCACTTGTGAGGGCAGAAAAATGTGATACAGTACGCTTAATAAACATATTGGAGTAAAACACCAGCCGGTGATTACTTTTGGCTGTCCTTTCACAATATGTAGGCCCTTGACAGATTAACAGGTACAACATAGTACACTATTTAGATGTAGGGATGTGGTATGCACTTATGAGGGCAAAAAAATGCGTTACTGTAAACTTCAAAAATGATTTGAGTAAAACGCCAGCCGGTGATTACTTTTGGCTGTCCTTTCCCAGTATGTAGGCCTCTGACAGATTAAAAGGCACAAAATTGTACACCACTTAGATATATGTATGTGGTATGCACTTATGAGGGCAGAAAAATGTGGTACAGGACGCTTAAAAAAAATACATATTTTAGTAAAACACCAGCCGGTGATTACTTTTGCCTTGACTTTTACAGTATCTAGGCCCTTGACAGATTAACAGGTACAAAATAGTACACTACTTAGATGTACGTAGATGTATGAGGGCAGAAAAATGCGGTACAGTATGCTTAAAAAACAAACTGAGCTACCTACCTACACACCTGGATGAGGAGAGAAGGGTGAAACCGTGGTGTCCGCACTGCTGGAGAGTTTGATGGAATCAGCATACATCTGAGGTCATCAGTAATATGGAAGTACTTATATTATATTCACACAGTGAATAATAAAAGTACTTCCATATTACCGATGACCTCAGATGTATGCTGATTCCATCAAAATCTCCAGCAGCGCGGACACCACTTCCCGGTTTCACCCTTCTCTCCTCATCCGTTTGTAACGCCAATGTCTTCGGTGTGGGAAGCTGCAGAAGCTCAACCTTCTTTGTGATATGCCTCTGTAAGTGTTGTGCCTGAAATTGCACAACCTTTCCAGGTGAGCACGTTTCCTTCCTCCAAGAATTCTCATCCCATCTCTGGTGATCCTGCACAAGGAAGCGCTTTTTGTCTATTTGTGTTTCTGTACCTACATACCTGGTTACCTACATACCTGGTTGCCTAATTACCTACCTACATCCCTGCTACAGAACTACCTACTTTCATACCTGTCTACCTGGATACCTAAATACCTGGATACCTAAATACATACCTACCTGCATACCTGGCTAATTAACTACCTATCTACCTACCTGGCCTCCTAACTACCTAGCTAGCTACATAACTACATACCTGGCTGTCTCACTACCTTGCTACCTACCTACCTACATTAGCTACATACCTACATACATGGCTGCTTAATTACCTACTTACATACCTGGCTACAGAACTACCTACTTACATACCTTGCTGCCTAGCTATCTGGATACCTACAATACCTAAATACCTAATTACATACCTACCTGCATACTTGGCTAAATAACTATCTGGCTTTCTATCTACCTACATTTCTGGCTACCTAACTACATAATTTTCTACCTACCTACTACCTTCCTGTATCTGTGCAGGACACCAAGCCCTCCTTGGGGCATAATAACAGTTTGGGGCCTATAGATGAGGAGATTGTGTAGAGGGGGAGACTGCACTGGAAAAATGCAGAGTCTAACATGTTTGTCCTGCAGAAGCCAAAGAGATGAGTTTTGGCTGCAGGAAATCATCATGGCGGTCTGATCCAAATGGAGAAGGAAAGAGGATGCCGCCGATCTGAAAAGATGTATGTGAGTTCTCTAGATGCAACTGTAATCACTGATATGGTGTATATATCCTGTGTACAGATAGTTTCTACCTCTATGGCCCTGTACATAATCACTTATATGCTATACAGATCTGTGTACAGATGGTATCTACCTCTATGTATTCCTGTATATATACACTTATATATTTATTTTGTGTGTAGGGGTGGGGTATGAGGAGGGATTTGAGTGGGATAGGGGCAGGACAGGGGTGTAGCCAGGGGCAGAGTCTCGCAGGGGACCCTTGCTTTATTTGGTCCGGGGGCCTTGAGTGTTGTCAGCCCCCCCTGTCTCCAGACCTCATTTTTTGTATGGGACATGTTTGTAAGCATGCTCTGTGGCCTGTACAGAGAATATTCCACAGTGGAGGGGAAGCTGGGATCCACAACAGAATGTCTCAGCTTATTTAGCTTAGTAAGCCTTAATGGTTAAATTGAAAACTGCAAAGTTTCAGTATTATTTTAAATTTGAGATAGTAAATGTCATGTTTGGGCTGGGAAGGAATGCAGTACTAATCTCTCCCACTCCCTCTATCCCTGCCTACTTGCCTATCAGCCCTAAATAGCGGATCGACAACCACGGTGACAGTCCCTTCCTAGATAAGTGATGGAAGTCACTTTCAACAAAGTAAACTATAAAACAGACGGAAGTTGGGATACTGTATAGAATGACACAAACTAACAAAAGTAAAACTAAACACACGCTCACAATAGGTCAAAGTCTACTAGCCCAATCTATACCAGGAGTTATCAAAGTTACTGAATAAAAAAACAGGAGAATAGTCAGAATGCCAAGCCAAAACGTCAGAAATACCAGAATAATCAGAAATACAGATACAAACTCTAGTTACTAGAGAAACTCTTTTGCCGGCGAGGTCTGAAAACACATTGCAGGTTTAAATAGGCAGCACACAGGTGAACTAACAAGATCAGCTGACCAGCCCAGAGCTAGGTGTCACAACATCAACCAGATAAACAAACACCCTCAGGGATGTTTAACCCTTCAAGTTCTTACAGTAAATGGAAAACAAAAAATCACCAAGAAAAAAAAATATTTTGCAAAAAAACTTTATTTCAAAATGATGCCATTTTCTGCTAACACATTTCATTGCAGTTCAACTGACTGGATAAGATCTGCCCTTTAATTAAATAACACCTATAATTGACTTTGTTTATTTATTAACCATATTTATTTAATTATTATTGTATTTATTTTAGTTAATTACTGCATCAATCTGTAGTACTTTTGACCATATTGTGGAGAAACTAGGACTCTAAATGAGAAAACTCAGTCACCAACAAATCTGTCGAGTGTAGATCAGTGAATAGGAGACAAGGGAGAGGGTAAAGGAAAAAGATGTATCTGCAGTTTTTCAGTCAGTTTTGTAGAAGGGTGGAGAGGGGATGCAACGGGAAAAAAATAACTTTAAAATTCAATGTGCAGACCTTACATCACACTGTAAAGAGCCCCACTCAGCAAGCAGAAAGAGGAAAAATATGTTTACAAAGTGTATATTTACAGAAGCCAGAAAGGCGAAGGAAAGGGACAACACCCTACACTTCATCTAATATACATTTACAGCTGAAAGGGGGAATTGTGAATGATTTTTACAAAGAATATAAGAAGAGACCAATGTTTGTAGTCAATTCATTGGTGAATTAATTGGTTTTATGCCTGTGTTTACTGTGACATTTAGCTTGAAAGAGTCTATTATGTTTATCTTGTTTTACCAAGACCATTGGTCACTGATATGAACCTCTTGTTCATATATTTAGCTTTTTGAAGGGAAATTAGATCCTCTGCAGAATAAAAGGGTTGTTACCACAAAAATGCAATTAGCAGTCGCAAAAAGACATATATGCACTAATAAGGTTTACTAGCAAAGGGGAATTGTAAATGTTGCATGAGACAGTCATCAAGACAACCTAATATATGTAGAAGTGCAGATATGAAGTGCACCGAGAAGCTAGGAATAAGTGAAAGACCATAGAAAGGAAAATATAGTATAATTCACTCTGAAGAGCCGCGGGTTATAATAGACTTTAATGACATACAATTTAAATCCCAGGCTATTACTGTTAGCCATATACCACCACATGTCTCACTGTCACTTAACAGTGTCATATGCTGGTGAAACGTCGTCCTGATGAAAAAAACCTCAGCTGTGCTAGTAGCTATGTTACAAAACTATATTGTACAGTAAAGCCCCTTTGCGTACTAAAAAATACTTCTAAAGTGCTCATCACTGGTCCATGCATTGGCTCAGGCAGAAATATTGACCAAGAAATTGTATGACCAGCTTTAGAAAAAAAAAAAAAAGTGGTGGTCCAGGGTAGAGAATTTTCTATGAAAAAATTATTCATCTGATCACTGGCCAACTTCGCCATAAGTTTTTAATAAGCCTGTGTCACCGATCAAATTTTTATTATACTTGTTGTTAGGACTGCAGCAATCAATAGTACAGTATATATGATGTGATACTCCCAGTGTTGTACGATTGTGGGCTCATGCCCTCATGTCACATATCTCTTTTATAGTTGGACTGGTGACACTGGTGTTTTGAAAAAATGTTTGGTTATACCTTCTAACCTCTTAACGACAAGGACGTATATTTACGTCCATAACCGGCTCCCGTTATGTGAAATGCACTCAAGAGCTGAGCTATCAGCAACCAGGACCTGCGGCTAATATGGAAATCATCGATCGGGCTGTTGTCCGATATTAGCACTTTAGACACCACAATTAAAGTTGATTGCGGCATCTAAAACATGAGAAAACACATGCCGGTTAGCTCAGCTGAGAGGACCCTTACCTGTCTCTTTGCCATCCGATCTGTGCCTCAATGCACCAGCCAGGGTCTGCAGGCTGGTGCAATCGAGCACTGATAACACACTGATCAGTGCTTTGCTATGGCATAGCATTTTTCAGTGTATGAATCAAAGGATTGCAAGTAATAGTCCCCTGTGGGAACAAAAAAAATAGTGCAATTAGTGCAATGTGAATCAACCACTTCCCTAATAAAGCTCTTTGGTCTCTGCCATGGTGGTGAGTTTGAGATATGATTAATTGATTGATTCTGTCTCCCAGGTGTCTTTTTTTTTTTTTACAGGTAACAAGATGAGATTAGGAGTACTCACTTTAAGAGAGTGCTCCTAATCTCAACTCTCAACCATAGCTGTATAAAAGACACCTGGGAGCCAGAAATCTCAATCATTAATAAGGGATCAAATGTATATTTGAAAATTCAAATTCATTTGTAACTTATTTAAAATGTGTTTTTTGTATTTTTATTGTTATTCTGTCTTTCACTCTTCAAATAAACCTACCATTAAAATCATAGCTTGATAACTTCTTTGTCAGTGGGAAAACCTACAAAATCAGTAGAATATCAAATAGTTTATTCTATCACTGTAGGTAGGTGGTACCGTTCAAAGTAAAATTCACATTATTGCTTTGCCCCAAGATTTTTTCAGCAAAACATTATCCAGAACATTATAGTGCCTCTGTTTCACAAGACTGGCCCAATAAATCTTGGGGCCGATGATTCAGTTATTACATCAGTGCTTTTATTTTAGACAACTTTTAATAGGTTGTAACAACTACATACTGGAAATATGCCACAAGACCTGCAATGTCAGAGCTAGCCTGACCCGATTGTCTAGCCATCACAATTGGTCCCTTGTAAAAGTCTCTCAGATCCTTGACAATTGTTCCTGTTTTCAACTTTAAGAACTGACTGTTCACTTGCTGCATGTTATCTCCCAACCCTTGACAAGGGCTCTTTTATAGGATAATAAATGTAATTTATTCTCTGGTGACAGCTTTTAATGTTATTGATGCTTGGTGTGTTTATGCGTGTGTGCTTATTCCATGTTTGTGCTGACCTGTTTCCTTTTTTGTTTTATTTTTCTAAGTGTATAACATTTAAAAAAAAAAAAAAAATAGATCATTGCTTCTGATATTGTTGTAACAGAGTTATGTAGTGTATAATAAACAAATGCTCACGTATTAATGTATGCATGCCTTTTTCTAGCTTTACATCAAAATTATATCTCATCTGCTGTATGACATATTTGAGCCAGAAATTAGAGGCATTTGTGGCATTTTTTGTAAAAGTTGCAAAAACATGCTCAAATCATTGCTGTAGTTGGGTGTGTTCATATACACTGCTCAAAAAAATAAAGGGAACACTAAGATAACACATCCTAGATCTGAATGAATGAACTAATCATGTGAAATACTTTCGTCTTAACATAGTTGAATGTGCTGACAACAAAATCACACAAAAATTATCAATGGAAATCAAATTTATCAACCCATGGAGGTCTGGATATGGAGTCACACTCAAAATCAAAGTGGAAAATCACACTACAGGCCGATCCAACTTTGATGTAATGACCTTAAAACAAGTCAAAATGAGGCTCAGTAGTGTGTGTGGCCTCCACGTGCCCGTATGACCTCCCTACAACACCTGGGTATGCTCCTGATGAGGTGGTGGATGGTTTCCTGATGGATGTCCTCCCAGACCTGGACTAAAGTGAGACATGATGTCCCAGATGTACTCAATCAGATTCAGGTCTGGGGAATGGCAGTCCATAGCATCAATGCCTTCCTCTTGCAGGAACTGCTGACACACTCCAGCCACATGAGGTCTAGCATTGTCTTTCATTAGGAGGAATCCAGGGTTAACCGCACAAGCATGGTCTCACAATGGGTCTGAGGATCTCATCTTGGTACCTAATGGCAGTCAGGCTACCTCTGGCAAGCACATGGAAGGCTGTGCGGCCCCCAAAAGAAATGCAAACCCACACCATTATTGACCCACTGCCAAACCGATCATGCTGGAGGATGTTGCAGGCAGCAGAACATTCTCCAAGTAATCTTCAGACTCTGTCACGTCTGTCACATTTGCTCAGTGTGAACCTGCTTTCATCTTTGAAGAGCACAGTGCGTCAGAGGCAAATTTTCCAATCTTGGTGTTCTCTGGCAAATTCCAAACGTCCTGCACGGTGTTGGGCTGTAAGCACAAACCCGACATGTGGACGTCAGGCCCTCTTACCACCTCATTGAGTCTGTTTCTGTCCGTTTGACCGTTTGAGTGGACACATGCACATTTGTGGCACGCTGGAGGTCATTTTGTAGGGCTCTGGCACTGCTCCTCCTGCTCCTCCTTGCACAAAGGCGGTGGTAGCAGTCCTGCTGCTGGGTTGTTGCCCTCCTACGGCCTTCTCCATGTCTCCTGATGTACTGGCCTGTCTCCTGGTAGTGCCTCCATGCTCTGGACACTACGCTGACAGACACAGCAAAACTTCTTGCCACAGCTCACCTTGATATGCCATCCTGCATGAGGTGCACTAAATGAGCCATTTGTGTGGGTTGTAGACTCCGTCTCATGCTACCACTAGAGTGAAAGCCCCACCAGCATTCAAAAGTGACCAAAACCTCAGCCAGGAAGCATAGGAACTGAGAAGTGGTCTGTGGTCACCACCTTCAGAACCACTCCTTAGGGGTGTCTTGCTAATTGCCTATAGTTTCCACCTGTTGTCTGTTCCATTTGCACAACAGCATGTGAAATTGATTGTCAATCAGTGTTGCTTCCTGAGTGAACAGTGTGATTTCACAGAAGTGTGTTTGACTTGGAGTGACATTGTGTTGTTTAAGTGTCCCTTTATTTTTTTGAGCAGTGTACAAAACAAATTGTCAGATGTGACTTAGGGCTCGTTCAAATATGTCTGGCGTTCAGTTACCTTTTCCCTCCTATGCTTGCTAAAAAGCGCTGCAGGGAAACTCATGCTAGAACTGATCCCATTCATTTGAATGGGACAGTTCACATTCATCCGGCGTCTCAAGTTTAACGTCAGTATAGTAGACATGCTGGACAGGGGAATGCATCTTGATGTTCCCCCGTCCGGCATTCAGAAATAATGGATGCCAGATGCTAAACAACTGATGACAATTGATGCAGTTGTATTATCAGTTGCAATGAGCTTTAGGCTGGGTTCACTCCGGACATATGTCAACCAAGCCTTAAAGCAACAGATACAGATTTTTCAAAAAATAGTAGAGAATGTATTAAGTATATATAAGAGAGACACTGCTGTAAACACCCAAAAAAATTTATAAAAATAAAGTCCTCAAGTCACTGCATAAACAATTGTTACGTGTATTATCATTTGTCCAGTATGTCTAAGTTTGAGAATAAAAACAGTATTGTTAAGTAGATAGCATCAGCTAGAAAACGATGACCGATGGCCGATATCACTCAAGTACAATATGTGCTTTTGCAGCCAGGAGCCATTAGAAATCATGAACAATTGAATGTTCCAGAATCCTGGCTACCACATATGCCCACAAAAGCCATGGACTGAGACAGTAACTCAGTTTAGTCATCCCATTAACATTGTACCATGAAGACTAGAGATGAATGAATATTGAATATTTGATTCGGACCGGATCCGAACTGTGACTTGATTCGAAATAACAAATTTCTTCATTAGCGAGACCCCTGCGATCGTCCTGTATAATGTATAGATGCGAGTGGCTTTCTCCTGCCATCGCATCTGTGATCACAGCAGGTGTCACTCAATCACTTTCGACACTTGATGTGATTGCCCTTTCTATTGCAGAGGTGGAGCGAATTTCTCCTGCGCTCGCATCTCTGCACTATACTCCGGCCGGCCAGTGATGTGAATAGAATTCACATCACTTATTCATGTTTCCCGCAGAGAGCTGTGATTGGCCAGATGGTTCCAGCCACTCACAGCTCTCTGCGGGAAATATGAACAATAAGTATATATACGGCATATATTCATGCTACAGTGGGACTGTAGTAGAGCAGCCGGCCACCCACATCTATACATTATACAAGACGATCGCATCAGGTGTCAGAAGTGAAACCCACTGCGATCTGTCTATTAATGCATGTACTACAGCTCCAAACATAGAGCAGAGTGTGCTCCATGTTGGGAGCAGTAGTACCTGCAGTTGAGGACAGATCACAGCGGGTGTCTAGCCTGACACCCGATGCGATCGTCCTACCTAGATGCGAGAAAGCCGCCCGAATCTATACATTATACAGGATGATCGTAGCGGGTTTCAGGAGTAGCAACCGGGGCTATCTGTCTATTAGTAGTGATAAGCTGCATATGCCATATTCAAATTCACGATATTTTGCAAATTCCGTGAGGAGGAGGAAGAACTTCTGATCATTGTAAGTAATTGCTACTGTCATATAAAGGGGAGACCTGCTACTGTCATATAAAGGGGGGACCTGCTTCAGTCATATAAAGGGGGACCTGCTACAGACATATAAAGGGGGGACCTGCTACAGTCATATAAAGGGGACACCTGCTACTGTCATATAAAGGGGACACCTGCTACTGTCATACATGACAGGGATGGTAACAGGGTCCCAATTAGATGACACTCACAGCAGGGCCCCCTTTAAAGACTTAAATACTTTTAGATGTTTTTGTTGAGGAAATAAATTGCATTTGTATAGTTGTATTAAACAAAATTGTAATTATATACTTACATTTTTATCCTGAAGCGCTTTTTGGAGAGAGGCTACGACCAAATCCAGGTCCAGTCAGAGAAGCCAAAGAGGTAGAAAAAGAGCTGAATTGTAAATATTAGCAAAATTTCACTTATCTGGCCATTGTAAAACGATAAGATAAGAAAACAAAGGAAAGGATCCAGCTCCCAGGTGTGAGGAATTACAGTAAACTTATGGCGCTTCACCTTCTTTTTACTAGTGATATGTCACTTGCCACTTCGTGGCTATCCTTTTTTGGTTTTAATATGCACGATTAAAGGCTAAGTTTTACTGTATTACTTCCCACAGGGGAGCTGGATCCTTTCCTTTGTTTTCTTATCTCTATGATGATTGGCGGCTCCTTGCATCCAAGCTCCGGGACTATTATCAGATGTATACCACACATGGACTTTATGGTGAGCTGATCTAAACATTTATTTTTCATTGTAAAACGATGGTCAGATGTCAAGAGACAAAACATTGATAGGATCAAAAGGATCCGTAACCAACATTGCCCAGGTACAATGCTTGCTTTACTTTTCTTTCTCTCGCCAACACTGTAATGTATATATACAGTTATAAAGTATACAAAAAAAGAGGATTGCAGAAGCACACATTGGTCAAAAAATTGAAGCTCTCAGCGCACCCTTTGATCAAAACATGTCCCCCATCCACCACGTGGAGGTGGCCTCATTTAGGATGGGACCCTAGCACAAATTCTGAGCCTAATGCTCAACTTTCCACTCACCTCTGCTGGGCATATAGCCTCTGACTGGGTGACATGCTGGATCCATTTAAAACTCCACCTGTGAAAAAGGGTTATAAAAATATAAAACAATAGCGCAGCACTCCAAATTGCCGGAAGCTCTGTATACATGGAAAAATACATGGAAAAATATGATATCAACATTCTGTGACTGCTATATGGGTAGCTAGGAATTCACAATGTAATCAATTTCAGCAACACATGCACCAGAGTCTGAACATCCATTAATAGAAGGAAAATGTTTTCCTCATGAAAAAGTCTATAGTTAAAGTTGTTTATCTACATTCTGAACAATGTGTGATTACAGAGGCTGAACTTCCATTTGCTGTACGACGGCAGAGGAGAGCAGCCAACGAGATGGAGGTGGTGGTAATGTCAGGAGAGGAGGAGGATGACGGAGACAGAGAGCAGGAAGGACCCTCCCATCAGGAACCTGTTCCAGCAACATCACCTAATGTGGGGAAAACTGTGGAGGAAAAGGAGCTGCAACCCCCCCCACCGCCAAGCTGGTGATGATGACTCGGAGGAAAAGGAGAAAGTTGTCCTGTCCCCACGTCAGGAGGGTAAATATGTGCACACAGCATTAGAATGTTGTATCCATAAGATGTAAATGTAAATTGTCAGTGCTTTAACCCCTTAAGGACTAAGCCCATTTTTCCTCCTTGCCTTCTAAAATCCATAACTTTTTTATTTTTCCACCCACAGACCATTTTTTTGCATCATGATCTGTAGTTTTGCGTATATGTGACTTTTGGATGACTTTTTTAATGGGATGTGATGTGACCAAAATTCAGCAATTTCTGACCTTTTTATTTTTTTACGCTGACATACACTTATGAGGTATTTCCTTACTCAAGAGAAATTGGGTTACAAATTTTAGGAACATTTCTCTCCTTTTAACCCTTGTAAAAATTCAAAAACTGGGTCTACAAGACCATGCGAGTGTAAAAAGGAAGATTTTGAATTTTCTCCTAAAATTTGCTGCTATTTCTGTGAATTACCTAAAGGGTTAACAAACTTTTTGAATGTCATTTTGAATACTTTGAGGGGTGCAGTTTTTATATTGGGGTCATTTATGATGTATTTCTAATATGAAGGCCCTTCAAATTCACTTCAAAACTGAACTGGTCCCTGAAAATTTTTGATTTTGAAAATTTTGTGAAAAATTGGAAAATTGCGGCTGAATTGTGAAGTCCTCTGATGTCTTCCAAAAGTAAAAACATGTCAACTTTATGATGCAAACATAAAGTAGACATATTGTATATGTGAATCAATACATAATTTATTTGGAATATCCATTTTCCAAGTAAGCAGAGAGCTATAAAGTAAAAAAAAAAAAAAAAGCATCATTTTCAATTTTTTCTTCTAATTTTTGCATTTTTCAACAAGAAATGATGCAAGTATTGACAAAATTTAACTACTAACATAAAGTAGAATATGTCATGAAAAAACTATCTCGGAATCAGAATAAAAAATAAAAGCATCCCAGAGTTATTAATGCGTAAAGTGACAATGTGCAAAAAATGTCCGGGTCCTTAAGGTGAAAATGGGCTGGGTCCTTAACCCCTTAACCCCTTAATGACGCAGGACGTATATTTACCTCCTGCGCCGGCTCCCGCGATATGAAGCGGGATGGCGCCGCGATCCCGCATCATATCGCGTCAGTCCCGCCGCTCATCAACGGCCGGGACCCGCGGCTAATACCACACATCGCCGATCGTGGCGATGTGCGGTATTAACCCTTTAGAAGCGGCGGTCAAAGCTGACCGCCGCTTCTAAAGTGAAAGTGAAAGTGACCCGGCTGCTCAGTCGGGCTGTTCGGGACCGCCGCGGTGAAATCGCGGTGTCCCGAACAGCTGACCGGACACCGGGAGGGCCCTTACCTGTCTCCTCGGTGTCCGATCGGCAAATGACTGCTCCATGCCTGAGATCCAGGCAGGAGCAGTCAAGCGCCGATAACACTGATCACAGGCGTGTTAATACACGCCTGTGATCTGTGTAAAAGATCAGTGCGTGCAGTGTTATAGGTCCCTTTGGGACCTATAACACTGCAAAAAAAAAAGTAAAAAAAAAGTGTTAATAAAGGTCATTTAACCACTTCCCTAATAAAAGTTTGTATCACCCCCCTTTTCCCATAAAAAAATAAAACAGTGTAAAAAAAAATACATAAATAAACATATGTGGTATTGCCGCATGCGTAAATGTCCGAACTATAAAAATATATCATTAATTAAACCGCACGGTCAAAATTCCAAAGTCCAAAAAAGCGTATTTTGGTCACTTTTTATACCATTAAAAAATGAATAAAATGTGATCAAAAAGTCAGATCAAAACAAAAATCATACCGATAAAAATTTCAGATCACGGCACAAAAAATGAGTCCTCATACCGCCCTGTACGTGGAAAAATAAAAAAGTTATAGGGGTAAGAAGATGACATTTTTAAACGTATAAATTTTCCTGCATGTAGTTATGATTTTTTCCAGAAGTGCGACAAAATCAAACCTATATAAGTAGGGTATCATTTTAACCGTATGGACCTACCGAAATATGCACTGCGTAGAAACGGAAGCCCCCAAAAGTTACAAAATGGCGTTTTTTCTTCGATTTTATCACACAATGATTTTTTTTCCGTTTCGCCGTGCATTTTTGGGTAAAATGACTAATGTCACTGCAAAATAGAATTGGCGACGCAAAAAATAAGCCATAATATGGATTTTTAGGTGGAAAATTGAAAGGGTAATGATTTTTAAAAGGTAAGGAGGAAAAAAACGAAAGTGCAAAAACGGAAAAACCCTGAGTCCTTAAGGGGTTAAGGACCCGGGCTTTTTCCGTTTTTTCATTTTCAATTTTCCGTTCTTAACTTTAAAAAATCATAACTCTTAAAAATTTTCACTTAAAATTCTATATGGTGGCTTATTTTTTGCGTCACTAATTCTACTTTGTAATGACCTTAGTCATTTTACCCAAAAATCTACGGTGAAACGGGAAAAAAAATCAATGTGTGACAAAATTGATGAAAAGACACTATTTTGTAAGTTTTGGGGGCTTCCGTTTTTACGCAGTACATTTTTAGGCAAAAATGATACCTTATCTTTATTCTGTAGGTCCATACGGTTAAAATGATACCCTATAGGTTTTATTTTTTTATCACTTCAGAAAAAAATCATGAATACATGCAGGAAAATGTATACGTTTAAAATGGTCATCTTCTGACCCCTATAACTTTTTTTATTTTTCTGTGTTCAGGGCGCTATGAGGGCTCATTTTTTGCGCTGTGATCAGAAATTTTTACCGGTACCATTTTTGTTCTGATCAGGCTTTTTGATTACTTTTTATTCACTTTTTTGTGGTATGAAATGTGATCAAAAAAGCGCTATTTTGGACTTTGGAATTATTTTGCGCGTACGCCATTGAACGTGCGGTGTAAAAAGCAGTATATTTTTATAATTCGGACATTTCCACATGCAGTGATACCACATATGTTTATTTTTATTTACACTGTGTTTTTTTTATTCTTGGAAATGCCGGGTGATTCAATTTTTTATTAGGGGAAGGGATAATTGAAAGGGTTAATGATTTTTTTTACACTTTTCTTATGCAATATTATAGCTCCTATAGGGGGCTATAACATTGCATTAACTGATCTTTTACACTAATTGATCCATCTCCATAGGAATGGATCAATCAGTGTTTTCGGCGATTGAATGCTCAAGCCTGGATCTCAGGCTTGAAGCATTCATTCGGTGATCGGACAGCGCAGGAGAAGGTAAGAAGACCTCCTCCTGTGCTACAGCTGTTCGGAATGCCGCGATTATACAGCGGCGATCCCGAACAGCTCCCTGAGCTAGCTGGGCATTTTTACTTTCCTTTGGCTTCCTGGTACTTAAGGACCACGGGCGTACCCCGCCACTCACTGGGCAGGGATTGGACTGGAATGAATGCTGAAATCATTCAGCAGGCACCATGTGCAAACCTCTGGGGACTCCTATTACCCTCTGTAAAAATCCAAAAACTGGGTCTACAAGAACATGCGAGTGTAAAAAATTAAGATTTTGAGTTTTCTCCTTCCCTATGCTGCTATACCTGTGAAACGCCTAAAGGGTTAACAAACTTTCTGAATGTCATTTTGAAAACTTTGAGGGGTGCAGTTTTTATAATGGGGTCACTTGTGAGGTATTTCTAATATGAAGGCCCTTCAAATCCACTTCAAAACTGAACTGGTCCCTGACAAATTCCGATTTAGAAAATTTCGTGAAAAATAAAAAAAATTGCTGCTGAACTTTGAAGCCCTCTGATGTCTTCCAAAAGTAAAAACATGTCAACTTTATGATGCCAACATAACATAGACAAATTGTAGATGTGAATCAATCTAAAAATTATTTGGAATGTATTTTCCTTATAAGCAGAGGGCTTCAAAGTTAGAAAAATGCTAAATTTTCTAATTTTTCATGAAATTTTAAATTGTTTCACCAAGAAATTATGCAAGTATCAATGAAAATTTACGACTATGTTAAAGTAGAATATGTCACGAAAAACCAATCCCGGAATCAAATTCATAAGTAAAAGCATCCCAGAGTTATTAATGCTTAAAGTGACAGTGGTCAGATATGCAAAAAAAATTCTCTGGTCCTTAAGGTGAAAATGGGCTTGGTCCTTAAGGGGTTAAAGGGGTACTCCGCTGCTCAGCTTTTGGAGCAAACTGTTCTGAATGCTGGAGCCGGCGACAGGTGCTTGTGATGTAATGGTCCCACCTCCTCAATGCAAGTCTATGGGAGGGTGTGGTCATTTGGAAAAGGGGGCATTTCCTCCTCCTTTTCTTAATAAAAATATCAACTTATTTACTAAGGTTTACACAAAAAAATGACAGTTCAGAGCATGTGTAAAAAAAGCAAAAAGTAGGGAAAAGTGCTAAATGTAGGGAAACCTTAGTAAATACCATGGAAAAAGTATCTGTTGGGGAAAAAATCCACAAAGAAAAATACACTACACTCTTAGTAAATCAGGGCCAATATTTTTAATTTACTTACCGTGTGACACAGTGTTATACTACAAAAACAGAGAAATATACCAGCATATAACCATTTAACCTAAAGTTTTCTTTTTTTAAATAAACTGGTTCCAGAAAGTTAAATAGATTTTTAAATTAACAGGTACACATGTAGTAATATCCGGCTCACCAGCGGGTCAGGCGTGCATGGAAAACATGTGCACTAGACGTATAAGCATAAAGCAAAATGATAATTGGAATCCTGCACTGCAATCGCGGAAAAGAACGCTGTTTATTAAAGCATCAGGAATGACAACGGTTCATAGAATACACGGACCAGAGAGTGATACGTTTCAGTGGGCGTAGCCACCTTAGTCGTACAACTAAGGCAGTTACACCCGCTGACACGCGTCACTCTCTGGTCCGTGTGTGCTGTAAACTGTTGTCACTAATGCATCAATAAACAGTGTTTTTATCCTCGATTGAAGTGCTGGATTCCATTTATCATCTTGCTTCAGATTAGTAAATAACTTCTATTAAAATTTTTTTAATCCTTCCAGTACTTCAACCAATCTGTGTATACGTAGGACCACACAGAAGGTCCAAAATTATAATCTTAATTCCCAGCAAATTATATAAACAAAATAGAAGATAGGGAAGTGCATATTAAAAAGTAACTTTTAATGTAAATTGCATAAAATTACACCACTAAACTGAACCCTGTGATATCATGGCACTAGTTAGTGCCTCTTGTACAGATATCCTTTTGTATACTACAATTATATGTAGACAACCCAACACGTTTCCACCGCTTACAGCGGTTTCATCAGGGGTAGTTAATGACAGTACCTCAGTACAAGACAAAATATAATGTGTAAATAATATAGAAACGGGTCCCCAGTATAAAGGATATGTGCATTACATTTGTGCACCAAAGACCTGATACTTAAGTTGCATAACTACACACGGACTTCCAGGGATTCATAGGCACCTGCAAAAGAAAGAGAAAATACCAATATAATCAGGATGCCTCGAATGTAGAAATGTGTTCCAAATCAGGCAGCAAGAAAGGACCTCCTACCTAGCCTTCTCCTGTGGTACCTAAAGAGAAAGGCACAGATATAGCTCATATTTGGACTATTGTCCAAAATCCAAGTTGCCTGTGATAAGAAAGCATGGCCCAAGGCCAAACACTCACGTTTCTGAAGTCCAGGTACGATATTAGAGCGGGGAGAGGAGCGCGCCTGCAATGGCGGGGAGTCAGACTTAAGGCTACTGGCGCTCTGCCCGCTACACGCCGGAACTCCGGTTATATCCGGAATGCCAGCGATCATGTGACCGCATATCGGTCAGCTGGTATGCTGAACCGGAAATGCGTCATCGGGTTTCCAGCGGAAACCGGAAGTGTCCCGTCGAATGCACAACACAGCTCCATGCATGCGCAGTAGATCCCATGTGCGTTCAAATGAGCCGCTGCCTCATGACAAGGGATGAATGCCGGGGAAAGTCCCCGCCCTTCAAGATCTGATTGGAGCAGCTCACATACCGTTCAGAAACAGAGCGGCATATTCATCATACATGTGATTTCGGTTGGTAAGTAAATGACTAAGTCGCTAATAAAAAACAATAGTAAATCCTATGGAGCAACCTCACTCAGGTAGTAGGACTAAAACGACAAGTAGAATATTTCCCAAAAATTATGAAATGATAATTATCATAATCGCAGATAGTGAGTATGTTCCAACATGTTCATTCAAAAGTACGTACATTGCAAGAACGATGCTCACAATGTACCACTGTTTACAGGACACAGCGCAAGGATAATAGAGGGCTAAACCCCTTACAAGAATTGTGAAGAATAAAAGTAAAAATGATAACATCTTCACAATAACTTAAAGAGGAATTATAACAATAAATGATCATGAACAAATCATGAAAGATAATGAACTAACATCATCCTGACCCCCGTGATTTAGGGGGATCCCTATTTGAGGGTGTGAGGGTAATGAGCATGGGCCTAGTGAACCTAAGCTAGTGCCCTAAAACACCCTATCATAAGCCCTACTGCCTAGACGGGGTGGCTGCCCTAAAAAGGGCGGTCCCTCTCTGGAACCTCCTAATAACCCCTATTCTGCACTTTCTAGTGCACCCAGCTTACTTAGGACGCCTACTAAGGGTCCACTAGCTACCTATAATGGTGCTCAGTTGACGGGGGCCAGGATGATCATCTCATAAAGAACAGGAGTAGTTAATTTGTTCATTAAGCTCTCTAGGTGCGGTGGAATTAAGTTTGTGAATCCACCTACACTCTCTCTGTAGGAGTAGAAGATCTATGTCACCCCCTCGTAGCAGTGGTCTGATCCATTCCACTGCCACAAAGGTCAAGCCTGTTGTACAGCCCCCATGTATGTCATTTATGTGGGTTGCCAAAGATATATCCCTTTTATGGCGGATATTCCCCAGATGTTCGAGGATTCTCTTCTTAAAGGCCCTGATGGTTTTACTCACATACTTCTTATCACAGGGGCATGTGGCCACATAAATCACGCCACACGAGTCACAATTAATGAAATCTCGAATGGCTTGACTTATGTTATTTGTCGTGTCCTCAAAGATTTTTGTCTTTCTCACCAGCTTGCAGGCCTTACATCTGCCACATTGGAAACAGCCCTTGGGTCTCGATGACACACCCAACCACTGATTCCTGTTGCTAGTAGCAGGTCGGAGATGGCTCTGTATCAACATATCCCCTAGGCTCTTCCCTCTCCTGTAGGTGATTGAGGGCCTGTCACCTATCACTTCAGAGATATCGCTGTCCATTTGAAGTGCATGCCAATATTTGGCCAGTATGTTTCTAATTGAGCCAGATGCTTCATCAAAAGTGCCTATCATTCTTAGAGGAGCGTTGGTCTCTTCTTTTGGTCGTGGGACCAATAGTTCCTCCCTCCGTTTACTTGTAGCATATCGATAGGCATTGCGTAAAATATAATCTTGGTAGCCTCTATTCCTGAAGCGGGTACGTAAGTCTCGGAGTTGTGTAATGTAGTCAGACCTATTGGAGCAGTTCCTACTGAGGCGGAGATACTGTCCAAAATCCAAGTTGCCTGTGAAAAGAAAGCATGGCCCAAGGCCAAACACTCACGTTTCTGAAGTCCAGGTACGATATGAGAGCGGGGAGCGGAGCGCACCTGCAATGGCGGGGAGCCAGACTTAAGGCTACTGGCGCTCTGCCCGCTACACGCCGGCACTCCGGTTATATCCGGAACGCCAGCGATCATGTGACCGCATATTGGTCAGCTGGTATACTAAACCAGAAATGCGTCATCGGGTTTCCGGCGGTAACCGGAAGTGTCCCGTGGAACGCACAACACAGGTCCACGCATGCGCAGTAGATCCCGTGTGCGTTCCAATAAGCCGCAGCCTCATGACAGGGGATGAGTGTCGGGGAAAGTCCCCGCCCTTCAAGATCTGATTGGAGCAGCTCACATACCGTTCAGAAACAGAGCAGCATATTCATCATACATGTGATTTCGGCTGGTAAGTAAATGACTAAGTCGCTGGTAAAAAAAACAATAGTATGAGATCCTAGTGAGAGATCCCACCCGGGAGTACATGCTTGAATTGAGAGAAATCATTTCTGAGGCCAAAATTAAGAAACTACTCAGCGACAAGGAATGCCAATTTTTGTTACCAAATAAACCAGTTATTGCTTTATGTATCTCCCTAAGATACATAAAGGGGTGAACCCCCTGAAGGGATGCCCCATAGTCTCAGGGATTGGTAGCATTGGTCAAAACATTGGCATTTACCTCAATAAGGTCCTAAGGGACTTTGTACTTTCCTTACCGTCCTACACAAGAGATTCAATGGACTTGCTGGGTAGACTAGAGGGCCTCACGCTTGATAAAGAAACTCTTCTGGCAAGTATTGACGTAGAGGCACTCTACTCTTCCATCCCTACGAGAGGTAAGCACCTGCAATTACATAATGAACTTGTAATACGCCTACTGGAATTTGTATTGACTAAAAAAATTTTCATCTTCAATGGCCAAATATACCACCAGCTTAGGGGCACGGCTATGGGGAGCCCTTGTGCCCCCACATATGCCAATTTGCTCCTAGGCTGGTGGGAGGCCAGCCTTGTCTTTGTGGATGAAAGAGAGAGATTCGGTGACCTTGCCCTATTATGGTCAAGGTTCATCGACGACATCCTAATATTGTGGCAGGGCTCTGAAAATGACTTTAAGTCATTTTTATCATCTCTTAATGACAACCAGATAGGGCTCTACTTTACATTCGAGATAAGCCAATCACAACTGGCTTTTCTCGATCTTAAGATAGAGAAGGAACACAGTGGAACATTGTGGACCAGGGTACATCGCAAGGATACAGCAACCAATAGTCTCCTGAGGTGGAAGAGCTGGCACCCGGGCCCCCTAAAAATGGGGGATTTTACGGGGCCAGTATCTCCGTCTCAGTAGGAACTGCTCCAATAGGTCTGACTACATTACACAATCCCGAGACTTACGTATCCGCTTCGGGAATAGAGGTACCAAGATTATATTTTACGCAATGCCTATCGATATGCTACAAGTAAACGGAGGGAGGAACTATTGGTCCCACGACCAAAAGAAGAGACCAACGCTCCTCTAAGAATGATAGGCACTTTTGATGAAGCATATGGCTCGATTAGAAACATACTTGCCAATTATTGGCATGTACTTCAAATGGACAGCGATATCTCTGAAGTGATAGGTGACAGGCCCTACAGGAGAGGGAAGAGCCTTGGGGATATGTTGATACAGAGCCATCTCCTACCAGCTATTAGCAACAGGAATCAGTGGTTGGGTGTGTCATTGAGACCCAATGGCTGTTTCCAATGTGGCAGATGTAAGGCCTGCAAGCTGGTGAGAAAGACAAAAATCTTTGAGGACACGACAAATAACATAAGTCACGCCATTCGAGATTTCATTAATTGTGACTCGTGTGGCGTGATTTATGTGGCCACATGCCCCTGTGATAAGAAGTATGTGGGTAAAACCATCAGGGCCTTTAAGAAGAGAATCCTTGAACATCTGGGGGATATCCACCATAAAAGGGATACATCTTATTGTGAAGATGTTATCATCTTTACTTTTATTCTTCACAATTCTTGTAAGGGGTTTAGCCCTCTATTATCCTTGCGCTGTGCCCTATAAACAGTGGTACATTGAGAGCGTCGTTCTTGCAATGTACATATTTTTGAATGAACATGTTGGAACATACTCACTATCTGCGATTATGATAATTATCATTTCATAATTTTGTGGAAATATTCTACTTGTCTTTTTAGTCCTACTACCTGAGTGAGGTTGCTCCATAGGATTTACTATTATTTTTTTTACCAGCGACTTAGTCATTTACTTACCAGCCGAAATCCCATGTATGATGAATATGCCGCTCTGTTTCTGAACGGTATGTGAGCTGCTCCAATCAGATCGTGAAGGGCGGGGACTTTCCCCGGCACTCATCCCCTGTCATGAGGCTGCGGCTTATTGGAACGCACACGGGATCTACTGCGCATGCGTGGACCTGTGTTGTGCGTTCCACGGGACACTTCCGGTTTCCGCCTGGAAACCCGATGACGCATTTCCGGTTCAGCATACCAGCTGACCGATATGCGGTCACATGATCGCTGGTGTTCAGGATATAACCGGAGTGCCGGCGTGTAGCGGGCAGAGCGCCAGTAGCCTTAAGTCTGGCTCCCTGCCATTGCAGGTGCGCTCCACTCCCCGCTCTCATATCGTACCCGGACTGCAGAAACGTGAGTGTTTGGCCTTGGGCCATGCTTTCTTTTCATAGGCAACTTGGATTTTGGACAATAGTCCTAATATTAGCTATATCTGTGCCTTTCTCTTTAGGTACCACAGGAGAAGGCTAGGTAGGAAGTCCTTTCTAGCTGCTTGATTTGGAACAATTTCTACATTCACGGCATCCTGATTATATTGGTATTTTCTCTTTCTTTTGCAGCTGCCTATGAATCCCTGGAAGTCCGTGCGTAGGTATGCAACTTAAGTATAAGGTTTTTGGTGCACAAATGTAATGCACATATCCTGTATACTGAGGACCCGTTTCTATATTATTTATACATTATATTTTGTCTTGTACTGAGGTACTGTCATTAACTACCCCTGATGAAACCGCTGTAAGCGGTGGAAACGCATTGGGTTATCTGTACAAGAGGCACTAACTAGTGCCATGATATCACAGGGTTCACTTTAGTGGTGTAATTTTATGCAATTTACAGTAAAAGTTACTTTTTAATATGCACTTCCCTATCTTCTATTTTTTTTCTTCCAGTACTTCTCAGCTACTGTATGCTTCACAGGAAGTAATTTTTTTCTTGAATTTCTTTTCTGTCTGACCACAGTGCTCTCTGCTGACACCTCTGTCCGTATCAGGAACTGTCCAGAGCAGAAATTCAAAAAGAAAAGAACTTCCTGTGGAGCATACAGCAGCTTATAAGTACTGGAAGGATTAAGATTTTTAAATAGAAGTAAATTACAAATCTTTTTACCTTTCTGGCATCAGTTGATTTAAAAAAAAAAAAGTCCACTAGAGTACCCCTTTAAATTAAAGTCATTCAATTGGTTTTGAAAAAACAATAATAATATAATACTAGGGCTATATACAAATAGAAAAAAAAAACAATATACTTACCTGCCTCTAGTCCCCCACTGGTCCCACTGCAGCTCCTGTTTGCCTCATTTCAGCCCCCCAATACTTCTGTCTGCTCGTGCTTCAGAGGCAAGCGCTCAGAGCAGGAACTGCAGCATCCTGGCCAGTGATAAGTGGGCAGGTCTTGCTCTGAGTGCTTGTCTCGAAAGCAGGCACAATACATCACCGGTAGCAGAAGTACTGGAGCTGTACTGGGATCAGCGGGGAGGGGGGGGACTGGATAGATAAGTATAGCTTTTTTTTTCCTTTTTTTTGTGACAGTCTCAGCATTGTATATATATATATATATATATATATATATATATATATATATATATATATAATGCCGAGGCTGTGATAAAATATTATATATTTTTATATTTACTTATTTTTTAACACCTGCAAACTAGCCATACCTCATAATGACATAACTTTATGTTCAGAGCTGGTCCATTTAGGCTCTGGATGGCAAAGCCCACTAAATATGATCTGCATCAAAATATAGCCATAAGGGTTATAAAATATAACCAAAAGGGAAAAGGGTATACCAAGTAGGTAATAAGTGTCAGCCAACAATGACTCTTATTTTATTTACTATTTTTATATTGTTTGTGAGTTGCAATGAATGTGGATTGATTGGGAGATTAATAATGCATAATAATAGACTGATAAAATCTCCAGAAAATGATGGAACAAAGCTCTGTCCCCAGCAACCAAAGAATGAGAGGAAAGCTACAGTCTTCTCTGTCTGCACAGTTTCCATCCTGCCTTGTATTTGTCCTCAAGTAGTAAAGCAGTCATTACATTCCCCCTCGCATTTAACTGTTTACAGTTTACACAGGAAATGTCATTTGTTTTCATGACTTTATTTTAATGTGGATAGTTGCAAAAAAGATGAAAAAAAAAACTTAATATAAAAACGCTAATTGAAGCTTGCCCTTTAAGATAATTTTCATTTTGCATTGTTGCCAAGACCTTTGTTTTTTTAGACAAAGTTTAAATTAAAATGAAGTAAAATGCTATGAAAAATACTTTATAAGCAGCACAGAGCATTCACCAATTATGCAGTCTATTCAGTATGCAATGAATGTGTGGTTCTCAATTAATCTAGTGTACCTCTAGGCAAGGACTGAATCAGCTGGCTACTGCTAAAGCAATTTGCACACAGAAAAAAACAAATTGGAAAATAAGTGTTCTACACTGTGGCTGCTGATCTCTCCAAGCCAAATACACAATCAGTATTCTGGCAGTAACCTTCTGTCATGTTATTGCAACTATCAATTTTAATTATAACAATTATCGATTAGTTGAGAAAGCAAATAATCTAATGTTCACACAAGGACTCAAGGCCGAGGTGTATGTGTCTCTACGTTCACAAAATGTAACATGCAGCTAAGCAGATGAATTAAAGAAGAGCTTTAAAATATTTTCAATAAATCAGTTGTGTTTCTTTAAAATTGAAGTTAGATTTTGTTATATTTTATTTTATATATTGACAGCAGGTTAGACTGTAAAGCTGTTTTCCAATACATTGGACAACATTGTTATATAAATAGTGGTTATTTATTTGTGCATGTATTTGGATTACGCACTGCATTCTATAAATAAATATAAATATCTCCCTGAAAATTGTATGCAGATTATCTCATCTCAGCAATTAACACATGCAAACAATTTGGTACGTTTGTCTGCTTGAACTTAGTGATGAGCGGCATAGGCCATATTCGAATTCACGATATTTCACAAATATATGGACTATATTCGCGAAATTAGCATATTCACCATGTTCATTCTCTATTTTTCATGCAAAAATTCATAATGAAATTAGCTTAATGCGCATGCGCGATTATATCTTTCACCTAAAAGAAGGGAGGGATCAGTGTCCTCTGACTGGAAGTGCCGATATTCGTGAATATTTGCATATTTGTGATTATTCACATATTCACAAAGAAAAATGAATATTCGTCATTATGAATATATATCACTATATTATAAATATTTGTGAAATCCTGAAGTGCCAATATTCATGGTATAAATTGGCATTTCGAATATTCACACTCAACACTACTTGAACTCAACTAACAGGCTGCTTTGGACTTTGATATATATGTACAGCGCAGTGTTACATGCATCACTATATGTACTAACTATGTCATGTCAGTGTTTATAATTTTGCTGAAGAGCAGTAGATTTTTGTATAAGGTGGATGTGGCAATGTCTTTTGTATTTATCCTTTTTATAGAATTACATATATTTGAAAATTGATAAAGTTTAAAAAAGACAAGGGTCCATCAAGTTCAGCCAATAAGCTAATTTTATGCTTTACAGCAAGGTGGATGCCTATTGCCAGAGCCAATCCTAGGTTGGTGCAGGGGTACACCCTACCAAGGAACCGGGGAGGAGAAAAAAAAGGGGATGGGTAATTGGAGTGCTGCCATTAGCTTGGATACGGAGAACGAGCAGGCGCTTGAACTTGGCACTGTCAGTTCCCGCTGCTACAACTATTTCGGTGGACTTGCACAT
The DNA here is from genome assembly GCF_029499605.1 of Hyla sarda. NCBI lineage: Eukaryota > Metazoa > Chordata > Amphibia > Anura > Hylidae > Hyla > Hyla sarda. The sequence goes on from NC_079189.1 coordinate 484,195,394, forward strand.
CTTTTAAATTTGAAATAAATCTTGCAACACTATCATCAAACGTGGGGTATGGGTCACATTTGCAGCATTCACGTGAACTTCCCCTGTAAATGTAAAAAGGAATGCACAAAGTGAAATTAGAGAACTAATAGTAGAAATGAGGAGCATCTTTATGGACAGACGTGTCAGCAGAGAGCACTGTGGTCAGACAGAAAGGAAATTCAAAAATAAAAACTTCCTGTGGAGCATACAACAGCTGGTAAGTACAGGAAGTAGTAAGATTTTTAATAGAAGTAATTCACAAATCTGTTTAACTTTCTGGCATCAGTTGATTTAACCCCTTCACGACATGTGTCGTAAATTTACGGTGCTACATAATGTCACTTAGTGCACAGCGCCGTACATTTACGGTGCGGATGTGATGCGAGCGCAGGAGATGTGCTCGCTCCATTCGAAGCGGGTTCTGGTGGCTGTCAGCAGCTGCGGACCCACCGGTAATGGCGGACATCAGCAATCACGCTGATGTCTGTCATTAACCCCTCAGATGCCGTAATCAATACAGATCACGGCATCTGCGGCAGTGTGAAATTTATAATGGCTGATCTGATCGCCCACGGCACTGCTGCGGGGATCAGATCAGCCAAGATGGCCATCTCCCGGGGTCTTCTGCACTGATCTGCCTTTCAGCAGACTGGAGCAGAAGATAGCCAATAATACTGATCAGTTCTATGCCCTATGCTTAGCACTGTACAGTATAAGCAACCTAATGATTGCTATAAGTAGTCCCCTATGGGGACTAAAAAAGTGTACAATATATATGTAACCATGGATATCATTTTAATCGTATTGACCCAGGGAATAAAGAAAAAATGTAATTTTTACCGCAAAGTGTACAGCGTGAAAACAACCCCCCCCCTCCCCCCAAATTAGCTAAATTAGATTTGCGTTGAAATTTCCTTACACAAATTTATTTAGGATACAATGAGTGATGTCATTACAAAGTACATCTGGTCACGAAAAAAACAAGCCCTCATATAGGTCTGGAAATGGAAATAAAAAAGAGTTATGAATTTAAGAAGGCGAGGAGGAAAAAACGAAAACACAAAAATAAAATTGGCTGTGTCCTTAAGGTCAAAATGGGCTGTGTCCTTAAAAGGGTTAAAAAATGTTTTCCAGGAGAGTATCCCTTTAACAAAAAGGGATGTAGCTTATATAGTAAGAGACAGAGCCCTTGCCACATGGATGGCTATGTCGCAAAAAGACATTTGTAAAGTAAATAAGTTAATAAGATAGCCACGCTCACCTAAGAAGGCACCAAAAATTACTCGCAGACGTCCATGATTGTAGGATAGGCCTTGCCTATTGCCCCACTGCCGGGGAAAAAATGTATTCCCAACTACAAATTTATTAGACTAAATCCAATCTCCTAAAACCTACTATCTATGGCTTGTAATATTTTATTTTTCAAGAAAGGCAATCAGGCCCCCCTTGAACTTGTTTATTGAGTCAGCCATTACAGTATCATGTGGCAGAGAGGCCCATAGACTCACTGCTCTTACTGTAAAGTAACCTCATATGTGATAATGGAGAGACCTTTCCTCTAGCCATAGAAGATGCCTCCTTGTCATAGTTATAGGCCATGGCATAGAAAGATCTCTGTTCTATTCCTTCATACATTGCACAGTGTAATCACCTCTAAACAATCATTTTTGACAAATAATGGTGCTAGATAAGTTCCCAGTTGTCTGGAGTAGGGATGAGCGAATTGAATCTGAGGAATCCAAATTCGTTATGAATTTTAGGAAAAATTGGAATTGCGACGAATCCGAATATCGCTGCGATTTGATTGCACGAATCGTTTCATTAAACTCCATTTAGTGAGGTCCAGGCTCCAAGGCATCTAAAATGGTGGATCCACATGTGAGTTCATGGGGCAAGAAACTCTGGGTAGGCAGGAGGACCCTGAATCACATGCAGCATGCAGCCTATCAGCAGCCAGCCACCCCTGTGATGTCACAGCCCTATACAATTCCAGCCTTTTTTTTTTTCAGAGAGAGCGTTTCCTTGCAGGGATAAATAGAGCAGTGTGTGCATTGCACAGAAAACCAGCTTGACACCAGCGATTCAGCACAAGCCAAAATTACTGCAGTAAAGCTCTGACAAACAAAGAGAGAAAGTACACTTTTGGGTGTAATACACAGTGACTCTACTGCTGCATAGTGATGAGCGGCATTGGCCATATTAGAATTTGCGATTTTTCGCGAATATATAGAAGAATATTCATCCTATATTCGCAAATTCCGTGTATTCGTTATATTCGCATATGTGAATATTCGCATATTCGCATATGTGAATATTCGCGTATGTGAATATTCGCATATTCGAGGAAGAAATCAGTGAGGGTGTGGGCAACTTTACTATTGGTTGCTAGGGATGTTGTTGATAACCTCTGACAAGTGTATTTGCATTATTCTAATTGGCCCACAAGTGAAAAGAAGGAATATGCAAATATTCACATATGCGAATATTCACTAAACTTAATAGTGGCCAGTTAGGCTGAGCACTAAAAGCCATTGTCACCTGCTATCAGTGCCTAATAATACTGTACTGGGCTCTACTACACAGCGATTCTGTACTACTGCAGTTGGGTGTACAACAACTCTAAAGCTAACAGGGGCCACTTAAGCTAAGCAGTAAAAGCCATTGTCACCTGCTATTAGTACATAATAATACTGTACTGGGCTCTACTAAACAGAAATTCTGTACTGCTGCAGTTGGGTGTACAACAACTCTAAAGCTAACAGGGGCCAGTTAGGGTGAGCATGAAAAGCCATAGTCATCTGATTACAGTGCCTAATGCAGGTTGCGTAGTGGAGCTTGTCCTCTCAAAAGTGTATACTGTGCGTACATAGGTGGTGTAAGTTTTTTTTTTCCCTGTAAAACTAATTTGGGCCTAGTTACTGTGAAAGGCCAGCTAAAGCTACACTCTTGTTTTTGTAGCCTAATACAGTTTTAAGCAGAGCATATTGTCCACCTCTCTTAAGTGTAACCTGTGCGTACATAGGTGGTGTAGGTTTTTTTTCTTCCTGTAAAACTAATTTAGGCCTAGTTACTGTGAAAGGCCAGCCAAAGCAACACCCTTGTTTCTGTAGTCTAATACAGTTTTAAGCATAGTGGAGTGCATTGTCCTCGTCTCATAAGTGTAACATACACGTATTCAGCTGGTGTTTAAGTGTTGCAAACTGTAGAATTTAAAACACTAGCTCTGTATCAAAAGACACTCTGATTTACCGTACCTGCAGCTATACTATAAGCACCTATCTCTGCATGTTGTGCTAATGTTTCAGGATATATGAATAAGAAAAATAGTGAGCGCTGGTAGGGATTTACAGAAGAAGATATAAAGTAATGGTAGTATTATATAAACATACCTTAGTTGTCAGGTAGTAGTGAAAATGTCTTGAAGAAGAGCTTGTCGTACAGCCAGGATGTACACAGGATGATTTGTAGTAGAGGAAACCGGTGAGCTGTTAAATCTGTACGCGTGAATACTTAATATAATTAATGGTCACAATTTTGCATTGGTTGGTGAATTATATAATTGTACCTGCTATAGAATTGATATCAGATTTATAGGACTAATCACTGGCTGAGAGGATGCTGTATACTGTCACAGTTCATTTACTGCATCCATATTCCCTCTAAAAAAACAAAAATAAAAGTAAAACAAGTCCAATGTTGTCCTCTGGAGATAGGAACCTATTAATAATGCAGATTATAGCTGTGGAGGTCACTGTTAATAGTTTTGACCAGATCCGCAGTGCGTGGGTTAATGCACAGCGATCAATACCTTTACTGACCTCTGATATGATTTCCAATGTCCTGCTGTGGCTCCGTGTGTCCCCGTTTCTGTTCTAGTCCTCGTAGATCCCATGTGTGTTATGAGGGTGCGGTCCTCTGCGTAGATGCAGCGGGAGAATGCCCGGGCCGGCGGCGTCTCAACCAGGCTGAGTGCAACTTTCGGGTTAGATGTTCAATAGTGACATCACGATGGTGGTTCCTTTGTTCCCCAATACCTCTCGACGCGTATTAGAAACTGTATAGTATGGTATGAGTAAGGCCAACACCTGGTCGAAACGCGTCACATCCTGTCTTACCTGTGATCCATGTAGCACCCAGTGAATAAAGATGGCACATTGATCTACATAGAGCTGGAGTTATCCGTTTCTTCTGTTTCCAAGTTTTCGGGTGCAGTCTTCTACAGAAACTTTATAGTGGTTTCCTTCGTCTGGAGTAGTGTTGGGCGCGAATATTGGCATTTCAAATTTTTATCGCTAATTTTCAGCATATGCGCATATTCGCATATGTGAATATTCGCACATTCCTTCTGTTCACTTAGCCAATTAGAATGATGCAAATACACTTGTCAAAGGTTATCAACAACATCCCTAGCAAACAATAGTAAATTTGCCCACCCCCTAACTGTTTTCTTCCTTGAATACGCGAATATGCAAATATTCACATATGCGAATATGCGACTATAACGAATATACGAAAATTTGCGACTATAGGATGAATATTCGTCTATATATTCGTGAAATATCATGAATCACAAAAATGGCCAATGCCGCTCATCCCTAGTCTGGAGTAACAATTGTGGTGGTGCTATCTGTTCTTACATCGGTCAGTGCAATCACGCTGGAGGTTAACCAATTATTGTCCATTATTATAGGCATTCGGGATCTATATAAAGTATATGGAAAATGTGAACTACTACTGAGAGGAAGGCTATATTGTCTTATTGCAGAAAACCAAAAAGTTTAAATTCTGAATTAAGTCTGTGTGGATTCAATTAATTTTTATAATATATCCATTTGGATTCTGTTCTTGAAAGTTGTGCAATGTAATTGCCCCACTTTTAGTGGGGTACGACTTTTTCAATACCAAAAAATATAGATCCTACAGCAGACTGACTGTGTTTCTCCTTATAGTGAATGGACAAGGGATGTCCTTCATAACCCCTTTGAATATTATATAAGTGTTCCTTTATTCTTATTCCCAACTGTCATTTGGTATGGCCAACATGTATTTTAGTGCAGGGGCAACTAATCCCATATATCACACCTTTAATTTTACAGTATATATGCTGTTTTATTTTGTATAGAATGTCATCCATCTGATTGTGAGCGGACAATAGAGACACAGATACTGGGGAGAAAAGATTCTGTTTTATACCATTTTTTTTAAATAATTAGGTTTGGAAAACATATACTGTGCAATAACTGCAACTAGGGCCAGTTGGCCTTCTATTTTGGGCTACATTAGATATGTCTATTATGTTTCATATGCAAGAACGTATTGCATTCTTCAGTAAATCCAGTGTCCTATCAGTATGAGAAGATATGTGAAGTGAACCTTTTTTTAGTAGGGACATATAACAGGTCAACATGTTCTTTAGTGAACATTCCAATCTCCAAATAATTTAGCAACCACAGTATAATGCATACTGAAAGCAAACTAATCCTTGGATTTATTAAAAGTATTTGCTGTAAAGCTCTTTATCTTTGTCAGCACATCTGTTATAAGATTGCTTAAGTTAAATAGCGATGTATATCGCCTTAGAAATGCATTTGTAAAAGTGAAAAGATTCCAAATCTAAAATTTTAGTAAACTTTACAGTTGAAGAGGCACTAAAATAAATTGACATTTAATGGAACCCAAACCTAAGACTACTCTATATGAAGTAAGTCTATCCTGCATAATCACCAGATGACACTAAGGCTTCTTACACACTAGCAAATTACTCCGTTTAGCAAGTTCCGTCGCTAGTTCCGTCCTAAAATCAGCATTCACCGGCACTAACCAAATCCTATACGTCCGTTAGAAAATTCCATTATAGTCTATGGGATTTTTCTATTATCTGTTTTAATCCCTTATAGTCTGTTATTGATAACGGACGTTATTTTGTAATGGAAGATAGTACGGAAGAAAATAGTTCATGAACTATTTTCTTCCGTAATATCTTCCGTCACAAAATAACGTCCGTTATCAATAACGGACTATAAGGGGTTAAAACAGATAATAGAAAAATCCCATAGACTATAATGGAATTTTCTAACGGACGTATAGGATTTGGTTACTGCCAGTGACAGCTGATTTTAGGACGGAACTAGCGACGGAACTTGCTAAGCGGAGTAATTTGCTAGTGTGAAAAAAGCCTAAAATGCATCCAAGCCTAAAATGCATCCAAGGATATAAAACAAAGTATTAGAAAAGTAGAGTTATGTAAATTCTTTGCTATATTATTTAGGATAGTGTATATGATATACTTATTAATTAAATAAAATAGACAACAATATCATAAATCACTCAAAGGAAGTAGGTAAGCCGGGCTCTCTCTATCACACGAGAGAGCATTACAATAAAGCATTTCAGAGGTAAAGCTGTCACCACAATACCTCTCACATCCTTACTGCATGTAGTTGTACTCAGTCCGTAACACACATACCAAAGTCGGTACAATTGAAAGACCGCACTCACTGGTACTTGCAGACTTGTAACTTTTATTTGACGATGTGCATAAACACAGGTGGCAGGCAGCCCAAGTATAGATGCAGAGGCGTTCTCAGGACAGGCTGTTTCCTGGTAGTGTTTCACGAAGTTTCATTCACATGACTTTTTTCCCATTTTCCCAAAAAAATAAAAGATGCAAAAGAAATAAAAATAATATATATTTGGTATAACCAAGTGTGGATCTGTCTAAACTGTTAAAGGGGTATTCCGGCCTAAGACATCTTATTCCTTATCTAAAGGATATGGGATAAGATGTCTGATCACGGGGGATCTGCTGCTGGGGCCCCCTATGATCTCGGTGCAGCACCTGCCATTATGTGCTGGACACTGCTCCCTAAATGGAGACGTGATGTCACAGCATGCCCCTTGCATTCATGTCATGACTACCAACAGCATGAATGCAAGAAAATCCAGACACAAATAATGCTAATTTTTGGTCACTTCCCAGATTTTTCATTTTTTAATGATCAAAAAAGGGAATTCTATGCAAAAGTGGTACCAGTAAAACTACAAAGAAAGAAAACGGTCCAGCACTGGTTTGCAGGTAAAAACAGCTTCTTCTTTTATTGGGTCAGTTCCGACAAGACAAATAAGCCGACGCGTTTCGGACCTACACTCGGTCCTTAGTCATGGCATACTCATTCAGTAAAAAAGAGATACATATATAAAACATTATGGTCACATGACCATTCATCAATTAGATGTAGGAAAACCTGGAAAACATGGCATGGATCCCAGAAAGCATCTGTATAATGCAAATACATAGACAAAAAAAAGCAAGCAAGGGAATCATAATTTCAAAAGATAAATAATGTAGCACTAAATACCTATAATGGAGACCAAAAGTAATAATAATAATCACTAATAAAATTCATCCCCTCCTCTTACACACACTAGCATGGTCTGCACGAGCTTTATGGCTCTTCTATAGAAAAAAGTATAGAACATTATTCTGTTTTTCAAACACATGTTCCAGCCCGTGCAGAGACATGCAAATGCTACACTTATTTAGGGCAGGTTGAAAGGGGGAATTTTTTTATAAAAGGCCAAAAAAGGAAAAACCCTATCAGCAAGAGAGCGATATGTGGTGTCATTTGCCACCTATTATACACCTCACTATCATGCTGAGGTGTATAATAGGTGGCAAATGACACCACATATCGCTCTCTTGCTGATAGGGTTTTTTCTTTTTTGGCTTTTTATAAAAAAAATCCCCCCTTTCAACCTGCCCTAAATAAGTGTAGCATTTGCATGTCTCTGCACGGGCTGGAACATGTGTTTGAAAAACAGAATAATGTTCTATACTTTTTTCTATAGAAGAGCCATAAAGCTCGTGCAGACCATGCAAGTGTGTGTAAGAGGAGGGTATGAATTTTATTAGTGATTATTATTATTACTTTTGGTCTCCATTATAGGTATTTAGTACTACTTTATTTATCTTTTGAAATTATGATTCCCTTGCTTGCTTTTTTTGTCTATGTATTTGCATTATACAGATGCTTTCTGGGATCCATGCCATGTTTTCCAGGTTTTCCTACATCTAATTGATGAATGGTCATGTGACCATAATGTTTTATATATATGTATCTCTTTTTTACTGAGTGTGTATGCCATGACTAAGGACCGAGTGTAGGTCCGAAACGCGTCGGCTTATTTGTCTTTTCGGAACTGACTGCATACATACGGTCAGGTATGCTGCTGATCAGGCCCGTGCACAAGTGCAGGGAGGAGGAGGTGAGCTGTCGCTCTGATTCAACAAGTAAAACTACAGCTTACAGTGCAAGAAATTAGCTCTTACACAGCTCCTTGGAAGAAAAACAAAAACAGTAATTTTATTGTAATACTGTAATAAAACAATACATTTCTAAATATGGAATTATTGAAATAAAATAAAATTTGAGTTTTACCATATGGGTAACTTTAAAAATAGTGCCCCAGAAAATGCACAATTCCTTTTTTTACAATTTTGTGGTACAAATATTTTTTTTCTGACTTTGTTAGGCTGGCTTCACATATGTCTGCCATCCGACATGGGTGAACTAAGCCTAGACTTCAACGCAACTGATGCCATAACTGATGACAACGTGCATCCGTGCCGGACGCCAGACATATGTGAACCACTTATACATTATATGCAACAATAAAGGGTGCCATTAAAAGATACAACCGGTCCAACAAAAATAAGATCTAATACAACAATCTAATACAAAAATTTTAAATGTTATGGGCCATCGAAAGTGAGGAGGAAGAATGCGCATGCCAATATGTTAAATTAGTGAAAATGTGGGTATGTAATAGGTTAAAATCTATTTGTTAATTGTTTTTCTGATAATAATACTGATAATCTCATAATACCCTACATGAACTTAATTTCAAATTGTAAAATTCTGGCATCCTATAGTCACTGCCAGAAGGGGTTTAGGATTTTACAAGGCACTTTTCAATATATATATATAATATATATATATATATATATATATATATATATATATATATATATATATATATAATAAATAATAAAAACAAAAAGTAATACTTTTTTGAGCACTTGTATGGAACCCAGACCGAGAAGAAGATAAAAACCTTTGAGTACTGAGTTCTTTTTGTAACAGTCTGGAATGTATAGTGTTAACATTTATTTTAGAAAAGGTAAAGAAACAAGCTTTAAGAGAAAACAACAGTAAATGAAAGCGTAAGTAGTACAAAAAGCATAAAAATAAATATTTTAAAAGTAAAACTCTTATAGTTTTCACAAATGTTTTAATTGGTTATTAAACATAACAATTTAGTTTTCAAAATGTATAAATCATTTGAATATGAAAATGTATATTTTCCCTAATTGTTGTAAAAATATTGTAAAGCCTGTGTGAAAATCTTGGTCACAGTTAGAAGAACTGTCAAAAAATATATTTCCATTTTAAAAAGCTGACATTGCAGAGGACACACATTCAGGAAGAAGTGCTCCCAGGCTTGAATCAAAGTCTCTTCAACTTAACTGTTGTAAATAAATTTTGTCAAACTAGATTCTGTTCTATCATTATATACATTAGTGTTGCTAGGTCCTGTCAATAGTATTACTTTTCTTACATCTTTTCTCTAATGTATTGAGTGTACCAATGTCAGCAATTTCAGATAAAGCAACATTATGGGCAGTTTGTGTTGTGGCTGTGCAGTGATTAGTTGAGATAAGCAAATTTTTGATTCGGTCGATTAGTCGAATTAAAAAAAAAATGTTTTGTTTCAAATTTATTTGTGGCGAATCGCTATTAACAGCGGCTATTTCTGGCCTACAGAGAGTCTCAATAGGAGTGTAGAACACTTTGCCTTGCTGTAACACGCATAGGGTGTGTGCTGGGTTAGTGAAATAATACTGTTATTCAGTATGACATGCAGATTCTTTTGGAAATATCCTTCATGCCATGAGAATGTAGCAACAAGAGTGACCTTCCATTCTGGACTTCTTACCTGGCTTTTATGTATAGCAATTATTTATTTAAAGTATATTAAATATTATTTAAAAATTTACAAGTCACTTTTCATACATTATAAAACATCTTTAAACAAAGTCTGCAAACTACAAGACTCTTATAACAGTGATCTTATAAGTACTAAACATTGGTACATGATGTGCATTACAGACAGAGCTGTAGCTAGCTCTTTTTGCTCCTGAGGCGAAAACAGAAAATAACAGCGATCAGCTAAGTGCTAAACATTGTTACATGATGTACATTACAGACAGAGCTGTAGCTAGCTCTTTTTGCTCCATAGGTGAGAAAAGAAAATAACCGTGATCTTATAAGTGCTAAACATTGTTACATGATGTGCATTACAGACAGACCTGTAGCTAGCTCTTTTTGCTCCTGAGGCAAGAACAGAAAATAACAGTGATCAGCTAAGTGCTAAACATTGTTACATGATGTGCATTACAGACAAAGCTATAGCCAGCTCTTTTTGCTCCTGAGGCGAAAACAGAAAATAACAGCGATCTTATAAGTGCTAAACATTGTTACATGATGTGCATTACAGACAGCTGCAGCTAGCTCTTTTTGCTCCTGAGGCAAGAACAGAAAATTTTGCCCCCCCCCCCTATTTTGGCTTGGGACACCCCTTGGGAAAAAACCAAAAGCAGACAACTCTTAACAAATAATCAGTCATTCTCTTTTCTTTTCTTCCCCATCTGGCACAGGACATCATGGAACCTGCAACACAAACATATAAGTATTAGGCGCTCCACTTTTTAAGCATTAATCTCCCCTTTTCTCTGCAAATGACTCCAGCTTCTCCAAACATAATGCCACCAGCCTTCCCACAACGCACACAGGGGGACATTTATCAGTTTGCTTCTTTAATTTCTAACAAGGCTTTGCAAAATGAAATAAGAAATCTGATTGGTTGCTATGGGCAACTTTTCCTTTGCACAGGTTTTGATAAAACATCCCCCAATGTTTCCACCCCCCCCTGAGCCTTCTGCATTACCCCACACATTGACAGAGGGGTGAACATGGGAGACAGGGGTGACAGAGGGGTGTAGTGTAGTGAAAGAAGGGTGAGGGTGCACTACCGGAAGCTGAGTAGGCCTCTGTCAGCACTGCCCCTGCTCTTTCCCTTCATCCACATCATTCTGCTGAGGGACCAGGGAGAATCCAGAGTCCAGAGCTGCTCCACAGGAGAGGGAGGATACAAGAAGATTGGAGCTACAGCATCACCCGTCCCCACACTGCACACAGACTTCCCTCCCACCTTGCCTGCACGCCTGTGACTAACAGGTGCGCAGGCCTGGGAAGAAAAATAAAAAAATTTTAGCTTTATATTTCCCACCAGAGTGTCCTTAGGCGATCGCCTCCCTCACCTCATCACTACAGCCCTAATTACAGAACATACAAGTGCAAAAAACACAAACTTCAAAAATCTGTGATAAAAGTGCTATCAAAAAAGAGGTAGTATTATTCGTCACAAGGGTGGATTTAAAGGGCAAAATTTAAGTTGTAGAAATTTCTGCAACAGTCTGTTTCATAAACCTGAGTGAGGGGAAATCTGAGGACAATGCACCCCAGTATGCTTAAAACAGTATTTGTCTATAACATCAACAGGCGTGTACTTTTGGCTGGCCTTTCACAGTATCTAGGCCCTAAAGACTTTAACAGGAACAAAATAGTACACCACTTAGATGTACGCATGTGGTATGCATTTATGAGGAGAGGACAATACGCTCCAGTATGCTTAAAACAGTATTTGTGTAAAACACCAGCCAGTGTATACTTTTGGCTGACCTTTCACAGTATCTAGGCCCTTATGACTTTAACAGGAACAAAATAGCACACCACTTAGATGTACCTATGTGTTATGCACTTTTTAGGGGAGGACAATGCACTCCAGTACGCTTAAAACAGTATTTGTGTACAGCACCAGCCGGTGTGTACTTTTCGCTGGCCTTTAACAGTATCTAGGCCCTTAAGACTTTAACTGGCACAAAATAGTACACCACTGAGATGTACATATGTGCTGCAGCACACAGTCGCTGTGTACTACACCCCACAATTGCACTCTCTCTCTCAATCTCACTCCCTTCCCTATCAGTGCTTCTAGGCAGAATTTGAGCTTGAGGTGAATCGCTGATGTTCTGTGCAACACACTGTGCAACACATTGCTCTCTGTCCCTCTCTGTAATAGAATGCTGTAGCGACTGGGAGGTGAATCGCTGCTGTAAAAATGCTTTTCTGTGCAACACACGCTGCTCTCTGTCCCTCTCTCTGTGCAACAGAACACTGATGTGACTGGGAGGTGAATCGCTGCTGGAGAAATGCTTTTCTGTGCAACACACAGCACTGTCTGTCCCTCTCTATCTCTCTGCAATAAAAGACTGAAGTGACTGGCCGCAAGATGGCTGCCGAATACATAGGGCTGTGACATCACAGGGGTGGCTGGCTGCTGATAGGCTGCATGCTGCATGTGATTCAGGGTTATCCTGCCTACCCTTGTTCTCGCCTTCCCAGGATTCCTTGCCCCATATGGATCCGCCATTTTAGATAACCTGGAGCCTGGACCGCACTAAATGGAGTTTAATGAAGCACTTCACATGATTGAATTCGGATTTGTCAGATTTGATTCGCTCATCACTAATCACTAAGGATGAGCGAATCGAATCTGACGAATGGCAGGGGCCATATTCAAATTTGCGATATTTTGCGGATATATGGACAAATATTCATATTATGTTTTCAAAATTTGCATATTCACTATCTTTGTTCCTCTTTTTTCATGCGAATATTCTGAATTAAATTTGCATAGTGCGCATGCATGATTATATCCTTCATCTAAAAGGAGGAAGGGATCAGTGTCCTCTGGAAGTGCTGATATTCATGAATATTTGCATATACTAAATATTCTCACACAGTTAGGCTAAGTTTCCACTTAGTGGAAGTGTATTCAAAAGAATGGGAAACGTAATTGAAGGACTTACACTTCTCCTCCCTAATGGATCCACTTCTGACTTTGGCTCAAAAACTGCCAGAAAAAAAAACAAGTGGAAACTTAGCCTAAATAATATTGGAGCCTTTTTTGGACCACAAGTTGGAAGCAGGGAGGGATGATCAATTTTTTTTTTTTTACACAGTGCACATCATTGTTGTGATGTGTACTGTGAAGAAAAAAAAAATATTCATCTTTACGAATATATATCACTATATTCTAAATATTCGCAAAATCGTGAAGTGCGGATATTCGCGCTCAACACTAGTGGTGATGTGCTTTAAAAGCTAGGAGCCAGAAAATATCTATGCAGTAAATTCTTCATAATCAGAGAAACATAGAAGGTGTAGGCTATCAAATCTATCTAATCCTGGACAAGCTATCAGTATGTTTTTGAAGTGAGAGAGGAACAGGGCCAGTTTGGTCTATAGGCAAAATAGGCAGCTTCCTAAATCAACTTCTTGATGGGGGCGCCTCTCTGCACGCTGCAAGAAAGTTAGTAGCCAGCTAGAATCTGAAGCCCCCACTCACCTGAAGCACCTGCCCAGGAAGCACGACTGTGTCACCCAATTAGTAAGGTAATTGTGGTGACATGGGGTGGTGTTGATGAAAATACCTGATCACTTTGTGACGCCAGGGTACCGTTATCCTATACACAGTCCGAGGTTTTAGACAGCTTCTCCTGGGCCAGACACAGGGAGCAAATGAACACAACGGTGTCAGGTTACGGATAACTTTCTTTACTGAGCTGGTGCAGACAGTAATACACAAACAGCTAGCCTTGGTGTAAGAGTGCAGCATAAACCCTTGGGAGCCCTGTTGCCTTGCTAAGACTTGTGGTGCTTTCACTGGATAGAATTATACTGACTTGAGACTGGAGATTAAATCCTAGTTGCTAGGGTCCTTCCAAGGTACTGAAGACTTTTCCGCTGAGGTATGAATATCCTCCTTGCTAGTAATTCTTTTATGATGACCAGTTGAGAGATTAGATTTTAAGAAGGACTCTCCTCAGAGCACACAACACACAGCACACCTGAGCTAAGCTGTTGCTCAGGAGCCTCACTGGGGTGGAACTAACAGTGGACTGACTAACTCCTCCCCTACACCTCACTATACGGGGGAGACTTTTGAGGTCTCATCGGCAGGCAGGGTCACATGGGGTTCACTACTCACAATTTAAGGTACAGTAACAAGAAAACATATGTACATAGAGAATAACAAAATTAATTTAGAAAAATGCATTACCTGTTTATATCATTCTCACATAATTAATATAACTGTAGCATTCTAGTGGGCCCAACACCTTGTGTGCCAAGCTGCCCGAGACAGTCCAAAACCACTGGACAGCTTCCGGTGCTGGGACACCACATAATTACATGAGGAGGAGGAGGTTTGTTACAGCGTGTCACCCCAGTAGGAAGGTAATTACATGAGGAGGTTTGTTTCAGCCTGTAATCCCAGTAGTAAGTTGATTACATAAGGAGGAGATTTGTTGCAGTGTGTCACCCCAGTAGTAAGGTAATTAGATGAGGAGGAGGTTTGTTACAGTGTGTCACCCCAGAAGTAAGGAGATTACATAAAGAGTGGGTTTGTTACAGTGTGTCACCCTAGTAAGGTGATTACATGATGAGGTGGTTTGTTACAGTGTGTCACCCCAGTAGTAAGGTGGGGTGTGTCAAAGGTGGAGCCAATGGGCAGGCTCAAGGGGCGGCAAAATTAGCTTTCGCCTAGGGTGGCAAAAATCCTTGCACCAGTCCTGGAGAGGAAACCAATGCAAACATAGGGAGACGATACAAACTGTGTGCAGATGTGGCCACCAAAATAGTATGCATGGAGGAAGTCTTTACAATAGTCCAGACTAGACAGATAATATTGGGAATGCAAATGATTATGATCAGAGAAAGTGGTAAAATGGCTCTGTCTGGCTCGGACTATTGTAATAACTTCATCATTACATACATATAATCTTTACAGCCTTAATGTTACGACCCTAAAATTAAGTAATGTGACCTTTTTTAGCTATATTTTAGCACATATTTTGGCACTTTATTTGTATGGTGTAATTTGGATCACAAGTTGGATCCCAACTAAAAATCGATATTATTGGCCTATAGCTTTTGCTAGTGCCCAGATGTGGAGTAAAAATATATCCCAAAAATGGTTATATTTTACAAATTGAAAACGTTCAAAGAGCAAAAATAAATAAAAAATGACGGTTAAAAACATTGTGTACCATTACTACAACTCTCTTTATGATATTGAATTGGCAGGCGGGATGGGTGAGGAGAGACGGCAGGCCATCCAAATATTTTTTAATGACCTCCGGTTGCCGCGGCTGTCCGTTGAGGAGGGTCAAGACTTATTGACCCCATGCTCTCCCGAGGAAGTTCTTGCAGTACTAAAATCGTTACCCATCGGAAAAAGTCCTGGACCAGATGGGTTCAGCCTCCTCTACTACAAAAAGTTTCAACCGGTCCTCTTACAACATCTTACTAACTGGTGCAATGAGTTGCTGAGTGGCACCGCGCTCCCGAAACAATCCTTAGAAGCCCATATTACAATATTGCATAAGGAGGGAAAGGACTTGTCCCTCTGCACAAGCTATAGGCCAATATCGTTACTGAACCTGGATGCTAAAATTTGGGCCAAACTCCTTTCCAACCGCTTAAGCATTTACCGGAGCTTATACACCCAGACCTATCCGGCTTTGTCAGGGGGAGGGAGGGGAGGCACAATGCTTTACGTGTATTGCATGCTATACACTTAGCAAATACATCCAACGTCCCCCTAGTCCTTCTCGGCACCGATGCCGAGAAGGCATTTGACAGAGTTGCCTGGGATTACATGGTGGCAGTTCTGCAGAAATTTGGCATACCCAATAGGTTCACGAAGGCTATCATGTCCCTAAATGGAGTGCCCAGTGCGAGGATAAGGGTGAACGGGACCTTTGACATCCATAATGGGACCCGGCAGGGGTGCCCCCGGTCCCCATCCCTTTACATAATAGTGATGGAAACGCTGCTTCAGAGACTCAGACAGGAGGAGGGTATACAGGGGCTTACAATTGGGACACACACACACACACTTAGCTGCTGCCTTCGCAGATGATCTGCTATTACTAATTACAAACCCATTGGAGGCTCTGCCCAAAATACAAAATGTTCTAGACAGATACGGAGTGTTATCAAACTTTAAAGTTAACTACACTAAATCAGAAGTGCTGAACGTGTCGGTCCCTCCAGTCGAGCTTGCAGATTTGAAAAAAACATTCTCCCTATAAATGGCCATCAGAAAGTATTAAGTATTTGGGTATAATGCTCCCCGCGAACCTATCCAAATTATTCCAACTTAACTACCCTCCTCTACTTGATAAAATCAAGCGGCACCTCCTCTTCCTGGATTGGGAGACGGAACTTAGTTCAAACCTACGTGGTCCCCTCCATACTTTATCTACTCTGTATGGCACCGTTAAAGCTACCCTCGACCCATCTCCTCCAGTGGAAACGAGTGTTTTCCTCCTTCCTGTGGTTTTCCAAACATCCTCGCCTGCCACACTCACTATTATGTAAGCTAAAGCACCAGGGGGGTCTGGGAGTCCCAGACATAGCACAACTTTACATAATGACACACCTACAGAGATGGGTGGAGGTTTCCTCGGATATGAGCCTTCTGCAGGGCAACGCCTTAGAGACTCTACAAATGACCCCAAATGGTTCCTCGGTTCTGCAAGCGATTTGGTTACCCACAGCTGACCTCATCTCTAAAATAACGAACCCTCTGTTGGTGGGTACACTAACGGTTAAGATGACCTTCGATAGGCAGAGACGGCTGGACACGACCACCTCTTACACAATTTCACCACTGATGCCTAGCTCTTTGATTCCCTGCCTCCCTTCTTGCTCAGTGTCCGCGCCATCGGACATCTTTTCTAGGCTAACTCAAGTTCCAGTTAAGACCTTGTGTCCTGAGAATGCCCTGCCGACCCAAGACCTATTACCCTCCCTCATGCCCAACAGAACATTACATTTCTTACACACCCAAACTGTGCGAAGCTCATGCCTATCAATGCTTAAGGTGTACGTCATCAGTTAAGACCCCACTTGGCTAGAAATAGCCTCGCAGTCTGCGGCGGAATCTAAAATCAGACTCCCATTTATTCGCTCACCTATCAATAAGGAGGGGGAAGGTGCGGCTCCCATGTATTTAGTGTCGTGGGAGATGGAGTTGGGTTTTTCTTTGACAAGTGAGGAGAGAAAGACCGTGTTGAAAAATGCCCACGGCTTTTCCAAAATGTGTAAAACTTCAAGAAAACCATTTTAAGCTTATTTCTAGATGGTACAGGACTCCAGAATTATTAAACCATTGGGGTTTGTCTCCTATGAACGAATGCTGGCGAGGATGCAAACGCTCCGGTTCACTGTCTCACTTATAGTGGTCATATACGGTGATAGCTGAATTCTGGAAAGAAGTAGGGAGACACATTGATCTGATCCTAGGTGAGAAGGTGCAATTGACTCCACAACTAGTACTTTTAGGCTTACCACACCAGGGAGCTACATTGCACAAATATTCCCTCTTAGCCCACTTGCTAGCAGCAGCAAAGCTTTTGATCCCATTGCATTGGAGACAACTCAACGCTCCGACGGTACATGAATGGCTAACTAGAGTTGGTAGTATTTGTAGACTGGAAGAAGTATCTAGCTGGAGTAATCGCTCTTACGATAAATACTTTAAGACGTGGTATCCCTGGCTACATTATAGGGACTAAACACAGCCCCGCACACACATCACAAGTAATAGTACAGAATAGATACAATATTAACTTTGCAGAATAGACCTCCCGACTGCTTTAAACCCCCTATCCCTTCTCCTCTCCCCTCAATTTTCCTCCCCCCTCTTCCCTTGTCCTCTCTTCTCTCTCTCTACTCCTTCTTATCTTTCTTTCTTTTCTTCCTCTTTTTCGCTTTCAGTGCCACTATTGATCCTTGGATCATTGTTAGATAATTTCCTGTTTAAAGTTGAGTTGCCATGATCTGGGAAAGGCACACACGCCACAGATTCTATGTCGCATTGGCGACCAGAAAAGGCTTTCAGATGACACCCTATAACCTATTATCTTTACATGTACAGGCTTCAGGGTTCCATCACTAGACTTATGGCCGAGCCAGGATAGTAGTATAACCCTGTCTGAACGAATCGATTGCTCTGTACCTATTGTTCAAAGCCTGCATAGATTTACCGTTTATCCATCTTTGTTATGATATTGTTAAAAATCTAAATAAAGAATTGAAAATAAAAAATAAAAACATTGTGTACATTGGCCCTCAATTACTAAAGTCCAACCAACTCTTTTTCTCGTTTATTGCGCCAACATTTTTGTCGCAATGTCTGTGCGACCATTTATGCGACCAAATTTCAGTCTGACACTTTAGAAAAAACTCGGAGTGTTTTTTTTTCATTCTGAAATGGGCGTGTTTTATGCAAAAATGGGCGTTTTACCGACAAATTACAAAAGATACTCGGAGCACTTCCAAAAATTTAGTGATTTCTAACAAGGGACTGTTTACCATTGTGTTTTTTGTGAAAGTAACTTGTTTTATAACCTGAAAACATTTTGTACAGTTAACCCGATAACGACCATGGACGAGTATAGACGTCCAGGTTGGCGGGCGTTCCCGCACCTGGACGTCTATACTCGTCCATTCTTCTCGTGGGTGCTGCCCAGTGCACCCACGAGATCGCGGCAGGGACTCAGCTGTATCACACAGCCGGGACCCTGCTGCACTGCCAGGACCAAAGTAAACTTCGGTCCCGGCAGTTTTAACCCTTACAGCCGCGGTCGGAAGTGACCGCGGGCTGTAAGTGTTATGACAGAGGGAGGGAGCTCCCTCTGTCTCCTCTGCAGCACCCCGCATTGCGATCGCGGGGTGCTGTGTGTAATACGCGGCTGGCCGGGACCTGCCGCACTGCCGGGAGTTAAGTTCTCTTCACTCCCGGCAGTTTAACCCTTACAGCCGCGGTCAGAAGTGACCGCGCGCTGTAAGGAGTTCTGACAGAGGGAGGGGGCTCCCTCTGTCTCCTCTGCAGCACCCCGCAGCGCGATCGCGGGGTGCTGTGTGTGGCCGCACTGCCGGGAGTGAAGTTCACTTCACTCCTGACAGTTTAACCCCTACAGCCGCGGTCAGAAGTGACCGCGCGCTGTAAGGAGTTCTCACAGAGGGAGGGGGCTCCCTCTGTCTCTCCTGCAGCACCCCGGAGCATCGTGGGGTGCTGCTGCATACCTGGGCAGCCGGGGGTCCTACAAAGACCCCCAGGTCTGCCCTGGGTATTGCCTGCTAGTGAAATATGCTGCCTGCTAGTGAAAACTGTCAGGCAGCATATAACTGCAATGCTTTGGAATACTAAGTATTCCAAAGCATTAAAAAGTGTAAAAATAAATAAAATAAAAGTGTAAAAATAAATAAAAATGTAATAAAAGTGTAAAATATATATATATTAAAAATACATTTATTAAATGAATCTAATTAAAAAAAAGCATAATGTGTAGGATTGCATTGGCGGACATCCGCAGCATGTAATATGCTGCGGATGTTCGCCACGTGATCCTACACATTATGCAGCAGTCACGGTAATGAGCTCGCTGCTGCGGCTGGGTAGCTTTGTGCGTCCACTCATAGCGGTGGATTTCCCGCCAGCAGTCATGAGCGGACGCACTGAGCTACCCAGCCGCAGCAGTGATGGATATATTCGCCATGAGCGGGTGCTTATTCCCACACCATGGCGGACATATCCATCAGGAGCCTTAACTGTCACAGACTGTCACAGACTGCCAGCCGACCAAGGACCAATCAGAGAGGTCCCTGGTCCAGCCAATAACTTGTAGGGGTGCGGTATATAAATGTGGTCACTTGTGGGGGTGGGGGTACTGTTCTGCCCTGAAAGCCAAATGGCGCTACTCTCCTTCTGAGTCCTACCACGCGGCCAAGGAACCATATATGGCCAAAGCGGGGGTATATCTGAACATGGGACAAGCAGCTAAATAAAATATAGGGTGCATTTCTTTCAATATCAGAAGTGATTTACAATTTTAAAAAGGGTAATAGCAGAAAATACCCCCCAAAATTTGAAGCCCAATTTCTTCCGAGTACGGCGATACCCCATATGTGGCCCTAAACTGTTGCCTTGAAATACGACAGGGCTCCAAAGTGAGAGCGCCATGCGCATTTGAGGCCTAAATTAGGGACTTGCATAGGGGTGGACATAGGGGTATTCTACGCCAGTGATTCCCAAACAGGGTGCCTCCAGCTGTTGTAAAACTCCTAGCATGCCTGGACAGTCAACGGCTATCTGGCAATACTGGGAGTAGTTGTTTTGCAACAGCTGGAGGCTCCGTTTTGGAAACAGTGGCGTACCAGACGTTTTTTATTTTTATTGGAGAGGGGGGTTGTATAGGGGTATGTGTATATGTAGTGTTTTTTACTTTTTATTTTATTTTGTGTTAGTGTAGTGTAGTGTTTTTAGGGTACAGTCGCACGGGCGGGGGTTCACAGTAGTTTCTCGCTGGCAGTTTGAGCTACGGCAGAAAATTTGACGCAGCTCAAACTTGCAGCCGGATACTTACTGTAATCCTCCGCCCATGTGAGTGTACCCTGTACGTTCACATTGGGGGGGGGGGGGGAATCCAGCTGTTGCAAAACTACAACTCCCAGCATGTACGGTCTATCAGTGCATGCTGGGAGTTGTAGTTTTGCAACCGCTGGAGGCTCCGTTTTGGAAACAGTGGCGTACCAGACATTTTTCATTTTTATTGGGGAGGGGAGGGGGGCTGTGTAGGGGTATGTGTATATATAGTGTTTTTTACTTTTTATTTTATTGTGTGTTAGTGTAGTGTAGTGTTTTTAGGGTACAGTCACACGGGTACATGCTGGGAGTTGTAGTTTTGCAACAGCTGGAGGCACACTGGTTGTGAAACACCGAGTTTGGTAACAAACTCAGTGTTTTGCAACCAGTGTGCCTTCAGCTGTTGCAAAAGCTACAACCCCCAGCATGTACGGACAGCGGAAGGGCATGCTGGGTGTTGTAGTTATGCAACAGCTGGAGGCATACTAGTTTGGCTGGGGATGCTGGGGATTGTAGTTATGCAACAGCTGGAGACACACTGGTTTGCTACTTAACTCAGTGTGCCTTCAGCTGTTGCAAAACTACAACTCTCAGCAGTCACCGACAGCCAACGGGCATGCTGGGAGTTGTAGTTATGCAACCACCAGATGCACCACTACAACTCCCAGCATGCACTTTAGTTGATTGTGCAAGCTGGGAGTTGTAGTTACACAACAGCTGAAGGTACACTTTTCCATAGAAAGAATGTGCCTCCAGTTGTTGCAAAACTACAAGTCCCAGCATGCCCATAAGGGCATGCTGGGAGTTGTGGTGGTCTGCCTCCTGCTGTTGCATAACTACAGCTCCCAGCATGCCCTTTTTGCATGCTGGGAGCTGTTGCTAAGCAACAGCAGGAGGCTGTCACTCACCTCCAACGATCCTCGCTGCACCAGGTCAGTCCCTCGTCGTCTCCGCCGCCGCCGCTGCTCCTGGGGCCCCGATCCCAACAGGGGTGCCGGGGAACGGGGTCCCCAGCACCCGGGGTCCACGTCCCGCACCCGCTCACGTCCTCCGGAAGAGGGGCGGAGCGGGTTGCGGGAGTGACACCCGCAGCAGGCGCCCTGATTGGTCGGCCGGTAATCCGGCCGACGAATCAGGGCGATCGTGAGGTGGCACCAGTGCCACCTCACCCCTGCTGGCTCTGGCTGTTCGGGGCCGTCTCTGATGGCCCGAATCAGCCAATAATTCCGGGTCACCGGGTCACTGGAGACCCGATTGACCCGGAATCCGCCGCAGATCGCTGGACTGAATTGTCCAGCGATCTGCGGCCATCGCCGACATGGGGGGTCATAATGACCCCCCTGGGCGATATGCCCCGATGCCTGCTGAACGATTTCAGCAGGCATCGGGGACCGGCTCCGCTCCAGATGGTTGCGGGGGGGCGGTAAAACACATGATGTTCTCATACGTCATGTGTCCTTAAGGACTCGGAAATGGAGACGTATGAGAACGTCACGTGTCCTTAAGGGGTTAAAGGGCTACTCCAGGGGAAAACGTATTATTATTTTTATTTTTTAATCAATTGGTGCCAGCATGTTAAACAGATTTGTAATTTACTGCTATTAAAAATTCTTATTAGCCGCTGTATACTACAGAGGAAATTCTTTTCTTTATGGATTTATTTTCTGTCACAACCACGGTGCTCTTGTCCATTTTAGGAAATGTCCAGAGCAGGATAAAAAATAAATAAATAAATAAAAAGAGTGTGCACCTACTTAAGTTGGCTATGCACTTGTTTTGTCCAACAACAGTTTCTCATAACTACTCTTTAAACATATCAAGCATGCTTGTTTATTTCATTAAGGAGAAGGGAACCTGCTGCTATATAGCACTTTTGACAATGGCTTATCTCCCACTGCAACAATGCACTGTGCTTGAAGAAATGGCTGATTGCTATTCTTCATACCACCTACCACAGGGAACAGTACTAAGGTATACACATATACAAACAGTAAATCCTGACTTTGATCTTATTTATCTCATGAGCTTTAGGGATCTTTGTTTTCAACACCTCAGTACCTCAACTATCTATAATGTGGTCATATTATCCAAGAGTTCAGGAATTGTCCGTATGCATTGGATATCCTTATAATTTCTTGAAGTATGTATAACTGTTTCATGATTAATACGGTTGTGTTTTACAAAACGTGTAAAATAAGATGGTTGTTCTTTATGTTCCATCTGCTTAAAATGCTGACTATTATATCATCTTATACTTATACTGGCTTTTTCAGTATGAAATACTGAACATTTTCTAATGAAAGCAATTGCAAAACCTATTGGTTTTGCATGCTTTACAACCTATCAAAAGTTTTTGTATCTGACAGTGCCCATGTAAAAGAGAACTCCGGAATATAAAAATTGTCGCCCATAGTGCCCGCAGTAAAAAAATAAAGATGTACATACCTTCCTCCGCTCCCCGGGGCCTCCGGTAACCGGCTCTGGCCTCCGCCGTGATCCACTTCCTGGTTGCCGGTGGTCGGAGAGTCTTACTGCGCTCAGCCAATCAACGGCCGCAGTGAAGTCCCGACTCGGCTGGCGATAGGCTGAGCGGCAGTGTGACGTCTTCGGCCCCAGCCGCAGATGCCGGTGTAGTGAAGAATTTTGTGTTCTGAAGCGTTTTCACACTGCCGCTCAGCCTATCGCCGGCTGAGTCTGACTTCGCTGCAGCTGGTGATTGGCTGAGCGCGGTATGATTCATCCGACCACCGGCAACCAGGAAGTGGATCACGGCGGAGACTGGAGCCGGTTACTGGAGGCCCCAGGGGAGCGGAGGAAGGTATGTACATCTTTATTTTTTTACTGCCGGCACTATGGGCGACAATTTTTATATTCCGGAGTTCTCCTTTAAGTAGTTTTTTTTCCCCTTTAACCTATTTCCAGTCCATATGTGAAAAACTGATAAAAAGTAGTTTGTTCAGTCAGGACAACTAAAGTGTTTTAAGATAAGAGGAATAAGGCATAGGTAGATAGTGTGCACGGAGCAAGTCCAAATAACTGTTCACATCCATGTGTACTGGTTTATTCCTCATGACTAGCCAGCTGTAGATCAACGCAATAGTAGTAGGAAAAAGGAAATGGGGAAAAAGTCAGACCTAATGCATTATCATTAAAAGGGTACTCCCGTGGAAAACTTTTTTTTTTTTTAAATCAACTGGTGCCAGAAAGTTAAACAGATTTGTAAATGACTTCTATTAAAAAATCTTAATCCTTCCAGTACGTTTTAGGGGCTGTATACTAAAGAGAAATCCAAAAAAGAACTGCATTTCCTCTGATGTCATGACCACAGTGCTCTCTGCTGACCTCTGCTGTCCATTTTAGGAACTGTCCAGAGTAGGAGAAAATCCCCATAGCAAACATATGCTGCTCTGGACAGTTTCTAAAATGGACAGCAGAGGTCAGCAGAGAGCATTGTGGTCATGACATTAGAGGAAATGCATTTCTTTTTTGGATTTATCTTTAGTATACGGCCCCTAAAAAGTATACAGAAGTGATTTACAAATCTGTTTAACTTTCTGGCACCAGTTGATTAAAAAAAAAAAAAAGTTTTCCACGGGAGTACCCCTTTAAGGGATAAAAACAATCCTCTGTTCCAAAAGACTAAATTTCTACATATATATGGTCATTAATCTTAGCCACAATGCTATATCATAGTAAAATGTATTAATGTTTAGAGGAACCAAATAGGTTTCTATTTGAGGAGAGTGCCATAAAGACATGTGGGGCCTTATAGGCCATTCGTTCTTCAGTGCTGCAAAGCACCTCACTGACACCACCTGTTGCAAATAGCTTTCCTTTCAAGTGTTTCATTCTTATAAGCAGCCTTAAAACATGACTGGGAGATTTAATAAACCAAGGGGGAAACACCTTAGTTGTTTCATGGTTGTTGCCCCTTGTGGTGGCAGAGAGGTCTACCGTTGTTGGACCAAAAGGGTAATTTATTTTTTTAAATTCCTGATAGGAGATGGCATTGTGCATAATTTATCAGTAATCTGTGTTTGGAAAATGATTGTTAGCTAACTATTTTAGGTTTATGCAAATTGGAAAAAAAATAGTCTGCACAGATATACACCAAATTATTTTTAGTGTAGTCATCTAGATAGGAATTTAAAACGTTACTGTCATAAAAAAGAAAACTTTTTAAATGCCACACAGGCTTATTAAAAAAAGTGTTGAAACACCCACATCTCCCTACATATAGCAGGAAAAGCTTCACCTCCCGAGTTGGTGCTCGATTTGTCACTTTGCAAATGACGGGCTCCGTAGACTATAATGGAACCTGACTTCTGCAATGAGTATCATGCAGGGGAGTGGAGCACATATATATCTAAGGATCGGTGGGAATCTAAGCACTAAGACTGCAACCAGTCAAAACGTTTGGAATATTTGCAAAGCACTGAGCTGCAGTGATTCCATGTGGTTCTGTATAGTCTATTGGCACACTGCACACAGTGTTTTGGTATCAATAAAAGCAGCACAATAAAGAAATTAGTGTACTATACATGTGTTTTGTCAATTCTATGCTAAATTGCTACATCAAAATGCTTCAACCAAGACTATTTTGAAAAAAAAAATGATCTTAATTGTGTAATAAAAAATGACTGGATTATAATCTAAGAATTATACAAAATGTATATAATGTAAAAATGTAATGAACTCTATCAGATGGTCAGAGTTGTTGCCATGAGGTAGTGGAAGTAATCTGTGACAAGTTATAAGGAGACACACATTGTTAATGGAAATCCACAGTGATCTATTGTACCTTTTAGTTCTTTGATTTCTTCTTGAAACATATAGGAGTTAGATATACAGGGTGGACCATTTATATGGATACACCTTAATAAAATGGGAATGGTTGGTGATATTAACTTCCTGTTTGTGGCACATTAGTATATGTGAGAAGGGATACTTTTCAAGATGGGTGGTGACCATGGTGGCCATTTTGAAGTCGGCCATTTTTAATCCAACTTTAGTTTTTTCAATAGGAAGAGGGTCATGTGATACACCAAACTTATTGGGAATTCCACAAGAAAAACAATGATGTGCTTGGTTTTAACGTAACTTTATTCTT
Source organism: Hyla sarda (assembly GCF_029499605.1). Taxonomy (NCBI): domain Eukaryota; kingdom Metazoa; phylum Chordata; class Amphibia; order Anura; family Hylidae; genus Hyla; species Hyla sarda. Next base: position 484,221,144 of record NC_079189.1, read on the forward strand.
TCATGAGTTATTTACAAGTTTCTGACGACTTATAAAATGTGCTCAATTGCCCATTGTGTTGGATGTCAATGCAACCCTCTTCTCCCACTCTTCACACACTGATAGCAACACCGCAGGAGAAATGCTAGCTCAGGCTTCCAGTATCCGTAGTTTCAGGTGCTGCAGAATGGGCAAAACAAAAATTGGAACAGGACCCAACTTTTATGTAAATGGTGAAGTTAACAAACAAAACCACCACTATTGGTCTGACAGTAACCCACATTGGATAGATCCTTCCAAGACTGTTGGAACAAAAAAATTGATGGTATGGTGTGGTATATGGGGTACAAAGATAGTGGGGCCATTCTTCATCAATGGAAACCTCAAGGCAACTGGATATGCAAAATTGCTACATGATGATGTGTTTCCCTCTTTATGCACTGAAGCTGGCATGTTCATTGAGTTTTTCCAGCAAGGTGGTGCACCACCACATTATGGGTTTCAGGTCTGAGCATTCCTAGATGAACAGTTTCCTGGAAAGTGGATTGGTCATCGTCGGCCAGTTGAATGGCCCCCAAGGTCTCCCGATCTGACCCCCTTAGACTTTTATCTTTGGGGTCATCTGAAGGCAATTGTCTATGCTGTGAAGATACGAGATGTGCAGCACCTGAAACTATGGATACTGGAAGCCTGTGCTAGCATTTCTCCTGTGGTGTTTCTATCAGTGTTTGAAGAATGGGAGAAGAGGGTTGCATTGACAATCCAACACAATGGGCAGCACATTGGAGACATTTTATAAGTGGTCAGAAACTTGTAAATAACTCATGAAAGAATAAAGTTACGTTAAAAGCAAGCACATCATTGTTTTTCTTGTGGAATTCCCAATAAGTTCGATGTGTCACATGACCCTCTCCCTATTAAAAAACTAAAGTTGGATTCAAAATGGCCAACTTCAAAAGGGCCGCCATGGTCACCACCCATCTTGAAAAGTTTCCCCCCCTCATATATACTAATGTGCCACAAACAGGAAGTTAATATCACCAACCATTCCCATTTTATTAAGGTGTATCCATATAAATGGCCCACCCTGTACTTTAGATCTATATTACAACCTGAGGTCACTAGAACATTCAGAATTTAGTTACAGACAGCAACTGTTAAGGTTAGTGCCATGACAATAGTATATTTAGAAGTCTGGTACATAGTAGTAAGTGAGATATTCATATTTTTAACCACTTAACGCAGACTGGTATACATGTACACCAGCTAAATTCTTACAGACAGTGAAGCAAGCTCAGGAGATGAGCTTGCTTCATAGATGGTGGGTCAATGACTGACATGAACAATGACACTAATGTTGGTCATTTAATCCTTCAAATGCCTCGATTAATAGCGATCACACTATTTAAAAGGTTAAATGGCAGGTGCCCCTCCTGTCAGATGCCCAATCTGCTCTCTCCTCAATGTGATTGTGCAGTACTGATCGGTTACTAGAGTCTCTATGATTCATATAGTAATTCTTCTGATACAGCCTGACTCAAGCAGACTGAAACAGTAGACCACTAATCTAATTGATCAATGGGTGTCACTGCAATTTTACTGACCCATAGAATAAAAGTAACATGTCAGTTTTACTGTAAAGTGTACGAAAGGCCCTAAAATTTGTAAGATTGCATTCTTTTCTTTTTTTATATTTATTTATTTTGAACGATTACAAAGTACAATACATTTGTTAATATTTCAAATCATACCCCCCTTTTCTTTCATCACAACATAATCTATTTACGTATTCAAAATGTTACAATTTTTTTTATTGTCCTTTTTTATATCGACAAAGTAGCAGAATTCACTCAATCAACAGTTCACCTGTACAGCACTAGTAAGCACAGTCGAATGCCCAACATTCGTGGTGCTCTTTCCCAGTAGAATACAGTGCAACATGGAACTTCAAAGAGAAAAATGACGGAAGGCACTCACGTTTCTTTAACAATGCAGATTTCTTTATTCGGGGTGTATTCGTTCCATTAGCGGGACGCCAGGTTGGATCAAACAAGCAACATGGTTATAGCCATTTTGCGCTACACAAACAGCGCTTCTTCAGACCACGGTGGTCTGAATAAGCAATGTTTGTGTAGCGCGAAATGGCTTTAACCATGTTGCTTGTTTGATCCGACCTGGCGTCCCACTAATGGAACGAATACACCCAGAATAAAGAAATCTGCATTGCTACAGAAATGTGTGTGCCTTCCGTCATTTCTTTCTTTGAACTTCTATTTTATATACTTTTTCTAAATATATAGGTATCTCTATTTTCACTATTATTTTAGACCTAGTTGGTATCCCAGAATTGTGCCAATGAAAAGCCAGCAATTTCCTTGCTTGGTACAAAATTCACAAAACAAAACAGCACACGGTACCAAGCACCTCCACTCACCAAAGACCGCAAAAAGTGTCTCTACACATGGCCTTTAGCCATCTGGCTTTTAAATTTCAGTCACCCACAGTTAGTGGAAGAATGGGAATCTTTCCTCGTAACCACTCACATGTTCAGGTCCAGTCACGCCGCTTAGAGATGAGCGAATCGAAGTTGACGTACCCGAATTAGTTACGAAATTTATGAAAAATTTGATTCGCAACGAATACGAATATCGCCGCGATTCTATTGCGCAAATGGCTTAATTAAACTCCATTTTACAGCGTTCCAGGATATTGGGGACCTAAGATGGTGGATCCACATGTGAGTACATGGGGCAGAGGATTATGGGAGGGTGGGAAACAGCGGCGGGAATGAAGGTAGGCGGGCTGACCCTGAATGTGAGATGCAGCCTATCAGTGTTCACTGACCCCTGTGATGTCACAGCCCCTATATAATCGGCGGCCATCCTGCCTCTCTTCATTTAATCTATGCACTCAGATGGAGAGGACGGGACTGCGTGTGAATAGCTCATACCACAGCGTTACACTGCAACTGCTAGTCACATCAGCATTAGGGAAAGGCAGGAGTGCAGAGTGCTTTGCTGTTACACTGAGAAGGATCATTGATTGCTAAACCTCCTATTTATGTTATTGAGCATTGGAGCAGAGAGGGGCAGATAGCTGTCAGCTGCCTCATACAGATCTCCAAGCTGCCTGAACTTTCTGAAGCATCTTATCTCCTCGTTGGTCAGCCCAATTGAGTTTATTTTTGTTTGCTCCACAAAACTTCTGCTGCTCAGAATTGTGTGACAGAGTGCAATTTAGGGTTTAATCTCTTGATTTTTTTTGTGGTGCTGCACTTGGGTCCTGCTGTTGTTCAGAAATACGTGATTGTTCAGTGGACTGTAGTGCATTTGCACCATTTTGTACCTGTTAATCTGTCAAGGGGCTGGCTACATACTGTGCAAGTCCAAACAATACTATTCACCAGAGTTTTTTCTGCTAATAGTTAGGCATATTACTGCCCTCATCAGTGCATACCGCATAGGTACATCCAAGTATTGTACCATTTAGTACCTGTTAAGCTGTCAAGGGCCTACATACTGTTCAAGGACAGCCGTAAGTAATCACCTGCTGCTGTTCTAGACAAATACTGTTTAAAGAGTAGTGTAGCGTATTGTAATACCCTCAGAAACGTATGTACCCTCAGAAAAGTATGTCAGGCAGAGAAGTGCCAGGACGTGCACAGAGAAGTGGCAGAGGCCTAAATACTTCAGGCAGAGTTGGCAGAAGACTTGGGGCGAGTGGCAGCAGGAGTCGCAGCGAGAGGCCTGAGTTCCCGTTATCAGCCAGCGGTCGTGTCTCCACCAGCAACCCATCTGCCGTCGTCGATTGGTTAACACGCTCATCCACATCATCACAAGTGACATCTGACACCCCCAGTCAACAGTCGGTGGGTTCCTCAGACACAACTCTCAGTTGGCATGGCCCGGGAGCAGTCCGTGTCCTCCCATTGCCTTTGTCCTATGCTGTTCCCTCTCCTAAAGAAGTATCTTATGCTGTGGGTTCAGCTCCACTATTTACTGAGGACGATCCAATAGAGGACAGTCAGCAGCTACTGAACAACCAATAAGGGGAGGAGACATGCGCCGCTAGGCGGCCAAGTAGTGATGTGGAGAGTGACATGGGAGGCGGTGTTGCAAGTGTTCAGGGTCCTGAAGCAGACACTGTTGGGGAACCTGAGGAGGACATCAGTGACGTGCACACAACTGTTGTTGATGATGATGAAGCCGATCGCAATTGGGAGCCGGGTGCAGAAGGGGCTTCATCATCATCAGGAGAAGAGAGTTGCAGGTTGCCCTTGAGGCAGTAAGGCGGTAGCACGGTTGGCAGTCAGCGTGGTGACAGTAGTGGAAATTCAGGAGCCAAACGTGCCCGGGGGAGACCACCTGCTTCGCGGCAGCCTACCTTTCCTGGAGGTAGTGGAACTGGGGTTCCTGGAGACGGCACCAGTAGCAGTCAATTAGTGCAGACTGCGGGTGGGAAAATCAGTTACTCGGCGGTGTGGAAGTTTTTCATAAGGCATCCGGAGGAGGTTCACGTAACCACATGCAAGATCTGTCGGCAGAAGGTGAAGCGTGGCCAAGGTCCCAATGTCGGCACCATGGCCCTGCGTCAACACATGCTTCGCCACCATAAAGCAGCCTGGGAGAACCGTGGCTCTGATGTAGTGGTCCAGCCTGCTGCATCACCCAGTGGCCATCCGCACCCTCCTTCATCCAGCCAAGGCTCCACCACCTCAGCCGAAGGGAGCTGTGTGTCAAACCCTCCTTCTGTCGCTCCTGCTTCTCCCGCTTTTAGTCAGCCATTCCGCCAACAATCCATCGGCGAAGCCATGTCCAAGAGACAATAGTATGCGCCCACTCATCCAACGGCGCAGAAGTTGAATGTGCTCCTGTCCAAGTTGCTGGTGTTGCAGTCCCTCCCTTTTCAAGTGGTGGACTCTGCACCTTTCAGAGAATTGATGGCCTGTGCCGAGCCGAGGTGGAGAGTCCCAAGCCGTCATTTCTTTGCGAAGAAGGCAGTACCAGCCCTGCATGAGTTTGTACAAGAGAAGGTGGGCCAGTTCTTGAGCCTGTCGGTGTGTTCAAAAGTGCACGGCAGCGCCGACATGTGGAGCTGTAACTACGGGCAGGGACAATACTTGTCTTTTACGGCTCATTGGGTAAATGTGGTTCCTGCACAGCCACAACAGCAACTTTGACAGGTCACACCGCTTCCTCCTCCAAGCTCTCGCTCCCAGGCAGTTGGTACTGTTACAATGTGCGACGCCGCCTCCTCATGCTCCACCGTGTCCTCGGCCTCCACTGCATGTCCAAATCTCGGTGGCCATTCATCGTACCATGTGTGTAGGGCACGGCGGTGTCAAGCTGTTCTTCACATGGTTTGCCTTGGCGAACTGAGTCACACAGTGGAGGAACTGCTAAAGTTCATTTCGTAAAGAAATCCGAGTATGGCTTACTTCACGAAATCTGGAAATGGAAACCATGGTGACAGACAACGGGAAGAACATTGTGTCCGCGCTGCGACAAGGAAGTGTGAAACATGCGCCCTGCATGGCACACGTGTTGAATCTGGTTGTCAAGCACTTCCTCAAGTCTTCACCCCATTTGCAAAATATCCTGAAAATGGCAAGGAAACTGTGCATGCACTTCAGCCACTCGTACACTGCCAAGCACACCATCCTTGAGCTGCAGCATCAGAACGGTATCCCACAACATAGTCTTATTTGTGACGTTGCCACACGTTGGAATTCCACCCTCCATATGTTGGACAGACTATACGAACAAAGAAAAGCCATCACCGATTTCTTGATGATCCAAGCAGATAAGAGTACTCCCCTGTGTAACTTCAATGTGAACCAGTGGCAGCTCATACGTGACACCTGCCGTTTGCTGAGGCCCTTTGAGGAAGCCACATTATTTGTGAGTCGCCTGGATAACGCCATGAACGACGTAATTCCACATTTCCTACAACAAATGATTGAAACCATGGCTGGTCACGGCAATGGAGACGTTGCGCCTACATCTCAAGGCTACATGGGCCCTGTGGGGGCTGAACTGGAGGAGGAGGATGATGAGGGGCAGAGCAGAGCACAGTTTAGATTGGATGAGATGGCCAGTGTTTCTAGTCTTCGGACAGGAGAGGAGGAGCAGGAGCAGCCAGAGGAGCTGGAGGGCTATGAGGAAGTTGAGACAGAGGACCCAGACACACCATGGCAGTATGCAGTGGAGATGGAGGCAGGTAGTCCCTCTGAGTCACTGGCGCAAATGGCACAATGCATGCTCAGTTGCTTGCGTAGTGACCCCCGAATTGTCAAAATTCGTCAGCGGGATGACTTCTGGATCTCCACCTTTTTAGATCCTCACTACCGTCCCAAAATGGGGGCCTTTTTTACACCCACTGAGAGGGAAGACAAACTGACCTACTACTGAGACATTCATACGTAGTCAGTTGGCCGATGCCTATCGGCCACATGGTCCATCCACTCACAGGTTTGACTCGGGGGGCCCTCTGTGCTCACCTTCCACTGCCATTGCTGCTGGGGAGGGGAGGGGTGGGAGGATCAGTACCAGCTCAATCAGCAGCAGCCTGAGTCTACAGTCGCTGATGAGTAGCTTTCTTCACCCACATAGTGAAGCAACTCATCAGCAGCAGGTAGACATGGAGCAGGACCTGAACCAGCAGGTGGTGGCATACCTTGACATGGCCATGCCAACAACCATTGAAGATCCGCTGGACTTCCGGGCAGCCAAACTTGATTTATGGCCACAACTAGCAGAGTTTGCCCTGGAAAAGATGTCCTGCCCGGCCAGTAGTGTGCCATCAGAGCGGGTGTTTAGTGCAGCCGGGGCCATAGTCACCCCAAGGCGAACTCGTCTGTCCACCAAAAATGTGGAGAGACTGACGTTTGTCAAGATGAATCAGGGATGGATCAGCCAGGATTTCCAGCCACCAATGCCAGATGCCTCAGAGTAGATTGACCAAGTTGCTACACCAACATTTCCCAATTATGGTTGGTTATGAAACCCTCTTTGGTTATCAATTAGGTACTGCGATTGCCTGCTCCTGGCTCATCTTGTGTATTTCAGGAACTACTTGCCCCACTGATGCTTCTGGCCTTGGGCCTTTAATTTTTGGATGTTTAGCAGTAGCTAAATATATGCTTAATGAAAATGTCAACATTGATCCTTAAATGTAAGGGGTTATGAAACCCTCTTGGGTACTGCGAATGCCTGGTCCATACTCATTCTGTGTCATTCAGGAACTACTTGCCTCCCTGCCCTCAGGCCTTGGGCCTTCAATTTTTGGATGTTTAGCAGTAGCTAAATACATGCTTAATGCAAATTTCAACATTGACTTTTAAATGTAAGGGGTTGGTTATGAAACCCTCTTGGGTACTGCGAATGACTGCTCCTGATTCATTCTGTGTCTTTCAGGAAATAATTGCCTCTCTGATGCCTCAGGCCTTAAATTTTTGGAAGTTTAGCAGTAGCTAATACATGCTTAATGCTAATTTCAACAATGATCTTTAAATTCTCGGCGCTCTTCTAGTTCCTTCTTCAACCCCGCCGGGGCCGATCCGAGGACCTCACTAAACCATCCAATCGGTAGTAGAGACATGCGGTGTGTAGAAAGGGCAGGGACTTATGAACCCAAGCTTATGACCGGCACTTAGTTGTGATTCTTCTTTCCTGGCAATTAATTGCAATCCCTGATCCCTATCGCGAAGAGGGTTCAGCGGGTTACCCGCACCTGTGAAAGATAGACACATGCTGGTCCATTCAGTGTAGCGCGCATGCAGCCCCGGACATCTGAAGGCATAACACACCTGTTATTGCTCGATCTCGCGAGTGATCGTGCAATGCAAGGGGTTATTAAAGCCTCTTGGGTACTGCTTATGCCTACTCCTGACTGTTCCTGTGTCTTTCAGGAAGAACTTGACTTTCTGATGCTTCTGGGCTTGGGCCTTTAATTTTAGGATTTTTGAAATACATACATACATGCTTAAGTAAAATTTCAAAATTCATGGTGCAATGTATGGGGTTATTAAACACTCATGGGTAGTGTTTTCTTTTTTCAAATTTTCTGATAATTACCACAGTAATAAACTTGAATTGTCCACAATAATAACCATTACACCATTGAACGATTGTTGCGTGTGATTTTTTAAGTAAAATTTTCAAAAAAAAAATACGCAGAGGGATGAACTCTGCTTCTTTATTTCATAAAAAAATATTTTATAGAAGAATGTCTTTTGGTGGTCTACCGTCCTGCATTATAGAGTCTTCTGGACTCTTGGATATGCGCTTGTTCTTAAACAAAGGTACAAAAACCAAAAATGGCCGGTCAGGGCTATGGAGACGTTGCGCCTACATCTTACAGCCACATGAGCCCTGTGGGTGCTTGTGAGATTAGGTCCTTTGTGTCCTTTGTACCCACACGGCTGGGTCCGGGACACAAATTTTGATTTAAATTTCAAATAAAAAAAATCACACATTTCAATGGTCTCCTCATGCTGCAACCAACTCCAGGCTGCGTCATTCTGGTAATCTGGTACAATTGTTGTGTTTTTTTTTAGGGATTGTGAAGCCCTAGTGTGTACTCATGCATCAGCCAACTCCAGGGTGTGTCATTCATGCACCATATAGGTGGCACCCGCTGTCCTAAATATTCTTAAAATTATTTTAAAAATGGTTGTTTTTTCTTTGGGATTCTGAAGCCCTGGTGTGTACTCAATGCTGCTTCCTGCTACACTCTGTCAGCCCGTTGGTTCTGCAACAGTGTGCTACTCCGCCTCCACATCCTCCTCTGTGTCTTAAGCCTCCACTGCCCGGACAAGTCTCAGTGGCCCTTACATGTGTGCAGGTCATGGCGGTGTCACACTGTTCTTCACATGGTTTGCCTTGGCGAGAAGTCTTGGAAACAGTGGCCGGTCAGGGCAATGGAGACGTTTCGCCTAAATCTCACGGCCACATGAGCCCTGTGGGGGCTTGTTGGATTTGGTCCTTCGTACCCACACGCTGGGGTCCGGGACATGCAAAGGTTGTTTTAAATTTCAAATAAAAAAAATTATGGCGCTGCTGGGCCTGGGTCTGTTAATTTCAAATTTTCTCATGGGTAGCACCCGCTATCCAAAATCTTTTTCAAAAATTTCTAAAATTGTGGTTTTTTTTTTTGGGGGGGGGGGATTGTGAAGCCCTGGTGTGAAGGCGTGCATTAGCCAACTCCAGGCTGTGTCATTCAGGCAATATATGAGCTACTGATGCCGCTGTGGGACCTGGGTCTGGTAATTTCAAATTTTCTCATAGGTAGCACCTGCTATCCAAAATCTTCGGTTTAAATTTCTTAATTCATCTTTTAATCTTAGGGATTGTGAAAGCCTAGTGCCTACTCATGCTGCTGGCAACTCCGAGCTGTGCCATTCATCCACTATATGGTCTCCTGATGCTGCCAACACCTCCATGCTGTGTCATTCAGCCACTATATGGTGTCCTTATGCTTCAGCCTCATCCAAGCTGTGTCATTCAGCCACTATATGGTGTCCTCATGCTGACAACATGTCCATGCTGTGTCATTCAGCCACTATATGGTGTCCTCATGCTTCAGCCTCATCCAAGCTGTGTCATTCAGCCACTATATGGTGTCCTCATGCTGATAACATGTCCATGCTTTGTCATTAAGCCACTATATGGTTTCCTCATGCTGCCAACACCTCCATTCTGTGTCATTCAGCCACTATATGGTGTCCTCATGCTTCAGCCTCATCCAAGCTGTGTCATTCAGCCACTATATGGTGTCTTTATGCTGCCAACACCTCCACACTGTGCCATTCAGCCACTATATGGTGTCCTCATGCTGCCAACACCTCCATTCTGTGTCATTCAGCCACTATATGGTGTCCTCATGCTTCAGGCTCATCCAAGCTGTGTCATTCAGCCACTATATGGTTTCCTCATGCTGCCAACCTCAACGCTGTGCCATTCAGCCACTAAATGGTCTCCTCATGCTGCCAACACCTCCACACTGTCATTCAGTCACTATATGGTCTCCTGACACTGATGCCACCACCAGGCTCTGTCATTGTGCTGCTGTGCGGCAGTGATTCTAAAAGCGATGCCGGTAATCTGCATGTTATTCTGAATAACAGTATTATTTCACTAACCAAGCACACTCCATATGCGTTTTAGAACACAGCAAAGTGTTCTATACCCCTATAGAGGCTGTATGTAGGCTAGAAATAGCCTTTTTTAATATAGATTCGCCGCAAAAAAATTTGTATCGAAACTAACTTTTCGTGGAAAATTCGGCGAATCGGCCGAATTGAATTTTCGAAAAGTTCGCTCATCTCTAACGCCACTTGAGAATGAAATTTACAAAGTAGTATTGGTCGTGTAAAAAGGAAGACCCATATAGTTATGTGGATGGACAAATAAAAAGAGTAATGACTCTTAAAATGCAAGGAAGAAAACATTTAAATGCTATAACAAAAATTGGTCATATCTATAAGTGGTTTATATTAAACTCAATCCGATTCCTTGGTGCTACAGGAAGCGTTGTGTAATCCATAATAGTGATATGGTATTATTGTATTCCCAATTATGCTAGTGAAAAGGGTTGTAATACCAGATAAGGATGGCAGACTAGGTCCCAGATAGTTTATTGCTTGTGCCAGATTCAGATACATTTACCAAGCATCCGAAGGACATTTACTATTGCTTTAACATAGCTAAAAGTACAGCACTATGAGTTCCAGGTAAGGATCATACTCTAAGCCTTATCGGTTGTGATAAAACTAGATCCAATTACCTGTCATTTTTTTTGTGTTTTCTCTATGCAAGTTAGGGGGAGTGGCACCCTCTCTAGCCAAGTGCCCCTCCCTGTTTCACTGGAGGTTTTAAAATGAATAATGGATCCTGCATGTCACCCAGTCAGAGGCCATATGCCCAGCAGAGGTAAGTGGATTAAGCATGTTAGGGTCCATCCGACAAGAGGCCACCTCCGCGTGGTGGATGGGGGACATGTTTTGATCAAAAAGTGCGCTGAGAGCCTCCATTTTTGGACCAAGAGTGCTGCTGCAACCTTCTTTTTTGTAAACGTTTTATTTGCCACAGCAGCGTGCACCCGTGTATTAGGTAGTTGTTCTGGCTATATTTCTTTTTGTTTTTGCTGTGCAATTTAGGGGGAGTGGCACACCCTGAAGCTGTCCACCCCTCCCTGTTTCACAGGAGGTTTTTTTAAATTGATACTGGATCCAGCATGTCACCCAGTCAGAGGTTGTATGCCCAGCAGAGGTGAGTGAATTGAGTGTTAGGGTCACATCCGAAATGAGGCCACCTCTGCGTGGTGGACGGGGGACACATTTTGTTCAAAAAGTGCGCTAAGAGCTTCAATTTTTTTATCAAGAGTGCTGCTGCAACCTTCTTTTTTGTATACTTTGTGATTGCTGACCCAGTCATTCCTGCAGCATATTACTCAGATTTTTACTTGGATCTTTCCTCAAATAAAAATTTGTGCCAAAATAAAAATGTGTTTTTCTTGTTCAGGCTTAAGTAATCATTTTAGATTTTTTTGCTTGGGTCACATTCTGTAAGAATATTTATAGCAGTACTTTACTTAGCTCTTTTATCTGATGCCTCTCAATCATAATTTATCCATAACTTAATAGATTTTTTTTCCTTATCTTTTGAAGTTTTATGAATACCTGAAAGTTTGATGAGTCGATTGAAACACCACAAATGCACAATGCATTTTATAAAACAGAATCAAAAAATAAATAAATCAATTTTAGGCTTCCCATAGCTTCCTACTTCTATATTGAGAAAAACAAGTATTGTCTAAAAACTATAAGCCCAATTGTGCTGAAAAAAAAGTATCATTTCCATCTATTATAGTACAGTTACATGTAAATTGCTTATCTAGCAGTGCTCTGCCAGCATAGAGAAATAGATCCAAAAGTATCTTCATAAATTCAATAAATTAAAGGCAGCACTCACCAGAAATAAATTTCAATTATTTATTTCTCAGGCATAGTCAGTGAGCCAGAAGAAGGGCACAGTATGAAAAAGCTGTAGTTAATCTTGTGGAATACACCTGCTTGTATTCCCATCCCCAGAATGCCTTGGAAATATACACTTCTGTTACGCCTAGCGCTCCGGGTCCCCGCTCCTCCCCGGAGCGCTCACGGCGTCTTTCTCCCTGCAGCTCCCCGGTCAGTCCCGCTGATCGGGAGCGCTGCACTGTCATGGCCGTTGGGGATGCGATTCGCACAGCGGGACGCGCCCGCTCGCGAATCTCATCCCAGGTCACTTACCCGTTCCCGTCCCCTGCTGTCATGTGCTGGCGCGCGCGGCTCCGCTCTCTAGGGCGCGCGCGCGCCAGCTCCCTGAGACTTAAAGGGCTAGTGCACCAATGATTGGTGCCTGGCCCAATTAGCTTAATTGGCTTCCACCTGGTCCCTGACTATATCTAACCTCCTCCCATGCACTCCCTTGCCGGATCTTGTTGCCCTTGTGCCTAGTGAAAGCGTTTTGTGTGTCTAAAGCCTGTGTACCAGAACTCCTGCTATTCACCCTGACTACGAACCTTGCCGCCTGCCCCCGACCTTCTGCTACGTCCGACCTTGCTTCTGTCTACTCCCTTGTACCTCGCCTATCATCAGCAGTCAGAGAGGTGAGCCGTTGCTAGTGGATACGACCTGGTCACTACCGCCGCAGCAAGACCATCCCGCTTTGCGGCGGCCTCTGGTGAAAACCAGTAGTGACTTAGAACCGGTCCACTAGCGCGGTCCTCGCCAATCCCTCTCTGGCACAGAGGATCCACTACCTGCCAGCCGGCATCGTGACAGTAGATCCGGCCATGGATCCCGCTGAGGTCCCTCTGCCTTATATCTCTGATATCACCACGGTGATGGCCCAGCAGTCCCGACAGATCGCCCATCTAACCCACCAGCTGTCGGAAATGTCCACCATTGTGCACCAACTTCAGTCGCAACTTCAGCAGCAATCATCTCCTCCGCCAGCTCCTGCACCCCTTCCGCAGCGAGTGGCCACTCCTAGCCTCCGCCTGTCCTTGCCGGACAAATTTAATGGGGACTCTAAGTTTTGCCGTGGCTTCCTTTCGCAATGTTCCCTGCACATGGAGATGATGTCGGACCAGTTTCCTACTGAAAGGTCTAAGGTGGCTTTCGTAGTCAGCCTTCTGTCTGGAAAAGCCCTGTCATGGGCCACACCGCTCTGGGACCGCAATGACCCCGTCACTGCCTCTGTACACTCCTTCTTCTCGGAAATTCGAAGTGTCTTTGAGGAACCTGCCCGAGCCTCTTCTGCTGAAACTGCCCTGCTGAACCTGGTCCAGGGTAATTCTTCCGTTGGCGAGTACGCCATACAATTCCGTACTCTTGCTTCTGAACTATCCTGGAATAATGAGGCCCTCTGCGCGACCTTTAAAAAAGGCCTATCCAGCAACATTAAAGATGTTCTGGCCGCACGAGAAACTCCTGCTAACCTGCATGAACTCATTCATCTAGCCACTCGCATTGACATGCGTTTTTCTGAGAGACATCAAGAGCTCCGCCAGGAAAAAGACTTAGATCTCTGGACACCTCTCCCACAGTCTCCACTGCAATCTGCGCCTAGGCCTCCCGCCGAGGAAGCCATGCAAGTGGATCGGTCTCGCCTGACCCTGGAAGAGAGGAATCGCCGTAAGGAAGAGAATCTTTGTCTGTACTGTGCCAGTACCGAACATTTTTTGGTGGATTGCCCTATCCGTCCTCCACGTCTGGGAAACGCACGCTCGCACCCAGCTCTCGTGGGTGTGGCGTCTCTTGATGCTAAGTCGGCTTCTCCACGTCTCACGGTGCCTGTACGGATTTCTACTTCAGCCAGCTCTTCTCTCTCAGCCGTGGCCTGCCTGGACTCTGGTGCTTCTGGGAATTTTATTCGGGAGTCCTTGGTGAATAAATTCCGCATTCCGGTGACCCGTCTTGTCAAGCCACTCCACATTTCCGCGGTCAACGGAGCCAGGTTGGATTGCACCGTGCGTTACCGCACGGAGCCCCTCCTAATGTGCATCGGACCTCATCACGAGAAAATTGAATTTTTGGTCCTTCCCAATTGCACTTCCGAAATTCTCCTTGGACTACCCTGGCTTCTACACCATTCCCCAACCCTGGACTGGTCCACTGGGGAGATCAAGAGTTGGGGTCCCTCTTGTTCCAAGGACTGCCTTAAACCAGTTCCCAGTACTCCCTGCCGTGACCCTGTGGTTCCTCCTGTATCCGGTCCCCCTAAGGTCGTTAGGGACTCTGCCTGCCACAGAAAATGCCTCTCCCCCCCTCCCAGTCCCTTCAGGCAAGCCTCTGTGTCCCCTCATGGCTCCCGTCCTTGTGTCTCCCTGCCCCGTGCCAAGCTTCACCCTCTGCCCTCCCTCCCCATTCCTACTCCTGCTGTACTGCCTGCCATTGAGGAAATCATCCATTCCTTCCCGGTGTCCTCATCCCAGGGGAGGCAGTCACCGGACAAAAAAAAGGGGAGACCTAAGGGGGGGGGGGTACTGTTACGCCTAGCGCTCCGGGTCCCCGCTCCTCCCCGGAGCGCTCACGGCGTCTTTCTCCCTGCAGCTCCCCGGTCAGTCCCGCTGACCGGGAGCGCTGCACTGTCATGGCCGTTGGGGATGCGATTCGCACAGCGGGACGCGCCCGCTCGCGAATCTCATCCCAGGTCACTTACCCGTTCCCGTCCCCTGCTGTCATGTGCTGGCGCGCGCGGCTCCGCTCTCTAGGGCGCGCGCGCGCCAGCTCCCTGAGACTTAAAGGGCCAGTGCACCAATGATTGGTGCCTGGCCCAATTAGCTTAATTGGCTTCCACCTGGTCCCTGACTATATCTAACCTCCTCCCATGCACTCCCTTGCCGGATCTTGTTGCCCTTGTGCCTAGTGAAAGCGTTTTGTGTGTCTAAAGCCTGTGTACCAGAACTCCTGCTATCCACCCTGACTACGAACCTTGCCGCCTGCCCCCGACCTTCTGCTACGTCCGACCTTGCTTCTGTCTACTCCCTTGTACCTCGCCTATCATCAGCAGTCAGAGAGGTGAGCCGTTGCTAGTGGATACGACCTGGTCACTACCGCCGCAGCAAGACCATCCCGCTTTGCGGCGGCCTCTGGTGAAAACCAGTAGTGACTTAGAACCGGTCCACTAGCGCGGTCCTCGCCAATCCCTCTCTGGCACAGAGGATCCACTACCTGCCAGCCGGCATCGTGACAACTTCCTTTACTTTCTAAGCTTCATGAAAACATAATGCCAATTATGGTGTTCCTCATAATTTCTCCATACAATTGCTCTGATTTAACAAAATGTGCGAGAGAAAAACTGGAGAGGTTTTTCCCCCAATAACAACCAATCACAGCTCAGATTTCACTTTACCAGATCTCGTTACCTGAGCTGTATAAAATTTGGTATCACCATGTACGTAAATGTCCAAACTATTCAAATATAATGTTTTTGATTCTGCATGGTAAACAGAGTAAACATAAAAAAAATATTAAACACCAAAAATACAGATTTTTAATCACTTTTTTCAAAAAAGTGATCAAAAAAGTTCCATTAAAATAAAAAAGAAACTGATAAAAACTACAGATCATGGCCCCAAAAAAATGACCCCTCTTACATTCCTGTATATGGAAAAATACAAAAGTTATAGGGGGTCAGAAAATTACAATTTTATGCATACCAATTTTGTTTTTAAATAGTACAATAATAGAAAAACTGTATGAATATAAATTGGGTGTAATTTTAATCGCATTGACCTACAGATTAAAGATAATGTATCATTTTTACCATAAAGTGCATGCATAAAAAACAAATCTCCCCATAAGTAAAAAAATTGCAGCTTTATTATAAATTTCTGCCCACAAATAATATGTATTTTGTTGCACCGTACGTTTTATGGTAAAATGAAAGACGTCATTACAAAGTACAATTGTTCACGCAAAAAAACAAGCGCTTATATGGGTCTGTAGGTGAAAATATAAAAGAGTTATGGATTTTAAGGAGAGGAGAAAAAAATGAAAATGCAAAAATGAAAATGGGCCTGGTCCTTAAGGGGTTAAATCCATCATAGTCCAAAATGATACAAAAATCTGGAAAAATAAAAGAAAGAAAAGAAAAAAAAATTTGTACAAAAACATGTTGCAAAACAAATATAACTACCTCTCCCTGTCCCAGTGTTGTCTCCGCTTTGCTCTGAAACAGAGGAAGGTGCACCATATTGTGGTGTACGGTCCCCGTGAAAGGTAGTTTTGCACCATAGTCTAATGCCCTTTCTGCTTTTTGTCTTGAAAACCATGTAGCAAATGGCAGAATACAGTACATCAGTATTAGATAAATTGGGCTGACTCATTATATTGTGAGACACAGGTACCCTGGGTCAGGTGCTGAGGAATCTACTATTGCTTTATACATTCCTAGTTTACTGGTTAGTACTGTAAGTGGAGCATGAACTACAAGTGTTCCTTCTCCTTTTCCATGGTGCACTACGCTAATATTCTTGGGACCCAAGGAAATTACACAAGAGAACATGTACACCTTTCAAAGACATATGTCCCTGCTACTTGCAAAGTGCACTATGCTGATAATTTAGCACGCTTTACATGGATGTAGTGCACCAACTATAAAGTTTAAAATGGCAATGTCTGTATACTATAAACAGCCGTGAGCTATGCACTGCTGTTTATTATATGGCCTGCTATGCATCACCACTTTGGTCCTTATCCTCCATGGGATGGCTACTCTGCACCTGACCCAGGGATTGTAGGGCCCAAATTGAATTGGCCAATAAAATCCAAAACAAATTTGTGAGCAGATTCTAGAGAAACCTCCGAAAACTAATCTTGAGGATTTTGCTCATCACTAGTGCAGATGTTATTGTCAGATAAAATTATGCAGTTATTAAGTCAGCAGAGCGTTGGTGACCTTTAAGCACTGTGCACTTCACAGAAGATTGTGGAAGATCTAGGAAGGAAGAGATTTCACAAACTGGTTTGTTGCGGTGTTGACAGCTTATTACAGTACCATGATGGAATACAGTGAGTTGTTTAGAATGACTCATTCTTTTACAATTGTTGCAAAGGCAAACTGCATTGATAGTTGCTTGATTTTATACATGTATGTCAAAGGGACTGGATAAATAAACTGTATTAAGTAATTAAAGGGGTACTCTGATGGAAAACTTTTTTTTTTTTAATCAACTGGTGCCAGAAAATTAAACAGATTTGTAAATTACTTCTATTAAAAATCGTAATACTTCCCATACTTATTAGCTGCTGAATACTACAGAGGGAATTATTTTCATTTTGGAACACAGTGCTATCTGCTGAATCACAAGCACAGCGCTCTGTGTTGACATCTCTGTCCATTTTAGGAACTGTCCAGAGCAGCATATGTTTGCTATGGGGATTTTCTCTTACTCTCGACAGTTCTTTAAATGGACAGAGATGTCAGCAGAGAGCACTGTGGTCCAAAAAGAAAATAATTTCCTATGTAGTATTCAGCAGCTAATAAGTACTGGAAGGATTAAGATTTTTTAATAGAAGTAATTTACAAATCTGTTTAATTTTCTGGCACCAGTTGATTTAAAATTAAAAAAAAAAGTTTTCCCCCGGAGTACCCCTTTAAGTATTAAGTGTTTCAATACTTCTGTCTACATGCAAAGATCAGCAATCAAAGATATTGAAAAGATAAGTGTATCATCCACAACCAGATATTAACATTATCAGTATGACAATAAAATCCATCAGATTAACAAGTGAAATGCCAAAGAAGACTAAAAAGACACATCTGTCCATGTCAGGAACTGTCCAGAGTACAAATAAATCCCCATAGCAAATCTTTCCTGCTCTGGACAGTTCCTGATATGGACAGAGTTGTCAGCAGAGAGCACTGTGGTCAGACTGAAAAGAACTCCAGAAAGAAATACAACTTCCTGTTGATCTTACAGCATCTGATAAGTACTGGAAGGATTAAGATTTTTAAATAGAAGTAATTTACAAATCTAAGGGTTGCTAGGCAAGTAGCGAAATATAGGAATATAGACTTCTTAAGGACTGAAAGAATGAATGTAAATGAATGGTTTAACAATAAGACTCAAAGACATAAGGCGATGAGAATACAATAAGAGATTTTGGGGAAAAAATTATGTAAAAAAAAATGTAAACAAATGTAATAAAATAAAACAAAAAAATTAAAAAAATTTAAAAAATTAAAAATAAAGTGAAAATAAATCAAGAAATAGCAAAAGGTGAGCTGGAGAATAGAGGTCTGGAAATATTGGATAGATAGAGGGTATGTGATATGAATTATGTAATATTGGGACTTTTGTACATTAAGGTTAATAGATAAATTAAGTAGTAAAAATATGCCGATGTCTACAAATGAATGACAAGTATTAGTAAAGTGAGACTAGTGCATCTGTGACTGAAAGGTCCGTGTCTCTGGAGGTGCAGCTCATCACTGTAACAGATGGTGGTTAAAATGTTTCAATGTCACTACAGTACGTTGATTCTACTATTTTACAAGTCTGTTTAACTTTGCGGCACCAGTAGTTTTTGACAAAAAAATTCCACCGGAGTGCCCCTTTAACCCCTTAAGGACTCAGGGTTTTTCCGTTTTTGCACTTTCGCTTTTTCCTCCTTACCTTTTAAAAATCATAATCCTTTCAATTTTCCACCTAAAAATCCATATTATGGCTTATTTTTTGCGTCGCCAATTCTACTTTGCAGTGACATTAGTAATTTTACCCAAAAATGCACGGCGAAACGGAAAAAAAAATCATTGTGCGACAAAATCAAAGAAAAAACGCCATTTTGTAACTTTTGGGGGCTTCCGTTTCTACGCAGTGCATATTTAGGGAAAAATTACACCTTATCATTATTCTGTAGGTCCATACGGTTAAAGTGATACCCTACTTATCTAGGTTTGATTTTGTCGCACTTCTGGAAAAAATCATAACTACATGCAGGAAAATTTATACGTTTAAAAATGTCATATTCTGACCCCTATAACTATTTTATTTTTCCACATACAGGGCGGTATGAGGACTCATTTTTTGCGCCGTGATCTGAAGTTTTTATCGGTATGATTTTTGTTTTGATCGGACTTTTTGATCACTTTTTATTCATTTTTTAATGGTATAAAAAGTGACTAAAATACGCTTTTTTGGACTTTTTGGAAATTTTTCGCGCGTACGCCATAGAACGTGTGGTTTAATTAATGATATATTTTTATAGTTCGGACATTTACGCACGCGGTGACACCACATATGTTTATTTTTTTATTTTTTTTTTACACTGTTTTATTTTTTTTATGGGAAAAGGGGGGTGATTCAAACTTTTATTAGGGAAGGGGTTAAATGACCTTTATTAACACTTTTTTTTTTACATTTGTTTTTGCAGTGTTAAAGGTCCCATAGGGACCTATAACACTGCACACACTGATCTTTTACACAGATCACAGGCGTGTATTAACACGCCTGTGATCAGTGTTATCGGCGCTTGACTGCTCCTGTCTGGATCTCAGGCACGGAGCAGTCATTCACCGATCGGACACCGAGGAGGCAGGTAAGGGCCCTCCCGGTGTCCTGTCAGCTGTTCGAGACACCGCGATTTCACCGCGGCGGTCCCGAACAGCCCGACTTAGCAGCCGGGTCACTTTCACTTTCACTTTAGAAGCGGCGGTCAGCTTTGCCCGCCGCTTCTAAAGGGTTAATGCCGCACATCGCCGCGATCGGCGATGTGTGGTATTAGCCACGGGTCCCGGCCGTTGATGAGCGCCGGGACCGACGCGATATGATGCAGGATGGCGGCGCGATCCCGCTTCATATCGCGCGAGCCGGCGCAGGACGTAAATATACGTCCTGCGTCGTTAAGGGGTTAAATATAATAAGTTTGAAATAAATAGGACTTTTCCTAATCTGGTCACCCCACCAAACTAAAGGAGATGTCCTGCGCAGATTTTTCTATTCTGTCCTGCCCGGGTTGCAAAAAAGACAAAACAAACTTTCACTTACCTCCATATGTTCTCCCGGAGCTCCGCAACAGCGATGTCCTGCCTCGGCCGGTGATAGGCTGCAGCACCATGTGACATACTGGGCTAAAGGAAGTAGGAAGCAGACAGCCTGGCTGACCGATCAGCTCTTGCAGAGCTCCGGGAGAACATATGGAGGTAAGTGAAAGTTTGTTTTGTCTTTTTATGCAGCCCAGGCAGGACGGAATAGAAAAAGTCTGCACCGGACATCTCCTTAAGTAATAGGAGGAAAAGAGACTTGTTGACAGAGGTATCCAAGAAGCAATTAACCACTCTGGCTGAGCTCCTGTGTACACTTGGGAGAAACTTTTAGAAGGTCCACCATTACTGCAGCACTCCAGCTTCTGGGATTTAAGGCACAGTGGTCAGAAAAAAAGAAGACCCATGAAAGTCCACTTAGAGTTTGCAAATAAAGAACCTAAAGGATCCTCAGACTGTGAGAAACAAGATTCTCTGGTCTGATGAAGCCATGTTTTTGGCCTCAATTCTAAGCTTCATGGTGGAAACTGGGACACAGCTCATCGCTTGTCAAATACCATACCTACAGAGAAGCATGGTAATGTCAGCATCATGTTGTAGATGCATTTTTTTTTTTTTAAGCAGCTGGGACCAGTAAAATGGTTAATGTTTAGAGAAAGCTAAATGGAGAAAATGGAGATATTCAAAGTGAAAAACTAGGCTGAAGGTTTACCAAAATGTCCTTGAGTGGCTAAAGCCCTGGTTTTAACCCAATGGTCCATCTATGGAGAGACCTGAACATGGCTTCCACTGACCTATCAAACCAGACAGAGCTTTAGAGAATCTGCAGAGAAAAATAGCAGTAAATTGTCAAATTGAGGTGAGCAAACCTTGTGGCATCATTACCAAGAAGTGGAGTGGAGGCTGTAATCTCTGTCAAAGGTCTGCAATAAGGTCATGCAATATTTTAGCTTTTCCTTTTTAATAAATTAGCAAAGATTTTCAACTTTCTGTTTTTAAAGGGGTTATCCAGGAAAAAAAACTTTTTTACATATATCAACTGGCTCCAGAAAGCTAAACAGATTTGTAAATTACTTCTATTAAAAAATCTTAATCCTTTCAGTACTTATGAGCTGCTAAAGTTAAGTTGTTCCTTTCTGCCTAAGTGCTCTCTGATGACACTTGTCTCGGGAACTGTCCAGAGTAGAAGCAAATCCCCATAGCAAACCTCTTCTACTATGTGCAGTTCCTGGGACAAGCAGAGATGTCAGCAGAGCACACTGTTGCCAGACAGAAAAGAACAACTAAACTTCAGCAGATTATAATTATTAGAAGGATTAAGATTTTTTTAATAGAATTAATTTACAAATCTGTTCAACTTTCTGGAGCCAGTTGATATATAAAATTTTTTTTTTTTTCTGGTATACCCCTTTAATTTGTCATTATGGAATATTGAGTGATGAATAATGGGATTTTCTTTTTTTTTAAGGATAAGGTCACAACACAAAAATGTGACAAAGTAAAAGGGTCTGAAAACTTAAAAATGCTCTTTATACATAGTAAGCAAAGTATATTATGGTAAACTAGCTATCATTTAGTTGGAAGTTCCTCTGTCCTTGTCCCAAACTGGGATAGTCCATTTTCCAAACATTGAAGAATGAAAGAATATAGGTTTATTCCTGATTATGAGGTCCCTATGGCTGGTAGCAAAACTACTTGTAGTAATAAAAACTCCACATTGGGTTCGCACATGATGTCTGACAAAGTAAGTCAAGCACATCCAAAATGCATAGAAAGACTATCAGTCTGCTCGCACAGGAACATCTCACACAGATTGTGAAGTGACATGTGAAACATAATAAATACTAACTTAAAGGTGTTATAAAGCAGTTGTCACCAACCAAATCCCTGTTGTTTTTACTATATTGGAAGAAAGAAAATTTCAAATCCTGGACTACTGGTGGACCTTGAGGACTGGGTTATAAAGGATTTATTAAACAACAGTTCTAGCACAGTCCACAGGGTGGGTGTGCTATTGCAACCCAACCTTTAAAGGGGTACTCCGCCCTAGACATCTTATCCCCTATCCAAAGGATAGGGGATAAGATGTCTGGTCATGGGGTTCCCACTGCTGGAAACCCCCACAATCTCTCCTGCAGCCCCCCCAAGAAATCACTGCACAGAGCTAAGTTGCTCCGTGCGTGATGACTCACGATTCAGGTGCTGGAGTATCATGGGGGGTGGAGCCATGACATCACAATACTCTGGTCCCTGTATCATGAGTCATCACGCATGGAGCAAACTTAGCTCCGTGCAGTGATAGTAACATAGTTCATAAGGTTGAAAAAAGACCAGAGTCCATCAAGTTCAACCTATAACCCTAATGAGTACCTATTCAGTTAATCCAGAGGAAGGCAAAAATCCCTCTTACTAGAGGTAAAAATTCCTTCTCAAATCCAAATGTGAATAAATCCCTGGATAAATCCCTGGATCAACGTTCTGTCCCTATAAATCTAATATACATAACCAGCAATGTTATTATTCTCCAAAAATGCATCCAGACCCCTTTTAAATTCTTTCACAGAGTTCACCATGACCACCTCCTCTGGGAGAGAATTCCATAGTATCACTGCTCTTACAGTAAAGAACCCCCATCTGTGCTGGTGTAAAAGCCTTCTTTCCTCAAAACGTAGAGGATGCCCCCTTGTTATAGATACAGTCCTGGGTATAAATAGATCATGGGAGGGATCACTGTACTGTCCCCTGATATATTTATACATGGTTATTAGGTCTCCCCTAAGCCTTCTTTTTTCTAAACTAAATAACCCTAATTCTGACAATCTTTCTGGGTACTGTAATCCTCCCATTCTCCGTATTACTCTGGTTACCCGTCTTTGAACCCTATCCAGCTCCACTATATCTTTCTTGTACACTGGTGCCCAGAACTGTACACAGTATTCTATGTGTGTTCTGACTAGTGATTTTTGCAGCGGTAGAATTATTTCCTTGTCGTGGGCATCTATGCCCCTATTGATGCACCCCATGATTTTATTTTCCTTGGCAGCAGCTGCCCGACACTGGTCACTTTTCCATGTCATTGGTCCCAAGTGTTCTCCAATTTAATACATAATCCCAGCCCAGATATTTCCTCCCATGTGCTTTACCTTACATTTGAACCTCATCTGCCACTTCCCAGCCCAAACCTCCAACCTATCCAGATCCATTTATAACAGTGCACTGTCCTCTATTGTGTTTACCGCTTAACAGAGTTTAGTATCATCTGCAAAGATTGATACTTTACTATTCAACCCCTCTACAGGGTCATGAATGAATATATTAAATAGGAAAGGACCCAAGACTGACCCCTGTGGTACCCCACTAGTAGCAGTCACCCAATCAGAATAAGTACCATAAATAACCATCCTCTGTTTCCTATCACTGAGCCAGTTACTTACCCACTTACACACATTCTCCTGCAGCCCAATCCTCCTCATTTTATGCACCAACCGTTTATGTGGCACCATATGAAATGCTTTGGAAAAATTCAGATATACTACATCCAGTGATTCCCCCTGGTCCAGTCTGGAGCTCACCTCCTCATAAAAACTAATTAGGTTAGTTTGACAGGACCGATCCTTCATAAAGCCATGCTGATATGGAGTCATACATTTATTTTTATCAAGATATTCCAAAATAGAATCTCTTAGAATCTCTTAGAATCTCTTACATACAACAGAGGTTAAACTAACAGGTCTATAATTCCCTGGGTCACCTTTTGTCCCTTTTTAAATATTGGCACCACATTTGCCATGCGCCAATCCTGGGAAACAGTCCCTCTTACTATAGAGTCCCTGACTCAGGGGGGCTGCAGGAGAGATTGCGGGAGTCCCCAGCAGCGAGACTCCCGTGATCGGATATCTTATCCCCTACTGCAATATATAACACAACACAAGAAAGGAGGAAGCTATGATTTATTTATTTATTTATTTTTATATTGGATACATTACAGAAAGTGATTTATTATGCTGCATGGTTCAATTAAATTATACAAATGTAGGCAAAAGGAAGCTAGTAACAGGGATGAGTGGTGACACCAATATTTCCAATATTCACCAATATAATCAAAACATTTAGTGGGTTTATCTGATATGGAGGACAGAAAACGTCTTGAATGTTTACAAAGTATAAGTAGTTAAATGGGCACTCTGATTAAAACTAATTTTGCTATTATACTCCTTATGGTAAATTAAACATCTTTCTAATGTACTTTGTTTAAAAAAATAAAATGTTGTTTTCTATGTTTTTTTTTGTATTTAAAAAATCTGTCACTAGGTGTCTCCCTACTTGTCCAGATCACATTTCCCCCCATGTCTTGCACAGTCTTTGGACTCTTTTTGGCCTGGCAGAAGTTCAAAATCAGGAAATGCAGTCTGGAGTGCTGAGGGAGGTGTGTGCAGCCCTAGCCAATGATAGCTCATCTCACACACTGAACTGCTCTGGGCTGTGTGTAGCAGAGTAAGGGAGGAAGTTCTCCCCTGTATGGCTTTAGATGATGTCACGCCTGCTGGGTAACACCCTTTCCTAGTCTTTGAATCTGGCTGAGACTGAGCAGAAAATACAGAGCAATATCAAGGTAGAAAACTGAAAAAATAATAAAAATAAAGGAAGATGCTGGTTTATCATGATGGGGGCAGTGAACTGGGAGGGTTATAAAATGTAATAAGATCATGACAGGTACTCTTTAATTGTTTTGTATATTATTTTCTACCCTTAGCAATGGCAAGTTTTTCTTTACAGTCTATGCTAATCATAATCATTCCTAGACTCAATATTATTATTATTTTTCTTTACTTCCATGATGGCATCTTTGATATTTATTGATATGAGTGACATTTGGTCAGTATACATATCAGGTTTAAATTTTTACTTTTCAGGAAAGCTATGTTCATACCAGGCCTGGCATACTACAATAATATTGCCTACAAGAGATAACAATATATTTACATATATGATTCAAATAGCTTTTTTGAAAAAAAAATTCTAATTTTCCATTTTTAGCTTCCAGAAGACCTTTCTGTTGCCCTGTCTAAGCAAAGCAATCTGATTTATATGGTTTTCGAGGCTAGAAATATCTAAAGTTCTTTACAAGGATATGTATATGAAGTAAAATGTTTTGTTTTTGTGAAAGATAAAGTCACAAACTTTTATAAATGTCATACATGCTTACAATGTAAATCTTTAGATATCTACTGTTAATGAAAAAAAATATATATTTACTTTTTTTTCTGATCATGGATAAGTAATATTGTTAAGAAAAATTTCAGAAAGTTGTAGCCTTTGGGAACACTGAATGTTAAGTATAACTCATTAAGAGTTCAACATCCTTAAAAGAACATTATTATGGGAACGTTGCCTGCTCTTTTCAAACTAATAGAGAATCATTGCAATGACATAATTATGTTATACAGTTAATTGAACTTTAAAATGATATCTGAAATGGTATTTTTAACTATTTTAGATCTTTTCTGTTTTGCTGTCTCCAAGTTTAAAGTTTAAGTCAAGCTAAGCACATGTGGATTAACAATATAAATACTATATCATTACATGTCATTATACTAATAAATACTTGTTTACTTTTATTTTCTACATATAGAAAGACAAAATGTTCTTTTTGAGCCAATATAAAATTATTTTTTGATTGAGATAAAGATATAGGGAACAGATGGAGTTAGATGAACAAACAACCTAATGTAAACACTGTAAATCTTGTACTCTTTAGAGATCTTATTCTGAGAAAATCAGTGGAGTTTTGTTTAACTCAAGACAGAACCATCTTTTAGAATTCCACGCCACAATGAAGCCAAGATTTTAGAGAGCAAAAATAGGTATCCAGCTGGCCAGTAAATATTTAGTCCAACTGGATACATTTAGTCCAACTGGATTATTTTCTGAAACCCTGCAAAGTACCTCTGAAAGGTTGTTTAGATGAGCAGCTGCCTGTCAAATTGACACTGTCAAAGCAGCAGTGATGTGAACTACAGTATTAGTCATTTTATGATTAAAAAGAAGAGTTTCTTTGTATTAAGGGATTTGAAAAGACTCTACCATACAGATGACCTTTGTAGCCTTAAACATCTGCAACCTAAACATATGTGACAAGCTGACAATGATTACCCTTTAACTTAGTTTGCCATCCTTTACGCCAACATGTGGCATTTACTTAATTAACAGGCCCCTAGAGATGGGAATAATGTATGAAATCCATTTGCCACTCAGTTATAAACATACTATCAGGAAAACTGATAGCTGAACTGCTGGCACTGTAATTATTAGATTGTATTTGTGCATACATTCTTGGGGATTTAGATTGAATGATAAGAAAAAAAGTTCAGCCTCATTCAAATATGATAAAAAAAAAAAAAACTATTGGTTTATAGGCGAACATAAAGCCACAAATATTTGATAAAAATCTGGAGAAAAAAAATAATAATTTTTAATTTTCAAATTATCCATATTTTTAGTTTTTTTAAATTGAGAAAATATGTTTTATTACAACATTAGATTGACCACAATTACCCATTCATCATTTGGGGAAAAAATTTATTTGACAAAAATCCTCATTAGAATAGTGTAATTTAGTCAGGGAGCTTGAGATCCTTTCTTGGTTGTATTGCATATGTTTAAACCCTTAAGGCCCAATTTGGCCTTAAGGACCCGGCCAATTTTCATTTTTGCTCTTTAGTTTTTTCCTCTTCCCCTTCTAAAAATCATATTGCTTTCAGTTTTGCACCAACAGACCCATATAAGGGCTTGTTTTTGCATCACCAATTTTATTACAACAGGAGGCTCCTAATATAATGCATATCTTTCTCTTTATAAACTCTCAGCAGCGAAACAGTTAATACAGTGAAAAAGAAAAAAGCTTAGAACGCATCCAAACATGACTAGACAGGTAGCCAATCACTGAAGACCCTAGTCCATAAATTGCTCGTCTGTGAGGCAATCTTCCACTTTCTCGCTGCTCTCAGCTAAAGATACATATTGCATTGTATTGCTTATTGTTATATTATCATTATTACCGACTCTGTTATATATATATATATATATATATATATATATATATATATATATATATACACCTCATTTATACATATTTATAGCATTTTTCTTTAAGTCACCATATCCATTACCAGTGACTGTTACTTCATTTACTGTTAACACTTTCCTTATTGTTCAACCCTACTCATTCATCTCACATTCTCCCCCCCCCTCCAGATAATAGTTCATTATCTCTGTATCCCTTTATTATTACGGTCCCTCATATCTAAATACAGTTTATCTGAACTCCGGGACTCTGCCGTTCTCACCCGTTGACAGCTATGCTTCCTTATCAGCGTTTGTAATCCCGGCTGTCGCGAGATCTCGCTCCCACTCAGTGAACGGAGTCTCCTCACACAGCTGCCAGCATTCTTATCAGCTGTTCGCGCTTAACTGTTCCTGTTAGAATTTCCTCACAGCTATCTGTGCTACACCCTGCCTCCATTTACACCTCCACCGAAGGCTCCCTTAAATTCTTATACTGCCAACTAGTAGTTATTAACAAGAGACTACCTTATTTGAATTAACTCCATCATTGCCACATTCCTAACTTTACTATAGACTTCCACCTAACATATTATATCCACTCTGCTTCTCTCTATATTATAATGGAAAATACCTCACCCACCAATATGGAGGTTAACCCTTTGGAGACAGATAATTTTGACCCTAGGACACAAGACCGTATTCAGTCTATGGTGGACATGTCCATATCTAAATCAATTAATACAGCAATGTCATCCGCTATATCAGTACTGAATGATACAGTTGCCAGGTCCATTTCGTTGGTTATGGCACATAATAAACCAAATATTTTCTCTACACCCTCAGATAAATATTGGTCTGCAGAGGAATCTACTGCTCAGTTAGCAATGGGTCATAAGCAAGCCAGTAAACGCTTAAAGAAACAAAAATTCTGTTCAGACGACCGTAAAACCCGTAAACATAAACCAATACCTGAAACCAGGGTAGGTCAGGCCCATTATAGCATGCCACCTACTTCCAGTGGCCCTGAATTCTGTGCTACTAGTTCACAGACCAGAACCTCTATCCGAGAGGAAGCGTCTAATATTCGGACTCAGACAGCCCATAAAAGGGCGAAACCGGACGTATATTTGACCCACCATTATTCAGATTTATATTCTGATATTTCCGATGATGACCTATCTATTGAGATGGAAGATATTGGGTCTGAAGAAGGAGAAATTGTTGACCCTCCTGCTGTTGAGACTTCAACTGAAAAAACCACTCCAATTATTTTGGACACTCAGGGTAACCCTTACTTTGAGCCTGACTCCATTGCACACCCAAGATCCTCAGATTGGGTACCCCATCCACAGATTGCCAAATATCTAACCTCAA
Organism: Hyla sarda; assembly: GCF_029499605.1. Lineage (NCBI taxonomy): Eukaryota > Metazoa > Chordata > Amphibia > Anura > Hylidae > Hyla > Hyla sarda. The sequence goes on from NC_079189.1 coordinate 484,249,595, forward strand.
AGGTTAAAAAAGCACTTGACAGATCCGCTCGTAATAAATTACGTGCAGAGTGCCCAAGGCCTTCTCTCCCAGACCTAGCAGCAGTTACCCCCGAACTGGACCCAGTTTTAGTGAAATATATACTAAAGACGGGTAAAAACCCTAAAAAAGGACTTGATCGTTCCCTTAAAAGCGTTCAAGATAAATACTTGGACACCTTAGTCCCCCTTTCTAAGATCTTTGATATATCAGAACAATCAATGGCATCAGGACAATCAATGGACGCCTCCATTATTCAGGGCTGGGTCCAAAGGGCCATATGTTTCTTCGGTAACGGTAACGCTGCGATGACCGCTGAAAGGCGAAGGACAATTCTGATGAAACTGGACCCCCAGTTAACTAATTTAGCTACTGCAGAATTTGGACCTTCTACCGAAGGTCTCTTATTTGGTGACGGATTTGTCAAAGAAATAGGAAAATTTGTAGGAATATTTACTTCTTTGGATAAGGCCCAAAATTCGCTAAGAAAGGTCTTCCAGAGTAGAGTTTTTGGCAGGGCTGGAAAAGGGAGGAGCCATTTTTCCAGCCGCTCAGCAACATCCAGAGGATACTTCAAAGGCTCCTACAACCAGGAAAGACCACAGAATCCCACCTCTACTTATCAAGCATTGCCCTTCTTCCCATCCCGAGCCAGACCTTGGAGGGCAAGAGGAAACATTCTCAGATCCAGACCTTCCTCAGGTGAGTCCAATTCCCCTATTTTCTTCCCTCCTTCCTCTCAGGAGAAGACTCCAACATTTTTCCCCAAGCTTGGGCTTCAATAACCTCAGACTCATGGGTACTGAACACAATATCAGGTTACGTGATATAATTCATTTCCCCCCCAATTCAAATCTCTCCACCCCATCCCATTCATTTCTCCACCCAAGACAAAGATCTCATCAATCAGGAATTGATGGATTTATCTTCAAAGAATGATATCATTCAAGTACCCCTTCAATCCCCAGGCTTCCTCAGCAACATCTTTCTAGTAAAAAAGAAGGATGGGGGATACAGACCTGTAATCAATTTACGATATCTCAACAACTTGGTAATATACCACCATTTCAAAATGGAGGGTTTTCATCTCCTAAGAGACCTCCTTCTCCTAAACGATTGGCTAGTAAAAGTGGATCTGAAAGATGCCTATCTTACAGTCCCCATTCATCCATCTCACCAACCTTACCTGAAATTCCTATGGCAAAATCAGAAATGGCAATTTACCTGCATCCCATTCGGCCTCTCATCGGCCCCCTGGTGCTTCACCAAAATCTTGAAGCCAATAATATCTCTACTGAGGAGCAGAGGTGTTCGTCTTATCATCTACTTAGACGACATCCTCATCATGGCTCAATCAAAAATTCTGATCCAACGACATCTTCAATGGACATTATCCCTTCTAACCAACTTGGGGTTTTCTATCAATCTCAAGAAATCAGTATTGACCCCGTCAAGGGAAGTAGAATTTCTAGGGTTTTCCATCAACACTCAGACAACCACACTGAGTTTACCCTCCAAGAAATTACAATTGATCAGAAAAGAAATTCGTTCTACTCTGAACAAAGATCTAATATCCCTAAAAAACATCGCTCGTATTGTGGGTCTTTTATCCGCATCCATACAAGCAATTTTCCCAGCCCCCTTACATTACAGGGCTCTTCAACGCCTCAAGATTCAGCATCTGAGGGAAGGCCTGGCCTATTCGGACTTCATACCCCTATCGATAGAGGCCAGGGAGGAACTCCTCTGGTGGCTTCGCCATATCCAGACCTGGAACGGCAAAGCAATCTTCAATTGCAACCCAGATCTGATCATAGAGTCAGACGCCAGTCTTTTAAGCTGGGGAGCTCGTTGCGGATCCCTTTCTACGGGAGGAAAATGGTCAGAACAAGAAGGTTCCCTTCACATAAATGCATTGGAATTATTAGCAGGTTTCTTCGCCATCAAGAGCTTTGCAAAATTCAGATTGCATTGCTGCATTTTACTTCGCTTGGACAATATATCAGCAGTCCAATACATAAACAAGTTAGGAGGTACCACTTCGAAAATTCTCTCAGATATTACAATCAATATCTGGAACTTCTGTTTCGACAGGAATATTATCTTGAAGGCAGAATACTTACCTGGCCTATCCAACGATGTGGCAGACTGGAACTCCCGCTACCTATCAGACCACAGCGACTGGACACTAGATCCTGCCATTTTCTTATCAATAAATTCCCATTGGGGTCCTCTATACATGGACCTATTTGCCTCTCGACTGAATCGCCAATTACCTCTGTTCTTCAGTTGGCGTCCGGATCCAGAAGCTCTAGGAGTAGATACATTCCTACAGATTTGGCCGGAAACGACACTCTACGCCTTCCCTCCATTTGCTTTGATTCCAAGAGTGTTATCTCAAGTCATCTATCAGAAATCCACAATAGTCTTGATAATCCCCCATTGGCCATCCCAATCTTGGTTCCCCCAGATTCTCTCTCTCCTCATAGACTTCCCACTCCTCCTTCCCAATCATCCATCCATTCTCCTAGATCCTTGAGGGAATCAACACCCTCTTGTTCTTTCTGGAGGCCTCAACCTGGTAGCTTGCCTCATATCAAATCAACAACCCCTAATATTGAAATTTCGCAATCAGCTAAAGACATCTTATCTGAAGCCAGGGCTCCGGGCACCAGAAAGGCTTACAGATCAGCCTGGCAATTTTGGGTTCATTGGTGCTCTCAACGACACCTGGATCCCTATAACTCATCTATCTCAAATATCCTAAATTATTTATCTGAAGCCTTCGACTCTGGCAAAGCCTATAGGACTATTAATTTATATAGATCTGCCATCTCCTCAGAACATAACCTCATTAATTCACTCCCCATCGGTAAACATCCTCTCATATGTAGATTACTCAAAGGCATTCGATTTAAAAGACCCCCTCTTCCTAGATATCGCTCTACCTGGGACGTATCCCTTATCCTCAATTTATTCTCTTCTTGGGAAGACAATGACTCACTTTCATTAAAATTCCTCTCTTATAAACTAACAGTTCTCCTCTGCTTAATCTCAATCAAAAGAGTATCCGATGTTAAGGCTCTGGACATATCTTCCAGATCCTTTACACCTCAAGGAGTTACCTTCAGGATTTCACGCCGTACGAAAACCAATATTCAATCAGTTTTCCATCCGACTTTTCTTCAACATCCCAAATTATGCCTTTTCAGATGTCTTAAATCTTACGAATCCAAGACCTTTTCTCTCAGATCCCCTAATAACTCTCAACTTCTCATTTCTTTCCGAAAACCACACCTTCCTGTATCCTCTCCCACCTTAGCTAGATGGGTCAGACACACCATGTCTCTTGCAGGTATTGACACTTCCCAATTCGGTGCCCACTCCTTAAGAAGTGCCATGTCCACAAAAACTATCCAAACAGGTGGCTCACTTAATGATCTCCTGAAGGCCTTTTATTTTAGACCAGAATCTCACATATCTATGTCAGTGTTATAATCTTATTATATTATAATCGAGTAATATCCCTCCCTAATTCCCTACCCTATTATCACACTTTTTGTTTTATTTCAGCTTACTGATGGAATCCACAAAGCTTCACTTTCATAGATTTGAGTCTAATTCTTCTACATCCCGTTTCTACTGTTCCGAATACCTATTGAGAAGTCATCAAAGTGTTCGAAGTCTTAAATTTCTACTTATGAACTTTGGTTTATCTTCATGCATCAAGAAAGAGGAAGATTACCTCACAGACGAGCAATTTATGGACTAGGGTCTTCAGTGATTGGCTACCTGTCTAGTCATGTTTGGATGCATTCTAAGCTTTTTTCTTTTTCACTGTATTAACTGTTTCGCTGCTGAGAGTTTATAAAGAGAAAGATATGCATTATATTACTCGCCTCCTGTTGTTAAAATATAATCCACATTTTCCGTCATAATAACTAGGAAAATCTCAAATTGTACTTTGTAATGACTTCCCTTATTTTATGCAGAAAAAAGAAAAAAAGGGCTGAGTGCTGGTCTCTGTACTCTCTTAGGCTAAGCTTCCACTTGTTTTTTTGCGTTTTGTCAAAATCGTGGCGTTTTGCTCCAATAGAAGTCTATGGGAGTGAGAAAACGCCAAGAAAAACGCTAAGTGGATTTTAACTTTGGCGTTTTTGCAGGCAGTTTTTAATCTCTTTTGGACTTTAGCGATCCAAAAAAGTGATGTAGATAGCTGTTTTTAATAAAATTTCGTAGGGTACCATTACATTTTTTTTCAAAAATATACAGTAGTGAAGGAAAAAATTGTTTCTAACGAAATGTATAATATTGAAAAAAAAACTATTACTTTTTAAACAGGGATCAATTTATGTGTGCGGGGAAATAAAAATGTAGCCGACATTCATAAAAATGTATTGTGTGTGTGTTTTTCACTTTTTTGCTTTATTTTTTACATTTTTTTTTAGTTAGTACTACTACTCCCAGCATGGAACACACTGTTCCATGATGGGAGTAGTACTACCTGTACTAATAGACAGATCGCTCGCTGCGATCTTTCTGTATAATATATAGATGTGGCGGCCGCTCTTCTATGGTCCCCTGCCCTGACTTATATTTACACTTATTCATATTTCCCACAGAGCTGTGATTGGTAAGATGGTTCCAGCCAATCACAGCTCTCTGTGAGAAATAGGAACAAGTGTATATATACGGTCTTGCAGAGGACCATAGGAGAGCGGCC